>NC_133474.1:12712360-13065914 GCF_025370935.1 Choristoneura fumiferana | reverse complement strand
TGACGTCGCTCGATGAGAGCGAAACATAGATGTCGCTAGTTGCTGCTGCATAAGTAGCGTAGTAGAAATAAGCAACCTGAGATATGTATGCATAGGAAAAATTCGTGTCTAAATTCCTGTCCAGCGGTGGTGTAGGGGTTATAGCACGCAGCACGGATTGCTGAGGACCTGGGTTCGATTCCCAGCGCTGGTCTCTTTTTCTGGTTTTTCTGTGCATCCATGTCTCAGTTTGTATTTTCGATATGGTTTCACGGGATACCCGTAAAAGTAACAAATTTGGAGTTGAAATAAAAAATACAAAAAGACTCCAAATAACCAATCATAATCTATATCCATTATAATTTATAACCATTTTTTTATTAAAAACAATCCTCCTTCGGGCAGGCGGGTAAAAATTACATACAGAATCGACTTCAAAAAAGTAGGAGTATGCATGTTTTTTAAAATTTATACTGGATGTTTGGCAGTCGGATGTAGGGATTTGAACATTTGATAATTTTTGACATTTACTATTATGCTAAGATTCATGGTTTTTGAGATATTGTTATTTTCTTGATTTACTCTGTATAGCCTGTATTGAGTCAAAATAAATTCAAATATGTAATTGCCTACTAATGCTAGACTGATAAAAAAAACAGCTTTAGACATCACGCGATGATAAAAAAATCTAAGATAATTTTATAACTTTGTGTGTCTACGAAAATAATAAACTTCTTTGTTTTACTTACGAGCTTTCCAATCATAATCCCTTTAACAGAACTAAATTGTTTTGGTATTTTATGTGTATTTCCTTGGTATTTCCAAAAAAGAGACCTCGTTTCCGTACAGGGCAATTGTGTACGACTATGATGGTACTGGCTATACGACTAAAGAAATTAAGACTCAAAAACTAAGCATAATAATAATAAAAATACATATTATAATCTCTACACCAACAGACTACAAAGAGATAGGTACTATGTGGGTACTATACTCCGTTTAATTTAAGGTTTGAATTAACGGTCAAATTGTAACACACGTTTCTCGGTATTTCGAACACAAATGGATTAAGCATGTACATTTATTAGCGGTATTTATTATGTTTTTATTACAGAAGTTACCACACTTAAATAGTCTCGTTGTTTCATTTAAAAACGTGTGCAAATTTTACCGTTAAGTTTCAAATGTTAAAAAAATGGAGTATATGTATCCTACACCCGACTGCTAATCATTAAAGAAAGAAAGAAATCGAGTACGTACAACCCTCAAAGAGGCAAAAACTAATGGATATTGATTAGAATTCCAGATAAAATGATAAATGTGTTTTAAGATATTATAATGAATAAATTCAAGTATTTGAGATTGAATCACAGTACAATTAGCATTTCTTTTTTCAATTTAATTGCCTTATAAATATAATTATTATAATATAATATTTTTACATATTATAACTATTATAAGATTTTCTATTCCATGAATGTAATAAAAAAAATAGTACTCAAATCAACAGCAGTCATATTTTTTACAGTAAATCTTATTTTGTTTAAATATTTCACTGTCCAATCCTGAGGTCCACTCCAAATAGAAAAAAGGGCTGGCAATACTACAATGACAAAGTAGAATTTAGACAAAAAAAGTGTTTTATCGGAGCGTGTTCAAATACTAAATCGTAACTATTTCAATATTTTTGAAAAAGACATACACACGGTTTTAGAAACTTAGCAATAAGGAAATTTAAAAAAATTGATGCACTTATGTACTTGAATTTATATTCTGATGAAGTAATAAAGCAATGCGAATTTTGTTAAAAATCATCAAAAATAAAATGTTCTCCATTTTTTTGATGCTTGCTCAATAAACAACCCTACTTAACATGACATGACAGATAGTTAACCTATTTGACAGCTCTGACTGGCCAGTTTGCTTTACTTCACCAAAATTGTTATTCGTTACCTATATTTTCTATCTGAAAGTCATAGTCTGTTATATCCATAACATATTTTTTTGTAACTACAAGTATAAACTATGGAGCTTTCAGCTGAAGGTAAAACCCCTGAATATATGGCTTTAGCCGGAATCAAGTTTAAACTTACGATACCTGAGTATAAAAATGATGCTCAACTTCGGGAACAGCTATTACAAGGAATAAAGGCTGGTAATATGGCACCTTATTACAAAGAAGTTTGCACTGAACTGGGGTGGTCTTTTGATCAGAAGTTATTTGATGAAATGGCGAAAGAAAACGCGGACAGGCTGTCGAAGTTCCAAGAAGATGATTCGGAGACGCCAGTGTGGCAGGACAGGTAGTTACTAACAGCGTTGTATTTCTTAGTACATATTTGGGCATGTTTGGGTCATTGAGCTTGAGTACATACCATTTTTTCAAGTATTTATTTCATTTGCTTCATCATTTCTTTGTTATGTATGAAGGGAAAAATGAAAGTGGACGAAGCGAAACAAGTATGTAAGGATCGTAGCAAGTGAAAAGAAGTGGTCTCTGCCTACCCTTACGGGAAAGAGGTGTGATTATATGTATGTATGTATGTATTTCTTTGTTTGTTTGCTTAATGTTTTACAAGTAAATTCTGATAACCCACTTCTACTGGTTGAATTGATTTGTAATTTGGTAAGCAGAAATGTTGCATTAATCCTTTTATTTGGATAGTATCGATTTAGGTGCATTTGTTCTTATTCACAAAACATCCCTCCACCAAAATTATATCCCATTCGCAAAATGTCTCTTGCAAACCATCCTTTGTACTAAATGGTTCATCTGCAAAATGTTTGAAAATCTCGCGTAAATTGTTCAATTCCATGTTGCGAGCATACAAGAGGTTAAAAACTTAATATCTGACTATGATATGGTAATTTTTTTATGGCTTCCAGATTGGATTATTTGTGTTCCGTTGGAGATAAAGAAGGAGCTACTGCTCTTGCCACTATGAAGTATGAAGACTCCACACTGACTACCAACAGAAGGCTAGATGCAATCTTTGCCTTGTTTAGAATTGCTTACTTCCATGGCTGCAATGTAAAGGACATGGGAAAAGCCATTAACAAGGTAAAATTTGTAACAGCATATGATTTAAAATTGCAGTCACATCTACATGTAACATTTCCCTTGAATGTAAGCCTGGATGAATGTAAGGATTTGTGTTGTTGTATCAATGTTGAACAGGAGCAGAGGCCTTATTATCTAGCACACTTGGAAACAGTTGCTTTCACTAGTTCTTTCTTTCATATGGTATTGGATATGGGTTGAAAAAGATGGGGAAAGCGATGGTGTGCGCCAGTGTGTGAAATAATATGGTCACAGGTGTAGGCCTAGTTTTAATTAAACCAAGCAGAATGCCTCTAACAGTTTTCAATGATTCTTGACTATTTAATTATATGTATATTACATTATTTTCTATGACAACACCTTTGACTATGATTGGTGTCAATGAGCTCCTGGTATTTTGGTGCAAATACTATTTTCATGATTTCAGACAGACTGACACTTTTCAGTTCATAATTAATTCCTGCTGAACATTTGAAAGTTCAACTTAAACTTTTTTGTTTTTGGCAACTGTTCGCTTTAGTTAAGCAACCACTACTGTCAATGACTCCTAACAGCAGTAAAAGTGTATATTTTGTTTGACCAGTTTTTAAAAAACAGTTTTTAAACAGTGGATGCCGTAAAAAGCTTGTTGCGTACCTAAAATAGACATACACAGACATTCAAAATTAATATTAGTTAATTGTCTCTAAATTAACAAAACATTGTGATAGGTTGCAGTTGCAGGTGGTAAGACCTTGTGCGAGGTCCGCCCGGATTGCTACCACCATCTTGCTTTCTAATCCTGCCGTGAAGCAGCAGTGCTTGCACTGTTGTGTTTCGGTGTGGAGAGTAAGACAGCCAGTGAAATTACTGGCACTTGAGGTATCCCATCTTAGGCCTCTAGGTTGGCAACGCATCTGCAATACCCCTGGTGTCACAGATGTTTATGGGCGGTGGTGATCTCTTACCATCAGGAGACCCACTTGCTTGTTTGCCATCCAGGCGAAAAAAAAAATAATTAAAAAAATTATATCACTAATCCTAATTTCTAAAAAACAAATGTCAGAGCAACTTGCCTTTGTAGCTCTTTAATTCCAAACAAAAAACATAGTATCAATTAAATATAAAAACATTTCTTAATTTCAGGCTCATGAGTTGGTTGATAAAGGTGGCGACTGGCGCTCAAGGAACAAACTGAAGGCATATGAAGCTATCTACTGCCTCGCTGTCAGAGACTATAGTAAAGCTGCAGAGCTCTTCATTGACTGTGTCTCCACTTTCGAGTCTTACGAGCTTGTTGATTTTGGTAAGCTAAGCCCATCATATCTTTCATTAATCAATTCAATGTGTTTTGATGTGGTTTGCACAGACATGAACTGCTAGTACAGTTTGTAATAAAGCCAATGATTATTTGTGTTTTGGGGTTGAATGACTTTCTGTCCAGTTTCTTGCGGCGCATTCTTCTTGGCAATGACTTTACGACAGCGCTGATAGTTTAAAAAAATGACGTGTGTGAGAGTGCCCATTGCGGTCTATTTACTAAATAAATTATTTGAATTTGATATATCTCAGTTGGCAGAAACGAAATGGGATCATTTTGTTATCCTTCTGTCTGTATATATATGTCCATCCATAAAGATATGTAACGGATTCTATGAACCTGATTTTCACACACTTATTTTTGTTGATGATACAAAATTTGGAAAAACATGTAGTTTATTAAGTCAGGTGTTACTTTTCTGATGTATATCTAAAATATAAAATCAAATCATCAAATTATATGTAGGTCTGATGAAAATACAATCATAAGGTACAATAAAGCTGATTTGATGATTGAGTCGGAAACTAGGCAGTGGAAGTCATAGTTGTGCATTAAAGCAGGTTTTATAGTTGTTGTAAACTATAATTATTATATTAATTAATCACAAATACAGCTAGATGACTTGGAATCTACAAATTTCCAGGTACAATAATCCAGTATTGCGTGCTGGCATGCGCGCTGGCTTTGGAGCGTCACGCGTTGCAGGCGGCGCTGCGGCGGCAAGGGGCCGCCGTGCAGGCCCTACGCTCGCGCTTCCCCGAGCTGCGGGAACTCGTGGAGTCGCTGCATGAATGCCGCTACGCTGACTTCATGAAGAGCCTTGCTTGGGTGAGCTTATACCTAATATAAATCACAGTACATACTTGGTAACTTACAAATGCCAAGCCGTGTACAAGCCGTGGCGGCCTAGTGGTTTGAACTATGGCCTCTCAAGCAGAGGATCATACGTTACAACCGGGGCTCTTGAGTGCCTTTGGCCAGTTGTATTTTCGGCCATTGTGCATGTTGCTTTATGTTTTTTATTGTCTTTATGTTTTACGGTGTGCGCCTGCCGTAATAACGCCGCGGCGAGCGAGTTTCAGTCTGTCGGGCTAGCCGAGCGCCGCTTTCCTTAATTGTTGTTTCGTAATCTAATAAAATAAGTACATAGTTACCCCCTTATTCATAAAACTTAACAAGCCTATGTTAACTAACAAATGCTTTGTCCCTTTCTAACAAATACAAATGTCGAAGTGACAGATAAGGACAAACGAATTTTAGCGGCATTTTAACTAAAATAGGTTTGATTGTCTTTTATGAATAAGGGGGTTAGTGTTTAAAAATTGCAAATAGTGCACTTGTGGAATTCGATCTATCGGCCCAATAGCCGCGATCGGTTGGCAACCTGCTATTGATTACTTGGTTATACTATGACTATATTGTGTGCAGGTGGAGACCCTTATCTGCGTGGACCCAGTGTTCCGGCCTCATTACCAGCACTACGTGCGAGAAGCTCGCATCAAAGCTTACGTGCAGCTTCTGCGTGCCTACCGCTCGCTCAGCCTTGACAACATCGCGGCTACCTTCGGCGTAACTCGGGAATTCGTCGAGGAAGAGATCTCCAAGTGAGTCAGACCAGATGATTGTCTATAGATCCTGTCACGCAACCGGCTCATGTATAAATGCGGATTGGGTACTGCAAACCCAACATTATTTCGCGGGTGTTTGCACGTTTACCTTCACTGAAAAGCTCATGATAAATTTGTAAATTTTATTTCGCACTCAAAAGAGGTGCTAGTCTAGACTTGAATTCACGGTCCTCTGCATGAGAGGCCATAGCTCAAGCTAATG
This sequence comes from Choristoneura fumiferana, assembly GCF_025370935.1. Taxonomy (NCBI): domain Eukaryota; kingdom Metazoa; phylum Arthropoda; class Insecta; order Lepidoptera; family Tortricidae; genus Choristoneura; species Choristoneura fumiferana. Next base: position 13,059,744 of record NC_133474.1, on the reverse strand, counting down.
GAATACCACAATATTATGTACAAAAGATGCTTTTTTGTGTGGCTCTGGTGTTCCGACTGTTAGGGGTCCCACCACAAAGAGTTTTGAATGTGATAAAAAAAATTGTGTTTCAAGCGGAGTAAATGCTGAACAATATAATTCGAAATTAGTCTTATAAAATTTACGATTTCCATACCTTGTTGAAATAAAATAACGGACTCAATATATGGAAACCGCAAATTAAAGAAGTTTAATAATTAATATGCAGTATTATACAACTGAGCTCGAAACACTAATTTTGTTTCAAGTTCGTTCATAAGTTCTACCTGTATAAAAGAGAACATTAGTAGATTTATAACCAAGGGTGGAAAGTGACCCACTTCACCCGTGATGCCAATAATCCGACGGGAAATGGGTAATTTCACGTAAAATACTACAAAAAAATGAGAATAATAATAAATTGAATTCACTTTTCCTCCAACTTTACATTTTAGGCTGGCCAATTGCCACGGCCGACTATAAAAAAAAACGAGTTGGTCACAACCAAGGAGCTTATATACAAAACTGGAGGTTAAAACGCCGAACGAAGAAATTTGACCTTTATTACTTATTTATATATTTCATCTCTTTCTTTCACATTTCACGCATTACTGCCATCTCTTTCTTAACTTAACTAACGAAAGAGATGGAATATGTTCGTGATGTAATAAAGATCAAATTTCTTGTTTCAAACGGATGTCCAGTGTTCAAGCTCCAGTGTTGTATATAAGCTCCTTGGTCACGACGTGCATCTAGATAGACGAAGTCCCGGCTATCTACCCATGAAAATTAAACTTTCCGAACAGGAGAGATGAAAAAAAATGACATCCGTCCATCTCGTCGGTGGACATATGGATCCGAGACGTGGTGCTTTACTGTAGGCCTTAGAAATAGGCTCAGAGTTGCTCAGCGAGCTATGGAAAGAGCTATGCTTGGGGTTTCTCTACGGGATCAAATCAGAAATGAGGAGATACGTAGAAGAACAAGGGTCACCGACATAGCCAAGCGAATTAGCTCGTTGAATTTCCACTCAATGTTGTCGAAACGTTGAGGTAATGTTAGCAATGTATATGTAGATAATTTTCTGTGATTAGTTCAGATCTCAAACAAATTGCGTTTTTGCTTCTCCTTCCCCAGGTTTTACAGTCGTGGGTCAGCTCCAGTAGAAATACTAGTTTTTAATAACGCTTGCCCCCCTTTGTTTTACTCCAGATCTAAAACGTAGTTATGTGTGATCCCCACAGCTTCACGGCAGCCGGTCGTCTCCAATGCCGCATCGACGCCGTCGCGGGCTGCGTGGTGACCGGGGCAGGCCGCGGCGCCGACGCCGACCGTTCCCAGCTGTACCAGGCGACCATACGTGAAGGCGACTTGCTCCTCAACCGCGTCAAGAAGCTCGCTAGCGTTATCAACTTCTAGTTTCTTCTGTGCGCTTAGTAAGTGCGAGTTGTTTGTCAATGCAGTTTGCTTTTTATTGTAAATCGTTTATCAGTTTTTTTTAAGAAGTGAAGTGAGCATTCTTGACGTCTAAAATACTTTTTATAAATTAATTACACCCAATAACAATATAAATGACTATGGCACATCATAATTTTATCGTTATTTACTCTTACTTATTTTATAAAAGTATTTTCAATAAAAAGACAGGTTCAGATTGTTTACGATCTGTTGTTCAGCACGGTTCTAAATTTTCAACAGTGTCTATATTAAAACGTGTACCTAGTAAAAACTGAATAAACTTAACGCGTTTTCCGTCTTTGGAATTCAAGCTACCTCTCAGCTATTTTAATTGAAATCAGCTAAGTAGTGTAGCTATATACGACATTGTCATTATTAACGATACAACCAGCTAATACTACATTGACAAATGCCTCGTCTTTGTAATTCTTATAATATGTATAGTTATGAATTCAGATTCAGATTTTCATGTCATAACATACTCCATTAAATATGTAGGATCAGTTCACTGATTTAATAGAAAAAAAGTATTTTTATGTTTTTATCGAAACTACCGGAAATACTTGTCATTAAATTGGTGTTTTAGCAAATATAAACTACAGACTTATTGAATTGAATTGTATTGAGTGTTATATGTAAGTCTCAATTATTATAAAGCTCAAAAAAAAACTGGTTTTTTTTTTCTAACATTTTGACCTTTTAACACATCAGAATATTTCTGTCACCCTTGAAGAATATCTATGTAAAAGACTTAGTTCTCTTGAGCTTGCATGGTTTTAGGAGACCGGTCTTACTTAAAAAAATAAAGGAAGGGTTTAGAGGTAAAGGAGAACAAAAAATAAAATAATTATTAATATAATTGTTTTTTTAAATAATTTGAATACTTTTTGGACATTTACATAAACATTTAATAATTTACAATGATTATTTATACTGACATGACCATGACACATCATATTCATGACTAATGCTACTCTCTAGGTTCTATTTCCAACTTGAAAATTAATAAATTGTAGGTGCTATGAAAATTTACTCTATACAACTAAATTGTAGTGTGAGGCCTACCGCCTCACAAGCCTTTTCAATACTAAGAGTGCATGCATGATTTATATTTTTATATAAATAATTAAGTAGGACATTTATACACAGATAACTAGTAATCATAATAATACGAGTTCACAACGAACCAAATGTGAAGACTGCTATCGGTGACTATTATAAGGGCGAGAAAATGCACAATGGAAATAAATATTACAATTGGGCTGTGGAGGCGCCTCGCCGAGGCCGCGAGTTCAGTCTGTCGGAGCCGCCCAGCGCGGCGTTAACCTATCAATTTCAAGAAGAATTTGCCATAACACCAGTCGCACGTGTTTTACAAAGATATGTCAAAGTATTCTAAAGCAATATAACGCTATGACTCTAAATACTTACAACTATGTAGACCTCAAATGCAAATACTTTTTTTTAATTTACATGATATGAATACGTTTTAACCTCTGCCGTTACAATAATTTAACTTAGGTCAACAATTGGTAGGTAGTTTAAAATGTAGGTGTGTAGTATAAATTCAGTTAATTGTGTCACGAATATAATTTGGACAAGTATTTTACTGTACAACAAGATATGGTGGTTGGTGGTCGACGTGAGCTGGTTTTCTTACGCTTCACTCGAACAACAGTTACTAATTGCTTCAAATTACAATCCAAATATGCTGCTTGGAATGTGGCGTAAGATAAAAATCATGCACACTGCACTCCGCTCCAGTGTTGTACAATAAAATGTACATAATTAAATGTAAATTATTCTGTTATATTGAAATTTCTCGCTATATTATAATTTATAATTATATCATACATTTTATTTACAATTATAAGACTTAAGACTTTATTTAATTTTTGGGATAATTTATTAATTTATATTTACTTTTGATGTTAGCACATAAGACTGTATCCGTGTATGTCGAGGATCGGTTAGCGGCGACCGGACGCGAGTGTTCGTGGCGCGGATACAGCCGGCGAGTGTGCTCTATCACAGAGTAATGACATACGCGTGGGGTCGCGGCGCGCGCGGCCCCCATTGCCCCCGGCCCGTACTCATGCATATAACTTACTTACAGTTAATACTAGGCGTATAACACTTGGAATAACATTTGTTAAATAGCACTACACTTTGCACATTTACAGTCGCTCGTTCTGTCGTAATTTATCAGTCCTCACTCAATACGTTAACTTTGTACATTATAAACATGACGTTATCACCCGTCGACATCTCAGGCCAGGCGTTCTCACTCATGAGTAATAGGTGTTACCGATCGACGCTATGGTACAAGCACACCTCAAGGATCAATGCATATTTGGAATGTGTTCGGGTGGTAAGATCCTCTCAGCAGTCAGTTTATCGGCCCGATAAATGCATGGCTTAAACCGTGAGTCCTTCGGTGCGTGCCGGCGGCGGGAGCGAGGCGAGGGGGTGCGGGTGTTGGTGGTGCGGCGCGGGGGGCGAGGGCTGCGTGGGCGGCGGCGGGTGTGGCGGGTGCGCGGGCGGGGAGCGGTACTGGTCCTCATCGCGGTCGCGCATTTGCCGGCTCCGCTCCGCTAGCTCGCGCCCGCGCTCGGCCAGCTCCCGCATGGCGGCCTGCCGCTCGTCGCCGCCTTCCAGCGACGGCGGCCGCTCGAGCGGCGACGCGGCCCCCGGACGCACGCCGAACGCCCCAAAGCCCAACAGTCCGGGGAACTTGGCCGCGACACCGTTCTGACCCGCGCTCTGCTGAATCACTGATATCTCGTTCAGCTGTCGAAGGGAAATAATCATTAACATCGTTGACAGATCGTTTTTACCCGACTGCGAAGAAGGAGGGTTATGTGTAACCAACGTTTGTTGTGCAATAGTTTAGTTAGAGGACATTTTAGTTCATAGTACACGACACAGATTGAAAGGAACAAGATATGAAGATATGATAGGTGTGATATAGAAATGGTCGGAACGTCAACAAATATTGCTATGTACCTACAGTTAAGTAGGGGAAGAAAATGTTAAGCCGTCGCTATAGATAATTCGTAGGTCCCAACCGGTCTGACTTTATTTCAAAATCTTGTCTCTTGCGTCTTGAGGTGTCTCAAAACCTACGCAACACTTTGCTATAGTTACCTTCTGCTGCATGCCGTTGAGGAAAGGCGCGGGCAGGTAGGGGTAGAACAGGTCAGGCCGCCGCAGCAAGTCGTGGGGCTCGTGCAGGGGCCGCGGCGGCAGCTCGAGCGACATCCTGCGCCCGCGCCGCGACGCGCCGCCGCTCCACATGTGCGTGCCCATGTGGACCTAAACAAAAGACGTTGAATTATTTCTGTGCAAAGGTAGAAAGGGGATGGAAACTGTAGTCGAGGAGGGAGAATAGCGCTAACATGAAGGATCAACCTGATTATTGGTTTAAGTAGTTGATAGTTTACCACAGTTCGGTTCTCGCGGAACTTTTTTTGTTAAACACGATAAAACTTTGGAATCAGCTTGCAGAGCCAATATTTCCAGACCGACATGACTTAGGGATCGGCAAAAAACGAGCCTGGGCGAATATTCATCGTTTTTTTTGTCATTTGTATCTTTGCAGGTGATAGGTATTAAAAAAGGTAATGCCCAGGGTTGTTTTATTATGAAAATTTGGGACAATACTGATACTGAATTTAGCGTGATTAAAATTCTTGGGACTTGTCATTCCGTTTCCGCTGCTCTAATAAACGTGCGACGATAATGACGTTTGACCGCGTGCTCAAAACGCTCGAATATTCGCCCGCCTACTCTTTTCTCAGAGGGCGGCAACGGTCCGACATCTAATGTATGGTCCCGTCATCTAACGGCGGTGATTGTGTTCCAACAAGTGGGGATTTTCCTCCTATTAAAAAAAAAAACTGGTAGATGATTTTCATTCAAATTTAATCACGTCTTTAAACCACGCAGGAAAGAACATTAACCAATTATGGAAACATTCGTTGATTTTAGCAAAAAAATCCTTTAATAAAAAGGTGTCCAGTCAAACTTGCCCAAATATTGTAATATAAGAAGATTGGCTACGGAAACGACTTTTGAGTAACTTACATGATCGATATGTGCTCAAAAGTGGTTTCCGTGTTGCCATGGCCGTAATCGGCCGAATCAGATCATCATTCTGACTTATTTTACAAAACTTGTATGCAATTGTGTGGTACCTTGAGGTTCCCTTTAGTGGTAAACGCCTTCTGACAGACCGCGCAACGGAAAGGCTTGTCCCCAGTGTGCGTGCGCATATGTATCTGCAGCGCGGACGACGACGAAAAGTTCTTGCGACACACCCCGCAGAGGTGCTTCGACGACACCGGCGGCGGCGGGTGGGAGGGGCCCGTTGACACTGGAGGGCAAGTGTTGTTGTTAGAGGATTCTTTAACCCTTAATAAGGTAGAGGCGATTTAGCGACTACATGCATTGACTTCAGGCAATCAACACTCCACAAGGCATCTATTACAGTATCATCAGTTTTTATCAATACATGCTGCTGACTGGATCTGCTGTGATAATAATATATATGTTACTTAAACGAGCGCGCTAAAGTTCGCATACTTTTCGCAAGTCATACTGTAAAGTTTGTCGGAATTATTTGTTTGTCATATTTTTGTCCCATTGAAACCGTGAATTTTTCAGAAAAATTTAAATGTTTATCCCATAGAAAATTGTAGGTTAGGTTAGGTTTGTTTTATAACAATTCTGGTCAATTATTGGATTCAGAGAAAAAAAGAGTTATGATTATGACAAACGATAGGTACATTCTGAAACATTACATTCTGACTTTTAACAATTAAGACAAGCAAGGCCCTTGGTCTGCTTACAGTCTGCTTTATATTGTACTTGTATCTGCATAGAAAATGTTAGATGCGCCTTTCGACTTTAAATGCGCATGGATTTTATGGGTATAAATTAAAACCGCATCTTAAATTCTCACTTTCATCCATTTATTAGCAATTTCCGCATTAATTATTAATTAATTATTCGCGAATTAATTTATCCATGACGGCCTTCTCTTGTTCGGTTGAACCGGTTCGTGAGTGCTAAGTGATTATGCTTACCACTGGGCCGTTTCGGGAGTGGTGGCATGTCTATGGGGGCATGGGGCATCGGTGGATGAGCGGGTGGTGATCGCTTCAGCTCCATCTTTTCCGGGGACGAGCGGCGGTCAGGGCTTCCCTCCCGCTCCTCGCTCGGCGGGCCCGAAGGACCACTTAACCCTTTCTCAAACGACGGTGGCATATCCCGTATCTTATGCGTCAGCATGTGTTGCTTCATGTTGCCCTGTTTGACAAAGAACTGAAGTAAGTATGCTGGCAGAATTAAATAATGTTTATTAGCCGGGTAAGAAGCTCGTAGCGAAAGTTTTAGTTCTCCAAGTCAGCGTTAATAATTAAAAAAAAATGCTCTGGCGTTCAGCAGTAATTTAGAGAGAATGTCCTAGCCAAATAAATATTTAATTAATTTCTCGTTGAAATTTATTGAGTGATTTGAACCGCAGCATAGGTAAGCAAGATTAGAGGTAGGTACATATTAGTCCAATGCGTAATGAAAACTATGATAAATGTTTATATCTTCGCTTCTACATGTTTTAAATTCCATAGACGGAGTCGAATAGAGACCCAGAAGTGGGACCATAAGCGACTAAATGATGTAGATAGCCATCTATTTTTGTCCCGAGCGTGCACTACGCGTGTTAAGCCGAGTTAAGACTTGCAAGAAAAATCGTGCAAGTTGCATTACATTGCAGCATTGCGAGGCCGTAAAGCCAACGAGTTTGTAGTGGCCAATCGAGCGCCGCAATGTATCTAATGCAACTTGTGCGATTTTTCTTGCAATTCTAAACTCGGCTTTAGATTTCTCATCTGAGGCCACGCAAGTTGTTAATTATTAGGTATTTATATTTTAAAAGTGTTATCTAATCTTTGCCAAGTATTAAGTGCATAAATCCGAGCTGCATAAATTATTTGAATTGAATTAGTTTATTTAAAGGACATTCAAAGCATTGCATTTAAATCGCTGCCATTCTCAAGCAAGCTGAGTTAATTCAATTCAGAACATTGTGTCGTAGCCAGCCATATAATCTGAAAACCTGGCAATTTATCTAATTATTCTAAGTGTTCGGCGATTTCAACTTAAATAATGATTTGAAAAACTTTCCCAAGAACTGCATAATATAATTCGCAATTTAAAACATTGTACTTTCAGGTGATGTTGAAAGTATATAACGCAATCCTATTTCTGTAAAAAAAAAACTAACTTTTCGCTGCCTCCTATTTCCAGGTGGAGTGACAGGACACAGTCATAAGCATGTAGAACTAACAAATCTAAATCTTGCCATATTGTAAGAGACCTATCCTACTATCTACCTACTGTTTTTGTCTTGTATGTTTTGACGTTCCTCTAAAGCCTAAGCCTAACGCTGAGTAGAGTTAGGTACTCATACTTGAAATTAAATTCCTCGCGTGTCATCGTAATTTGTGGATTGCCCCAAAACTATAATTAGATTAGATTTTCGACTAGGTACCTACGTAAGTACCTAAAAAGTACCTAAACCTACACCTAAGTAGTACCTAAGTTGACATGAATAATTAGAGCTATAATTTTGGCCACTTCTCAATTATATTTTCGAGTGATCCGATTTCAGAAATAGATGCTCAGGTTAAAATTATGCATGCCCTTCTCCGTAAGTCAAACACCAACGCAAATTAGAAACCTATGCCACTAAACAGCCCCTGAGAAGCAAAACCCGCTAAGTTAAATTACCGCTTTTCATTAGCTAACCGTTTTAATTTTTCTAAAAGTTTTTTAACCGTTATATTAGCCGGTTTTTTTTTATGGATAGCTACGACACAACACTCCAGAGTCCGCTCAGGCGTCTCTTGCATACCGGATAGACGAAGGCGTTCCAGAGATCCAAAGCAGTGGCGTGCGGCGGGCGCGGGGTGCGCGCGCGCCGCCCGCACCGACAACCGCCGCCACTGCTCTGGAACCACAAATACACGCAACGTTACACACACACTCGCACACCGGTAAAGGGGGCAATACACAATAATACACATGCCAAAACACGAGGGTTTTGAGTTTTGGTGTTAGAATAAAAGTTACACAAGGATATTTAGTGGGAAAATGAAGGTAGGCTACGCTGACATGACACATGAATCAATTGTTAATTTGTTCAACAAAAGTTTAAGTAAAATATTATGCAAATTGGCTGCTGCCATAAATAACAAGGAAACAATACAAAACGAAAAAACAACTTGTTGGTCTTTTGTTTTTTTTTACTCGCACTTAGGTACATGCAGCAATGCTACATCAACGTAATTAAGTACCTACCTATATTTAGGTCGATACATCAAGCAGACACTAGATGTTAAAGTTCAGTTTCAATTGTTTGTTTGAAAGTTCTTATAATACCTAAATACTTAATGCGTTAAAGATTAGGTACTTGTTAAAATCATGTCAAATATAAAATGTGGTTATAAGTTTATTACGAAATAATTTTCCTAGAAAGTTTTTATTAAGCCTAACCGTGATTTTTTTCATATTTTTTTAGATATGCGGTTCAAAAGTTAGAGGGGGGGGGGCACATTTTTAAAGTTTCGGAGTATACCTTAGAAAATATTCACTTTATCAAAAAATGGTTTTGCAAACCACTATTCATTTTTAAATAGGTACCTATCCAACGATACCCCACAACATAGGGTGGAAGTAAAAAAAAAAAATCCGCATTATACGTGTATGGAGGTACCCAAATTTTAATTTTAATTTTACCACTTTGTCGGCGTGACTGATATGATAGACGGACAGACATGGCGAAACTATAAGGGTTTCTAGTTGACTAAGGAACCCTAAAAAATAGGTTAGTTCACTATCCCGTGGGAATTCCAAAGAAATATTTCTTTTCATCGTTATGATCTTTAAGAATAATGTCTATCAACTTTCAAGTCTCTAGCTTCAAGCGCGGTTTAGGTTGTTAGCACTATTATTTACTTTTGTTAGGTTAGGTGTATTTTGAATTCAATGCATTTTTCCAAACCGCAACTTCTTGACTTTGTTTTGAATCGGTGAAAACGAAAAATAAAATTAAATGGGTTCTGTCGTGGAAAATGTGCGTGGTACGCTATTTGACGCTAGATGGCGCTGTATGTACCTTTGCGCTAAGTAGAGTTGTTTTATTTTTCATTTAAATTTAAATTAATACAGGTTGTATGAGTTTTTATTTCTTGATACTATAATTTATATTTTAATAGAGTAATTTCTATTCAGTGCCGATTATTTTAAACGTATGACATTCTACGATATGATTAAAATGTGACGTTATTTATTTTTTATTTAGTGCATCTAAACGTCGGTTCAAATTATTTATTTCCTTAAGAAAAATCATAAAAATAGTCGCTGACCCTAGACACTAGGCAGGTGGATACTTATAAATTATGATCCTAAACGGCGAAGGCTACATGTTAGGTACAATAAATATCGTACTGCTATATATCAAATATTGTGGTAGATATGTAGGTACTTATCGAATAGTCTAGCGTATATTAACGGTTATCAGTATTTACGAAATAAAACAGGTAATATGGACGGAACACGTATTTATTGTTCGTGTAGCCTCCGTCTACGTGTGAAGATTAGGTATTTATATTAAATATTATTATTCCTACCCTGTTTGGTTTTCGTTTTTCAATAATAGTGGATCCCATTTCAAAATAAATATTGTATTTCGATAATTTCGCTGCGCTATCATACGGCCAGAGAATGAATTTATTTATCCATGTTCGTATTGGTCGTAATAACCTTTCCAAAAGATATTCAATTATATATTTTTATTTAAATGTATCAAATAGTTTGACTGATAAGCAACACTAATTGTAAAATACAATCTTTCTTTGTAAAAATGTAAGTATTCACTTGCTCTCGCTTTGTTTTCAACTCGACTGTCTCTTTTTTAACCATTTTTAGGGTTCCGTAATTTGGGAGGTTTGAACACTTATGGCCACTTACTGGAAAATATTTTCGATTGTTAAGCACAGTTTAGAAATGTCAAAAAGTGTATAGAACTTAAACCAGGTTAAAGACTAATGGACACTTGCCGAAAAGTCTCGGTTAGGTTAGGTAGTTGTTGTTCAAGCTCATTCCAATCTTGACAGTTCCATACATTTTGACTAAGGAATGTAGAGTTTTAAAAGACAACTATCTCATATGAAGGAAATGTCGCAAAAGTGTGTAAATTATAGTTTCAAATCCCTCCAGATGGGCGCTAGGAGTAGCAAGAGTGTCTGAAATAAGTTACTAAATATATTTTAAAATAACTGTTGTGAGAAAACGTGGAAGGTGATTGAATTTTCGTGATCTTTTAAAAACATACTAAAAACACCGTGATTATCGTTATAAAGCTTTCTATCTTTACTCACTTGCAGTAGCCACCTATTTAACACTTTTCGACGGAGACTTTTGTTTACACGGAGATTGTCCTCTTTTAAATTCTACACTCCATATTTTTTACACTACCAAACAGAGCTAAGCACTACATAGTTTGTTTTCCAGCCAGTGGTCAAAACTACTTTTTTTCTAGTATGTAAGGGTCATCACTAAAGTAAATTTTCTTTTTGCGTTGTTATACCTACCGGTGTTTACCGTTGCATTGCGTTGGTGATACTGCAATACCGCGAAACTAACATTTTCCATAAGGTATAATTTTCACTGTCAGAACAGTACGATGTTGGTACTGTTAGTACAGTGAAAATTACACCTTATGGAAAATGCCAGTTACGCGGTATTGCAGTATCACCGACGATTGGTAGATTTCAGTAAAGGATAGAATGTTTGGCTCGTGAACTTTAGTTAGATGCCTGTGGGTATCGACTTATTGTAATTTCAAATGGGCATGTTAACGGCACAGGCGGATAGTTCCAGTGTTTTCCAATACATATCTATTCGTTATGTTAAGTTGCTGCATTCCTTGGTTTTCATTCGCACACGTACAGTCGACTACAGAGAGATCAATACGGCAAAATTAACAGAAATATGTATGAATACACGGCTTTATTGACTTAAAATTAATGTCGCGTAAGTACACATATAATTAAAACTTTGGCCGTACCTACCTATCGATTTTTTTGAAGTCGACTGTACTAGGTTAGGTATTTATAACAGTGTAAGAGGCTATGGCAGAAAAAGTTTAAAGAACGTGTTATATTTTAGGTAATAAATATCTTCTCGATTTTTATCTATTTTGTAAAACAACGACAAGTGATATTGTATCTACCGGATAACTCACGTCTTAAAATGGAGTTTAGCTCGACATGTTTCGGGTTAATTTCATGTTCAAGGAGCTTAAACTTTTTTTGGCCATGTTATATTTTTAATTATTACCCACACATTTCGGTTTTATTGACTTTTTAATATTTTACTACTAGAACTAGTTCAATCGGTGTTACGAGTAGGTAATTATCCTGTGAATCCTCCTGAGTCCTAAGTTTTTTAACAGAAGTAGTATTTAAGGCAAAGACGGCGGTCATCAGCTCTGTTATTTTGGATATTATTTCCACATTCTTAAAATTCTTTGTTCAATGAACAATTTGTATTTTATAAAGTGCGTTCGGCCGTTATTCTTAGTGATAATTAGTTCTTTATACGCGAGGACTAACGAGGACATTTATTTATTTGTTTTATTTAAAGTGTCAGATAAAGACAAGCAAATGTCAGTTAACCTCCTCTTGTAATCGAGTGTTACAGTTTTCTTAACGGCTCGGCCACGAGTACAAGAAAACAGAGGCGTGGCGACAGCTTTCGCTGTTTATTACGTGTGTTGGCTGGTAGTCACTGTGTGGCGAGCGTCTCGGACGCGCAATGAATAGAGAAAACACTCGCTGTACCCCTGATGGTCAGTAGTCGTGCCGGGCCGTAAAAATGGGAAGAGTAACGTTTGGACTGGCGCACCCTGGATAATAAATAAACAGCTTTTGGCTAATATTCACCTATTAATAAGTTTTTGATAAAAAAGTACAAGTTTTGCTGACTGCTTTTCATTAACTGTGCTTGCACGTCATTTTATTTACATATCTATCCGTACCATAAGAAGTAGTTGAGATTCGCCTCGCCGTTATTCGAAGACAATATATCTACGAGGAGCATTGCAAGTTAAAAAGGTTGCATGTTCAAATCTCGACATTGGCTAATGACAATTGTATCGATAGAGATTTATTAATTAAGATTTAATTGAAGTTACCAGATATATAATAGACGTTTATGAACAAGGGGTTAGACTATAAGTGATCTGTAGTACATCAGGTAGGCCAATAAAAGCCAAGCCGACGTGCTGGACTTAAGGTAACATGGGACTTTCTCTTTAGCAATTCAAGAATGTTCACGATCACGATTAAAATTACAAGCAGGGACAATGAATTTATTTTCTTGTTAAGGGTAATGCATGTTTATTACAACTTGTCGGAAATTATCTCAACCTGCAGATCACAGACGACGCGTTAATTATTCCAGTATTAATTTGCAACTGATGTCTGTATAGTTATATGTAGGTATAGTATGACTTTTATAACAATATAAATGTCGCAAAAGCCTATTAAAATAGGAGATTGGTTTTAGAAACGACAATACGATTGCATTATTGAGGTCTTTAAACTCATAACTCGCGGCGCCACCATAAATATAAATAAGTATATTTTATTGATAAGGCCAAAACTTTGGTAATTTACGAAAAATGTTACATTGTCGAGCATAAATAATCTTTTTATGACGAGAAGCGTAGGTAAAGGCTCAAGGATTTATAAGCAATAAATATTTTACGACGTGAATTAATATTCCGATCGTTTTCCGTGACGTTGTTTTTATGAGTTATCATTTTTGTGTCGCTGCTCGCGAGGCGGCGCGGGCGCAGCCTTCCCTCTTGAAATATTGGCTGAGCTGAGTATAAAACCTGAATCGCTATAAACGTGCTTTTAACAACCTTTATTTATTATTAATATAATTATTTAATTAATTCGTTTAGGCTAAGTTACCGATAGTTGTTTTCGTGCAGTCTTGTTATAAACCATTTCGTCTTGGCGATGTAGGTATACTTACGAGTACGTTGGAGTATCTTCATGTTGATTTTATTTTGTCAATGTTTCTACATTTCAAGATTTGAAAGGCACAATTTACAAGTACAATTTACAACATGCCAGTTTTAGTATATATACGTATGCGTTATTTTTATTTTTGTAGAGGGACAAACGCCATAAATTTCGAAGCTGTCTAGGATGGTAAAAAATATCTGACACACCTAAAATGATTGACCATATGATCGCGTTCAGATGTTTATGATAGCAACTGTATTTAACTATAAATTAATGAGTTACCTTATCTTAATTTATCAATTAATTGATGGGTATTAAATAATTTAGGTAATTTGTGATTTTTTGTAAGTACATAATTTTTAAATAATAAAACACCTAGGTAAAACATTTCCAGTTAGTAACTTACATACCTACATTACATTTAATATTTGTCATAATTGAATGAAATAAACGAAAAAATATTATTTTATTCGAGATTAAAGTTACTTGCTAACAAATGATTGATGTGGTTTTTCTTAAATTTGTAATAAAACCTAATAAGAGCTAAATTATATAGACGACCAAACCATAATTTACGAAATAGTATCCTTTTGTTATCTTAATAAATCAATAAAAAATCTGTTTAGCGCAATTTGATCCGAGCCGGCGCGCCGTCGGGATGGGAGGCATCGGTGCAGTTTTGATTAAATCGGCGCAAGTGAGCCTACATCTACAAGTTTGCGAGTTGCTCGTCAATTACTCAAGTCGGCGACGCCTTGGATGCGGAGACAACGGTCGAACTAATGCGAACTAGAGACGACGACTAGCGACTCGTAATTACAGCTTGCAAAATTAATGCACTGAAACTTGGCCGAAATGAAACCGGCGTAAGAAGTTCCTCCGCGCTCCGGCAACTTGTCACCCAGACAGCCAACTTGGAGTTCGATGCTCCGATCACTTGACACGACTATCTATTGGACACGAACTATTTACATCTATTTGCGTTACAACAATCACGATTGTTATAAGATCGAGTTTGCCGCTCGAAATAGCGCCGCGGTTATTTACAAGCCGTAAAACAATTTATTTTATGACTCAAAGATTTTATTGTCAATGAGGCTTATGCAGATGTGGGTCTACTGAAAATTAGTGGAAACGTAAACGCGCATATGTCGCTATTTGTGTTACAATAAGATATGGACTGGCCGCCGGCCAAGAACACTCAATCGGTGTCGAGTGTCTGCTTATGAAGATTTGACAGACATGGGAGATAGTAAAGTTCGCCTTATTTGTTAAACACATAAATTTGGTTATTTTACGTCTTAATCATGTGCCATCAGTTGGAAAAATATAAGCTTGTAAAAAAATCGTGTGAGTTGGGAGTAAACACAATATAATATAACAGGAAAAGAAAATGCAGAACAACTTCTCTACTAACCTTTGTGGAAAATCCGCGATCGCAGACAGTACATTTGAAAGGACGCTCTTTGGTGTGGCTTCGATAATGTATCTCCAGCGCAGAGTTGCAGGCAAAAGTCTTGTAGCAGATGTTACACGTTGTGTTGCCGCGCACTGTACACAAACAATTCCTCTTTACAATACTAACACAATGCCACACTGTATTTAAATCGGAACGCACGATTACACTGTAGAAGTGGTGATTCAACATCTTCTAGAGTTAGATAACTGTAGGTATAATTACATTCAGCGTGTATTCGAGCGCCCGGCAAGCGATCTTTCGTTAGTTTGCAGGCGAGGATGGTGATTGATTCGAGGGAAATGGACGTGCGGGCGACCGGGGCGGACGAAAACAAAAGTTCCCGCTATCGCATACCTGCGGGAGGGAACGCAAGTCCGAGCGGGCTGAAGGGCGATCCTCCGAGCGCGCCGAGCGCTGCCAGCGGGGTCGGTGGCGATGGCAGCGGCGAGTGCAGCGGCAGCCGCGGCGGCGTGGACAGGCTCGACAGCGTCGGTGACGGCGGCGAGGCCCGCGCGCTGCGCCCGCTCTCCGAACCTGTCGCCGATGGGAGGGAAGCCGTTGTGGTGATGGTTTTTACTTCGCATTCGGACGCCGAGGCGCAGACGGAGAGCGGCGAAGTTCGACGATCCTTCGGATCTGATTCGTCGTCGAACTCCCGATGAGCGGGCTCACGCTCGTCCCGGCCGCTCTCATCGTCGGTCCCGCGGGAGTCCGCCCGTCGGTCGCCGGGAGTGGACGGAGTGGGGAATTGTGGTAGTGGAGGTACCGGGTACGAAAGAAAATCAGTGGCGTCTGATCCGTTACTTAACGTTGGGTATCCGTTAATTTCAAGACTTCGAATCTGATCATACTGAATATTGGTGCGTTCACCAGTGTGAAGCCGAATATGTTGGTGTAAAATAGAAGGATCTGAGAATTTCTTGTGACAAACTGGACATTGATGTAACATTTGAGTAGGAGGTCTAATACGATGTACACCCATATGCGTCTTTAAATTGCCTTTAGTGGTAAAAGCCCGACCGCAGAGTTTACATCGAAACGGTCTTTCACCCGTGTGAGTCCGATAATGCATTTGTAATGCGCTTTTACAAGAAAGAACTCGATGACAGACTATGCATTCGTTAGGATCAGAAACTTTGTTATCTATGTTATCTACCAACTGCTGTAATTTCGTTGTTTCTGATGTTTTTGTTATCTCTATCAAATTTTCCCACGAGTTGTCGTTGCTACCCGGACGCGGTAAAAGCGAATTATAATACAAAGGGTCGCGAGCTAGATCTACGACGCCACAGACGGAGGAGTGGAACGGAGTTAAACTACCTGACGAAATACTGCTTGGCGGGGAATTGGGAAATAAAGGAAAAGTAGGAAAAGTACGTAGTCCCGTTGCTATTGAAATTGGTCCAGATATCGATGAATTCTTACTTGATAAATTTTCCGGTTGATCTGGATCGGGCTTCACATGCGGACTTTCTCTGCCAATATGTTCTTCATTGCTGTATTTCGAGTCCATGCTGCACTCGTCGTATGGCGACGTTGAGGGATATCTGTCATTTTCAGCCTCTTGCGTAGCATCGTTTTCTTCTGGTTCTCGTTTAGGTGACACGCGTTCTGTATCTTCATAACTTGAATCTCGCTGGCTTTCTTCGTCTTGTGGCTCAGATTTAAACATTTCGGGCACAGATCTGGAAGGGCTCGGCGCGGAAGGTTTACTGAGATCAGCCGGAGCATCTTGTTCTTCACGCATTGCGAACAATGGATGAGGGGGTAAAGTCTTATCTCCAAGTGGACGTGGAGGCAGGAGATCGTGGTGTGGTGGTCTGTATAATGGCAAGCCTGGCGGGAAAGGCCCTGGACCACCCGGAGGGAACTGAAGTGGGTGGGGTGGCATGCCCGGGATTGGTCCCGGCGATAGTTGCGCTAATAATGGAGGATGGTATTTGTCCAAATGCTCTGGTATCGGATTAGGGTTCATCTTTACATGTGGGAACTTTGAAGTATGTCTTTGGAAATGGACTTTTAGATTCCCTTTGGTCGTGAAACGGGAGCCACAGACATTACATTTAAATGGCCGTTCACCTGTGTGCGAACGAATGTGGATTTGCAGCGCTGAATCACTTCCAAAGACTTTCCCGCAGTATCGGCAGCGGTGTTTGAAGAATGGTTCGTTTCGTCCTCCAGTTTTTCCATCGTAGGGTGACATTTTTCCAGATTTACGAAACGCTAATTCATCGGCAAGATTATTTGCTAGCAGACCTTGAGATGCGTTATCAAGAACTTCTTGGGCGCGTTTCTGAAGCATTTCAAGCGTGTTTGGTTCATTGAGGGAGGGTGGTGGATCATTATTTGTTATAATCGTAGATGCTAAAGACGACGATATGGAACTGTATGGTGGGTGGGACATCGAGGGTAGCGTAGAGGTATGGATTTTCGGAATGGAAATTTGTTCCGTCTTAGGATTAAGATGCGCGTGGGTAGACGGTAAGCTTTGGCTAGATGGAGGCATAGGTGTAGGGGGTGAGGGCTCCCGCGGCGGACGAGGCGGCGACGGCGATCGAGCGGCAGGCGTAGTCACTATCGTTTCAGGTTCGTGCAACGATGGGTTATCATCTGTGTCCTCTTTTCGTTGCGTAAGCGATAGCTGATTTTGTAGTTGCCTTATTAACTGCAGTTGAAAAACTTGTTGATGCTGCAGCGTAAAAAGCGTACTCTGTAGGACGGCAAGTTCATGTAGTGCCGCTTCGTTATCGGCATTGTTAGCCATCGCTGTAGCAGCAAATTGCGCTACGGCGACTTTAGTGTTTTGGAGAGCCTCGAGCGTCACGTGACCGGCGACGGGAAATGGGAGTCCCACCGGTGGTTCATCAGCCTCAGGCACTTCTGCCTCACCTTCTTCGAGGCTATTATTGTTGGCGGCATCTTGTCGATGCCTCCGTACTTGTTCTAATCTCTTGTTAGGTTCATCCATTTCTTCGTCTCCTGACACAACCATCTCCTCGGGATCGGAGTGCATTCTCTCCTCACCCATCTGGAGAGCCTTCTCATCACAAAGCCGCTTGTGATGCAGGAACTCGTGAAGATTGTCAAACTGCTCCTGGCAGCGGGGACACATGTGCGCTTCAGTGCGATCTCTTGCTTCTTCAGGTATAACATTGTTAATTTCTTCTTCGGAACACGACCCGGAACTTTCACCTAAAACAAAAGAACTGGTTATAGGTACCGACAATTATAGTAGCCAGGATTTTATGCATGAATTATGGAAGGCTGTGTGTTTTTTGTTGTTTTGTGTTATAGTGGAACAGCAAACTATGTATATAACGTCGATTATAACTATTACGACTATGATCTTAGATGCCCCGTCTTCTTCTTGCTTACATATGAATAAAATCCGGATTAATATTTTTTTACTAAGTAAAATGTTCAGTATTTTGTATAAATCCTACGTAAACGTAGGTACGTGAGAGTTTTAGTTTCTCAGACGTATAAATTATTACAAACATACATTCAGTCGAATACATATCTCCCTCATTTGTAAAGGAAATAAATAAATATTATCATGGGACACTTGATACCAATTGACCTAGTCCCAATCTAAGCAAAGCTTGTACTATGGACACTAGGCAACGGATAAACATACTTATATAGATAAATACATACTTAAATACATATTAATCACCCAAGACCCGAGAATTTGTTCGTATTTTTCATACAAATATCTGCCCCGGCAAAATAAAATTAATATAATGTTAAATTGAAAATTGGATGGACTCTAATTTTGATGAATTTAAAGAAAGTGTTGAATATTATATTATAATATTATCATTAATTAAGTTCATTAATAATTAAAGGTATTTAATTTATATTAACGAGGTGATGTCACTGCGTCTTTCTAAATTTCAGTTTTTCAGGTCGGTAATAACGTGCTAAAGTCCCACTAATATTACCTATACATGCTTGACTTGTCCCGGGGAAGGAACATAGGATAGTTTTTGTAGTGATATACGAATTCTGCGCAGACGCAGTCGCGGGCAATAGGATAGTTACTACAATAATTGACAACTCCTCGAAAACTAGGTGAAAAACGTTTCCTGCCACTATTAAATTGGTTCAAGTCCAAGCTTAAAAGTTTATATAATTTCCATTTATCGTTATTATTACATATAGTTATTGCCCAAATTAGAAATTTTATCAAAATTAGCTGAGTAACTTCATGATAGTTTAATGAAGAGGATGCTTTTTCGAAATTTATACATCAATGAATACCCAGGTATGTACTACAACAGTGCAATTAGGTGAATTCATTTGTCTTCTAGTCTAGAGTCTACTCTGTTGAACTAAATTTTAGTTCCGTATTTTCAAAAACGTCGAATACAGAGAGTCACTCACGTATTTACGGTCGACGTATGCTCGACGAGTTTTGGATTATTCTGTGAATCTTTGTCAAGGCATTTTATTGTTTAGTGACGCAGAAAAACAGAAACAGTATTTTTCTGCCCTAAAAATAACCTCAAAATAAATACAAATCTAAAATTCTTATGATTTGTATTTCAGGAAAGTCTACAGAAACGTTTCTTAAAACTTATTTTAAGTAGGTACAGGTCTTTTAAATATCTTAGATACTCGTAACTAGACTTTTATAAGTAAATGAACTGTTTTAGTTCTAATTATTACCCGCTTTATCTTTAAAACTTTATTCATTAAATTGTCTTGAATCTTCAAGACGAAATAAAAAACTAAAAGTTTTGTCTTACTCAAAAGCTCGCAATTTGCATCTATAAACAGGTAAGTTACTTACGTCTACAGGTAAGTAAAATTACATTAATTTTACACTTTTGTGATTATGCTAGTGGCAATCGCCGCCAAGCGTTTAAAATTTCATAAAGTCGCTTATTTTTTAAATAAGGTTTGTTCCGATGCATCAAGTTACATTTCGATATTATTATCATTCTACATATAACCGTATATAGGCTTAGATGATGATGATGATAATGATGAATTTAGGCTGTGTATCTTAGTAACATTATGTAGCTTTTAGTTCAGTTCAGTGGTTTTAATGTTAGTGAAATTGTGCAAATGTATTTTCATTCGGTGATTGGACGGGCTCGAGATTACTCTTTAGGTTCGTGGTATGGACACAACTATAGTATACCTACTCTCTAGTAGGTCTAAATATTTATTTTCATAGTCTCTATGACTTTGTAAAAATTAAAGAAAAAAACTTGGGGATACACTACCAATAATGAATCTTTAAAAAAAAATTAAAGGAATTTTTATGACAACAATAGCTATTTAAAGGTTTAGTCCTTGCCTAAACACAAAACAACTCATTCAATGCCAGCAACCCGCCAGTCAGGTTCCCTGGTCGTAGGCGCTTTTCGCTACAAAGTGGAAAATGCACGTTGTCGGCTATGTTATAGCTTAGCCAGTTTGCCGTGTTTATTGTAGGTATATTATTATTTAGCAAGTCCAGCCCCCTAGAAAATAATTATGATTTTTAAACCGGGACAATTTGCTTATCGGCCGGGACGCCGGGACACCATGCTTCAAACCGGGACATGTCCCGGCGTACTGGGACTTATGGCAACCCTAAGCTACATGTATGAAATTAAATGAAATAGTTTATTTTGCTTTAGACATGGTAAAATCTGCCGCTGCTGTCACATTTCTAACCAGATACATTGGCATGAAAACAAATCTTATTTTCTAGAATTAAGGTTTTTTTCTACCTAAAGTAAATTTAATAATGCTATTCACCAAGATTCAATACTGATTATAAAAAAATTGTAGAATTAAATGTAATGTTGCCTAAATCTAGTTTACGCCAAATGTAATCCGTTTATTTCTTACTTTTTCATTTGATATAATAACTAGGAAGCCACACGTATTTAGCAGTAATTCAATTTAAAACATCGTTGTAACCAATGTTTTTTTATTTATTTATGTAATATCCTTTAAAAAGCAATTCTTGCATATTTATTTATTTCGAGTGTCTCAGAAATTTGCCACGTCGGGTTTTGGGGGCGAAAACCGATCTAGTATTGTATTGTCTCACCTATGGTAAAACAATAGTTACTAATTTTAGCCTGGACAAAGCTTGGCCCTCCAGGTACTTTAAGTTAAGCACGGAATAATACAGTCTACAGCTCTCTAATAATATCGATACTTTACATGTCAGTTACAAAAGCAATATTATTTGTGTTTTTAATTTAATGTCATACTTAATTTGTATTTTTGACACAGTCTTTTCGAGTAAAATCTGGGGACAGTTTTTTTGAAACGTCTTTAGCAATATAAGTGATAGCTGGGTGTTATGTACTGAAAAAATAGATTATTAGCATGTCGGTCGAGTATTACCAGGCGCCGACGTTTATCTTAGTAGGAAATTACTTATAAATGGTGCTCTTGCTGGGTATTTCTTGATGTATAGATCTGAAGTGTTATAAGATCGATAGGTACGCTAAGCTAAGTGGTCAAATAAATTTGTCATTCTTGTCTAAAATTAAAAGCAGCTGTTTTATGCATGCACAGCGCTGCATGACATGTATAAGGGTCTGTAAATTGATCTTTTTTATTGTACCCGGGGATAATAATAACTTTAGGTTTTTTTTTCTGTACGAAATTTACCATAACGATATTGCTTTCCAGTAGTTTTTTAATAAGGAATAACAGACACATGAATTCCATTTTGAATTTTTATAAAAGATTTTTGATGACTTTGTACTTAAATTGTTACCCTACCTATATATTCGTACCAAACATCAAGTCAATTCACTCGAATATGGTGAAATTGGACCTGTAAAATTTGAGACAATTTAGTACCTATACTCGTACTACCTAAATACAAATATTGCAAGTATTAAAATTGTGTAAAAATAATTCTCTTGTCTGAGAGGACGTCTAGCGTTTCATCATGATCAGCCTACAGCAGTCCACTGCTGGACATAGGCCTCTTCCAAGGCGTTTATATATTTTTTTTAAAGAAGATGAGTGTTAGACAAAGCGATGTCCTACCAATTTCTACAAAGCATATTAAATTATAATCCAATTAATAACCACTTGCTGTTGCTCAGTTTAGTAGTGTCAAAATGTATGTAACTTTACCATTGGTTTAGTACAGCATAAAAAAATAAAAATAATAATTTTAAAATTCAAATACGTATATACGAAACTATAATGTTACAGCATTTTACGTGAAACTTTACGAAGAAAGTGGCAACCTACCCTAGTGACAATGTTATTTTTTTTATAATCTGCGTTTTTTTAACAAATGGACATCAGTTTAACATTAAGATTTAAGTTAAAATACATATTCTTTTTATTTGCTACGGGTTTATTCCACTGGCTAAGGTCCACAAAATTTAATATCATTAAAATTTGTTTGAATTTGGCGTGGTTTGGCTACTCCGCAATAGATGTCGCTAGTTGTCACAGATAAAACTTGTCTAGTCAAAGACGTTTTATACATTTTAAACAAGTGCACAAACTGAGTCATCTTACCAGAAACCTTTATGTCCAGCTGCAGGCGAGGGCTGTTAGTTAAGTTGAAGGTAAAATGAGTTTCTGCGCTTCTCTTCGACTGCGGGGAAATTAAACAACAACAGTGTAAACAAGTGTTTGTTTTCTACGTTGGGTACCTACCTTTTATTTCTCATGTATTAAATTTGTAAATATGTATATCTAGTTGTATTTACTTATTAATATAAAAAACGAATTATTGAAAAAAAAGTATTTGACAAAGATTTAACTTTATGTATGTACCTACCTACAAGGAGCATAACAAGTAATTTTATGTTGCCTAGATCTGGATTAAAATAAAGTGAAGGAGATACTTTTGGTATATTGATACAATGACAAAAAAGTTTGGTAACAAAACCGTCTTGACTAAAATGATAATTCAAATCATTAGCCGATGATAAATGCGTTAGTAAAGTGATAAACAATAAAAAAAGGCGTAAAACTCGCTAGCAAAGTGCAGACTTCCGCCATCAATTGTGAATCTTTTGACAGGAATTGCCACAAATTCCACAAAGAATGTCTTTCTTGCTTGTAACTTGTAACTACAAAAATGTCTACCTACTGAATATTTTTATTTTCAGAGAAAAAATATTTGCGTTTGTGTCACGCTGACAATAGTCAAAAGAAACAAGTACTACCTACTGGTGACAGA
This sequence comes from Choristoneura fumiferana, assembly GCF_025370935.1. Taxonomy (NCBI): domain Eukaryota; kingdom Metazoa; phylum Arthropoda; class Insecta; order Lepidoptera; family Tortricidae; genus Choristoneura; species Choristoneura fumiferana. The sequence continues at coordinate 13,036,538 of NC_133474.1, read as the reverse complement.
TGTGTCACCTGAGTGTCTTCTACAACAGAAAATGTTGAGTTTTGGTTTGACCGTTTGACCTTAATTATCTCACTACCTATAATAATGATAGGGTTTGTAAAATGCGAGAAAAATTCATTGAATACCTTGGTTCTCATAATTGTTATTCGTCATTTCAATCGATTTTACGTTCCTGATGATTATGACGATGGTCTTGCTTTCACATACATAGTTCATCTTGACATCTAAGATATTTTTTGGAACGCATTCATTATTAATAATAAGCTATGAAAGAAATTAGTATAATACTTTTTCTGATGTTTTTACCGCAGAATGTTCATCTAATCAATATTTCCGTTAAGAAATAAAAATAAATATTTTAAAATCTTTGTAGCTATTTACTAATTCGTAAAACGCGAATGAACAGGAACCAGTTACCCAACGGTTTTTATATGTTAACCAATTAGGAACGTGTTAAATTATTATTTTATTAAATTATTTTTTGGCCAGGGATATAGTAATATTTTACGGTAATATGTTTTTGTTTTTACGTATTCCACTATTTCACGCATTTACAACGGTTTTTTGTGAAAATCTTGTTTGAATAATGTAGAGGTTGGTGAAGTACCAACAGTTGACTTTCACCTTTTTATACCATATAAAGTAACAAGAAATGTGACATTAATTATAAAGAAAAAAGATGTTGAAGATATGGGGTATATAGGTAGAATCATTCACGATGACGCGTGCCGTGGTTCTTATTACAATGTCATTAATGTCTAATTTTGACAAAATCACGAGTCTTCGTGGATGGCACTAGGTATAATAGGATAATGATTTCTTCTCTTATCTGACTCTTATTTAAAATATTACTGATATAAAGACCTTTATTCATAACTCCACAATAATGTTGTAGGTCGTACATTTTGTGCACGGTACCTACTTATATGTAGGTAATTTTGTCGATGATAGGTACTTCAAGCTTCTATATTAAACGATGATTCATTTTTGTACATAAGTATATATGTATGTATAACTCTACCTATATTAGGACAAGAAATATATGACAAAAAAACAGATATTGCATTGTAGCTTTCACTATTACTAATTTAGGTACCTATAGCTAATTTTATCTCAATTGTATTTGTTAATTTATTTTTGTACAATAAAGTGTTTATAGTAGGTACAATATTATTATTTTAAATTTATTTACTCTTACAATAACAAAAGCAGTAGAAAAATACTTGTTACTATTTGCCTCTGCCTCCATAGCAGTTTGTTGGTATAATATTTATATAATAATGAGCATAATATTCATAAAAGTGTCTAATATTTGAAATAATTTGACACGAAAATATCAATCGTAAATGGTCAAAATCTGTGGTCTGGTCTCAACTGCTTAACACAGTTGATAGCATTAAGTAGAGTTGTATTTTTCTATTATTGTTGCATATTTCGCATATTTTATCACCAGTTTCGAAAATATTATTAAGTGAAGTAATTTCAAAAATTAACTCAGGCGTCCCATAAACTAAAAAAGAAAAAAACTAATTGCACGTCCGGTCCAAGATATTAACCGAATGATTTCGTCAAAGTATCGTTTTTTTTTTACTTTTATAATGTTTACATTGAATAATAGTGATAAAATGAGCACCGACACAAAACAGGGGTAATCCGAGCCGTGTTGCGGCGAGGGATTAACCATCTCATTTGAGGCAAGATGCCGGCGCGTTTAATAGTTTTCTAAGATGAAGGATTATCGTGGCCAGTTGACGGCGGGATTCTGGTGCAGGCTGAATGGCCGCGCGCCGCCGCTGCATTACGCAGAATAAAAAAAAACAAGTGTTACTGTCCCAAAACCGCCGCCTAAACCCACTATTATACTTAGTTTACAAAACAACCCGCTTTGTAAATTCGTCAAGCAAGAATTGTTCAAATTATAAACAGGTTGCATTTTTATCAATAGCTCTAGGTGTGTCTACCTGATCTTAAATAATAATTTAGAGGTGTGCTCAGAGTTTTCATATGCAAGTTATAGTAAACGTCAAGAGTGAAGTCGAAATGATAGCGATATTAAACGCGTCTATAAAGCCATGCTGATTTGTGGCCGTGATAACGACTACACAACACTTGTACCTAACGACTTTCAACCCACGTACAATAAATTTATTTATATTTTGTTTTATCGCCGCAATCACCATTAAAATATTTTAAGTTTATAATTTAAGTTGAAAGATAATTAATCTATTTACCGAAAGACTATAAATTATATCTTGGGTAATTATTCATCATCGAGCGGCGCGTAAATGGAAGCTTTATGCATATCAACGTTTCATTTCGAGCACTAGAACCGGAACATTAACAAGTTTTTCGACTCTATTAGTAGAGCAAACAAACATTGAATATATTTCATAAGAATGTGAATACGTTATTTCAATAGTTGGCAGATAAAACGTCGCTTAGTATTTTATAGAGCGCTCATAAAACTGGCACTGAGATAAGCAGACTGACGGTGCAATAATAAAAAAATGACAGCTTCCATTTGGGCTTGTAACTGTGTTCCACGTTTATTATACATCGAGCCCATTAAATACTTTAATAACAAAAAGAAAAAAACGTCATGCCATTAAAATATTTTCATACTAAATCACATTTTTGATCTAGAATGCAATTTCTCTTCGAGAAATTCCAGATATCCTATTGAGCAATTTCGTCGCTAAGCGTGCCACGAATTTGTTTCTCCAAGTTATTTTTACTCATTCAGAAAGCACACCGAACACAAGAGAAAAATATTGTGTGGAATTTGGCCCTGCAACGTCAATGAGGTCTATAACAACCTCACAAATCAAATAAACACAACACCAATATTTTGGAGTAAGTTCTCAATTTAATCGTAAAGCTGTCTTTATTCGTTAATTAATCTGACTTTTTCAATAGGTAGTTTATACTGGGAACATGAAAAATCCATAATCAGTTTAAGTAACGTTGCTCGTTATAAATAAACATATTTTTTATAATGTAGATTATACATAAAAAAATCAGAATAGTTTGGCTTTTTAAAACTTCTACTTTGAAAATAAAGTCATACCTATATTAATCTGCCAACTTTTTGAAACTTGTACTCACGTTCAGAAACTTTAGCATTAGTCACTTCACAAAGCTTGTTTTTATTCCGCACCTACCTCTGTCGCACGTTTCCTCCGCCAAACCGAAAACTTTGTCAAGTGTATTCACTGCACTGTACTCACCACGTCGAAGGCGATTAGTGCTCATGCTCACTTTCTGGTGGATGCCGAATTTAATCGTCGCTAACTGAATCATTGTCGAATGACCACCGTTCGCTTCAAAATAATATGTTCACTGTTCCGAAATGTATGTGTGATGTGCGTGGTGGTAGCAAGGATAGGTACCGATGGAGACGCGGCGGACGCAGGCTGGCTTGACGCGCGGCATGCTGGCGGTCGCTCAGGGCCGGGGCCGGCGCATGGCGGGCCGGGCAGGGGTCGCGCGCTCGCGGGTCGCTCGGGCTCGGTGCGGAGACGGGGTGCGGCCGGGCGCGCCACTCGCCATCTGAAGCGCGACTGAGCAGGCGAGGAGGGCGGCGGGCCAGCGCGCGCGCGCACCAGGTACACAGTTATGACAGGAGGCGGGGCCGCCCCCGACTCATAAATCAAACTTCGCCCATTCGCACGCGCCACACGAACCCCCTCTTCCATATTCGGGGCGGGGCATATTTTCATAATCATAACGCCTCATATTCATAAGCGATATGTGGTGTGGGCCGGCGGGCGGCGGTGGGCGGCACTCGCCCGCTAGATGGCGACGTGGTCGCCCCGCGAAGCCTCCCACATACACTAATTAAGGCTACACGTCATCTAATTTATTGTTTTAAAGTCAGTCAATCATAACAAAAAGTATTTTGAATACATTAATTTGATGTTGGCTTTTTTGGTTATTATGCGAAGGAATGTTAGTTTATATATATCGTTGCTTTTAAAACTTTTTTTACTACTGAAAAATTAGAAATAAGATTTTTTTTTATTCGACTGGATGGCAAACGAGCAAGTGGGTCTCCTGATGGTAAGAGATCACCACCGCCCATAAACATCTGCAACACCAGGGGTATTGCAGATGCGTTGCCAACCTAGAGGCCTAAGGGATACCTCAAGTGCCAGTAATTTCACCGGCTGTCTTACTCTCCACGCCGAAACACAACAGTGCAAGAAGTGCTGCTTCACGGCAAGATTAGCGAGCAAGATGGTGGTAGCAATCCGGACGGACCTTGCACAAGGTCCTACCACCTGCAAGATACTTGCAAATTGGGTAAAATATGACACAAAAAAGTAGAAATCAAATGAGGGATCTTCGAAACTCAAAATTTTGACGTACCCTATATATATCTGTCTAAAATGCTTATAGAGGGCGTAAATTTCACATGCAATTTTTTTTGTTAGGTACAACCTACTGTTTCATCTTTTCTATTGTTTTATATCGTGCCTTAGGTTAACATTTTTATTGCATTTATATAAAAATACTCATGCCCGTACCTACCCTTCATATTTTTAATTTATTTTATAAGGAAAAACTGTTATTATTTTTCTATTTTCATTACACTTAATTCCATGTACTACAATTTTTACAGCCACCTTCAACGCGTAGGTACCTAAGCAACCGAGGTGCTCTAAAGCATGGAGCCCCAGCAACACCTTCACGTATCAAATCAAACGGGCATTCCGAACAAACGGATTCAGATTAAAATATCCGAAGCATATCCAGCTCGTGACGAATCGCAGCACTGACACCCGTAACTAGATCCAATTTTAATTTAGAAAAAAAGTTTACGAGGGTAGTTATTAAAAAGCGGAGGCCGGGAGCTGGCAGCTTTGTTAAATTAAATATAGTAGGTGTTTCGGAGCTCCCGGGGCGCGGCAATTTGCTATCTGCCAGTCATTCTAACACACGGACAAAATGACTTTAAATAATTTGATTAGGTGATCCTAAACTGCTGAGACCAAATTTTGGAGCCGTGACTCGGCTGAATTTGGGCTTGAATTGCCCTTTAGTGTTGATACCGAATAGAATTTTACCCACACCTTGGTATGAACTGATGTTATACCTCCTCCTGTTGATGATGTTTGTGTTGACTAAGTACCTATTACAATAAGTTAAAATTGAACCGATTTTGATAAAACATGTCTAAGAACCATCGCTAGAAAACCTGCTTTCAATTAAAAAATACCGCATTCAAATCGGTCTACCCGTTAAAGAGCTAAGGTGCCACAGACATACAGACACACACAGACACACATAGCGGTCAAACTTATAACACCCCTCTTTTTGCGTCGGGGGTTAGAAATAGGTACGTAGGTACTTTGACAACAAACACATGAGCGACCTGTAAATTCAAGTGTAATGGTGTATTTTTTTCTAAAGTATCCTATACACCAATTTCAATTCAATTCTTGAAAGTATAGCTCCATCGATACTATCGATGATTCCGCCAATGTCGAGGTTGGAAAATACACTATCGGTTAGCCGTTGTACGGTAGCTAAAATCCTATACATCAGCGCTCCTACTAAAATATTCTTCTGACAAAAACAAGTTGAGTAGGTAGGTAATCACACCTACATATTTACCTACCGGCAGGTAGGTACCTTTCTGCATTTAAAAACTTCCTTTACAAACTAACGCAGTAACAAAACCTTCCAAGCAATGAAAAAAAAATGTTTTTCCTTGTTTTGAGTCAAGAGAAGATGTTTAAAAATAAACCGCCAAACATTTCAAATAGGAATCACAATAACACCCACCGCCGTGTCAAGGCCGAACGTTTGTGTCTTTACGTTACCCTCCCACACGTGATTTAACCACTCACAGGTCAAACTTTGTACGAATTGACTAATTATATGGTTAAAAATACTCTCTCTTGTTTTATCTAATCTACTTTTAGATGTTTTGGCTTGATAGGTCGGCTAGCGCCATCTAGCGTCAAGTGGCAAGACTGATTGAGGAAAACTCTTCTTAATAAGTTACGAAGTCTGAAGAAACTGAAACAATCATGTTGCTACTCGTATCAGATTGATAGATGTAGGTATACGTACCATGAATATTTTTAAATTACCTAATAGTCTTACTTTGGCTTTAGAAACTTTTTTTTAACTCTACAGCTTTTTTTAGCTTCGCGTGCAAGAGAGACGTCGCATCGTACGTAATATAATGCGTCGTGACAGAAGTCATTGCTTGGATCTCCAAAACCGCTGGGCGAGTTCGAACCTCACAAAATACTTGTTTTTGCATACAAATATTCGTCCCGGTACGGCGGTCGGATTCGCCGCTTTTCTTATCTCGGGCAATGTTAATTTCGTTTTAAAGGAAGCCCCTTATAAAATTTAAAGGAAGTCATTTGACTTAATTCGCTTTAAAATTTTGATGGTTGTATGCAACGTTTGTGTTTTAAATGACCTAATTTGAAAAAAATATGGGACGGATCGATTTGCGATAAGAACCTTTGTTGTATACTTTGTTTTTGACAATTTGTATTGTCAGTTCCTACGGGTTTAAATAGGTAAACTGAAATTTTTACAATAGTGTTAAGATAAAAATCACACATTCGAATTCAGAACTTCTTTTTTTAAGTCTGTTAAAGCCTATAAAAAATCAGCCAAGAGCGTGTAGGACACGCCCAAGATAGGGTTCCGTAGCCATTACGAAAAAATCAAGTTATATTTTTCGAAAGATTTCGTATTGTGTACGGAATCTTCCAAGTTTGGGTATATTTTATACCTTAGGCCGCTATTGATGCTTTATTACAGCTTTCTAGTACTAACGATCTCTGAGATTAGCCGCAGACAGACAGACAGATGGACACACATGGCGAAACTATACCTAAGGGTTCCTAGTTGACTACGGAACCCTAAAAAAGCTTATAAAAAGGCAAAGCGGTTTTAAGTTATTCTAAGCCATACCCTTGCGATAAAAACGAAGTAGAAATGGATGTAGAAATAACAGAACATCATAAAGGATTGAAATCCGTTCTCCCTTGACGACACCTATGGGGATCGCACCCTACGTAGGCCTGCTATCCAATGATGATATAGAAAGCGTAGCAAAATACAGGACCTATTTAAATCTATCAATATGAAAAAACCAGTCAAGTATCAGTGGAACTCTTGCACTCAGGGTTCCGTACAAAAAAGCAAGCCAAAAATGAGTTTGTAGTTTGAAAAACAGAGGTTTTTTCGATTTAGTAATTTAAATATATTTTTTTCTCTAGTTTTTTGTCAACGGGAAATTCCTACAGAATTTCATTCTTATCCTTCTTATATGACAATATCCTTTCAAAAGCTTGTATGTATCTCTTGATTGCGTGAACTTAGAAACTATTTCTTTTCGCAGCTCTAAGAGATCGCAGACATAGTAGAGAGTACCTACCTACTTGATGTCAATTTTAACTTGATACTTCTACGCGTCCCTGAATAGACAGAGAGATAGATAGACAACGAATAATTTTATCAGTGTTCTTTTTTTAATTTTGGGGCACGGAAATCAAAAATATTAGAGAGCTTCCATTACGATGAAAATATTTTGAAAATATAAGTTTTGAGTTGATTTTTCATTGATTTCAATAGATTTTTCACCATGAAACAGTTGATAGGTACTTAGGTATTGGTAAGACAGCTCGGCATGAAAAATTGTTATTCTTGCGTAAAATAGTAATCTAAAACATGGACATATCCAAATGGAGAATCATTGATACACCTAAATATAGCACAGACTCATTAAAAGCAAAAACTTCCTCCGTATCTCCACGTTGTTGTTTCTAACCTCAGTTGACTAAATAATTCCTGTTTATGATGACATCTAATCCCGTATGAATTAATGCACGGAACTAAGTTTTCTGAATGGTTCCTACCTAGCGAGGTGTTATTTCAGATCCATCGGACGGCTGTTAAACAGAAATAGCTCAGAAACACGAGTCACATTCGATTTAAACACACAAAATTTTGAAAACGTCTGTTTACCCAAACGAAAGCCGCGTCGCGGTCTCTGCTCGCTCTCGGCTTCAAACCGAACCAACTGTCATCGTTTGTTTACACTGTTCTTGGTTGCGTTACTTTTCAATAAGTAAACTTTTACTTATCCCGGTTTTACGGACTAATAAATGTTTCAATTGTTTTGAAACGTCTGCTACCTGTGAGAGGGGTTGAAAGTTCAAATTAAACGGCAAATTTATTTGTTATGGCGATCGGTGCGGCCGGTTGCCCGGCGGTCGGCGAGTGGTGCGCGGACGCGTTCATAAATTTGAATATGGAAGTGAGTTCTAATGGCGTCGCTGTTTATTTTTACTGCACCCCCAGAGCCGTACGCCCGAATGCGACGCCGAATTTATTTCCATGCATTTTAATATCTCCCTCTGAATAGCTATTGCCATTTTCACGCGGTTTTATTGCGAGCTCTATAGGTATGTTTATGTTCTCGTTTTGTTAGGCACGCTTTACGATCGAGTGCGATGGACAGATTGGCCGCGAAGCCTCGCAAGAGAGCATCGAGCGTAATTAGCGGCGGGCAGGAGACGTTCATCGAGCTCGTGGTAATAACTAAAGTAGACTCTGCAATCATGTACATAATTTTTCTCTGGTGTATGTGGTGATTTCTGCGGCAACATTTTTGTACGAGCTATGTCAAAATTAAGTCATTAAAAGTGGACATTGATTGATAGGAGCGCGTGTAAAGGGCACATCGCGGGAGCACACGCAGCCAAGAGCACGAAAGTGCTGCCGCACCGTTCACCGACCCGCGGCGTCGCGGGCGCCGTCCCTCGCGTCGACATAGTGGCTTGTTACCTTGCCTCCTTGTTTACCCACACGCGTCTCCATCACACAACCACTTGAGGGTTACTCCCTTCAAATACGTGTCAAACTACCAATACTTATTGCACGTAAGTTTTGCCAAAGATCTATTCTATCTACTTAATTAATAAAACTGTTTCATGTAACAAATTTTAGAATCATCTTTTGCTGTATAATTAATACCGGTGTATATCAGGCATACCTACTCACTTGTTTCTCGTTCCTGATTTTACCAAAAAAGAAGATTGCATACAGCGATTTGGAATTAACTGTTTCAGTTCAGAGATTACGTTGTTACTTGACACGCAAGTGGCGTTTCTTTAATGGCGGCATAAGGTATGAAATGATAATGTCTTAAATTATCGAGAAAAATATTGTGGACATTGGCCGTTTACCGAGTTACAACGGGCATTTATACCGTCAAACCGTTGAGGGGCGAACATCTCCGCGAAACGCATTTTGGCATCAATAATTAAGTACCTGTCCACAGTGTTATCTTACTGAATGTAATTTATGATATTTTTGCTCTTGGTTCTCCCGTGAACACGCGATTTGGGATATTTGCTAAGTTATAATAACTCTCCAATGAAAATCAAAACTGACTTTACTAATTACTGGATATTAATGCTCTACCTATCTATTTTCATAAAACCAACACAGCCATAAATGTTCAGGCGTTTAAATAAATCTGTTTTTGAGACTTTTTCCGGAATCGGAAGAGAAGAGAGTTTATTTTATATAGGTATGCTTGGGGATAAGTTAATTAACCCACATGTTAGAAGGCGTTATAGTATAGGTGTACAATACAAAACGAATAAATTCGTCGGGGGTGCGGGGAGGCGAGCGGGTGCCGCGACTCAAATGTAAAAGTGCGACCGACCGGGGGCACTCAACGGCCGGACGCTCATATTTTGTTATTTTATTTATATTAAAAGTAATGGTTCGCCGCGTGCCATAATGCTCTAGACGGTTTTTACGCATTTCTCTCTTTTCTCCGCGCCGTATATTTTCACTTAAATGACATAGATACGAAGTGGCCCTTCTCATCTGTGTTAGTTACTCACAATTTGGGGCGTGCATTCACAGAATTGAAAATGAGCGCGATACATATTACATTTCGCAGCTGCAGTAATTACGTTTTATGTCGTCTCGACAATAATTATGTCGGTGCTATACCTGTCTCGCGGTAATTGGTGGAGCAGATATTCTGCTCATAGTTATGTTGCTTTGAATGTATCTCTATCATTAAATGCGAAGTGGTTCAGTGCTTCATAATTTTCTGGGAATAATGACATTGTATTTACTTGGAGATAGGAAGAAGTTTATCATTTATTTGAATAATTATTGTATTTCGTGACACTACATAATCGGCAAATTCGGCAAATGCCGCGGTGTATTATTCAATAACAATGAACATTTAGATATTTTAAATTTATAAACAAAACTTGCAAGATTTCTGCCGCTGAGAGTCTGCCTTATATACGAGTTGAGTCTCCATTGCATTTTCTTTGCATTGTATTTTGTTATTGTTCATTTCTGTTATTATTGTTGTTGACTTTTGTTACCTACTGTTTCTCGTGAGGTTTGTTGTTTTTTTTTGGCAAAATGCCGAAACGGTCTAAAAAGACTGTTTTGAACTCCTAGAGTCGGGAGTTTGTAATTCGTTTGAGGGATTATTTTGAGCGAGAACGAGAAAACGGTGTCCCGGTGGGCGGAAAACTGGAAAATACTTTTTTTTTTTAAATATAATGCATCTTCTCCATAAATAGGCACTAATAACTCGTAGGAAAATCGATAGTTCGCTCGATAAATGATACATCTCTAAAACTTTCAAACTAGAAACGTCACAGAACTCATCATAGGTGAAAAATATTATAGATAAAGTAATCAGTACTTTTCATCTTATTGTATATTTTCATTTATATCTTTTTATCTTTTCAACGATGTTTAGCTTGTATATCTTCCTACATACAATCAATTGTTTAGAATAAGACAGCCAAAAGATATATATTGTGCATGATTTTTATTCTACGTACTATTTACCTGTCTAGTGGAATACTAGTCGGTTAAGATATCACAATTTGTTAAACATTTAATAACTATTATACTTGTTAAACTGTTATAATATATTAATATAGCATACTCACTCACTCAGTCTATGAAAGTAGACGGTGCTACATTGATACTAAAATATAAATTTACTTCCCATAGCTTTATGCCATCATAAACAAGAAATACAGACATCTTCGCTATAATATAATGCACGGAATCTGCTCGAGTTAAAACGGCCAAACGAGAACTGTCATGGCCGTTACGATTTCACCTCATAGCCGCCGTGTTAGAGGTGAGATTTGAGTGGTGTTTAGGGCCATAGCATGTGCTGGTTGGCAGCAATCTGCACAAGCAGAAGCGAGGTGTTGCGGTGGCATGAGCTCGCTTGGGGCGCGCTAAACTGGCCCTTGTTCAGTGAGCAGGAGGGTGGGGAAAGGTCTGGGACCGGCGGTATCGGCGTCGCTTTTCCGGGGAGGCACTATCTCGGGTGCAGCGGGAGCGCAGCCGCCTCCCCGTCGTAAATAACGCGCGCTGGCGAGCCGGCGAAGCACCCGTGCCAGATTCTACAGCTAGAAACAGTTAAACGCTCATAATTTCGTGCTGGTTAAGCTTATCTTTGTCTCGTGTACGAAATTTCGTTGCGCCGTCCCCCTCGCGCGTTTTGCGGACATATTTTATTTGTTGCAGCGCTGCCGGCCCGGCCAAAGTTATAATTGTCGTTCGACATACCGCTGCAGATTCTGCATAAAGTTGCGCGACGTCCTTTACATTGTTGGGATTATTTGTCTTGCTTGATTTCACAAGTTTTCATCCTGTTGGTATTACGCAGAAATTAAAAAGATAATCTTAACTGTGAATCTTGTATCATCAAACCGGATTTCTTTAAGCTAATAAGCAGGGTAATTAATGAATGAGTTGCTATAATTTTAACAATTTTGTATGAATTAACTATTATTTTTCATCATACCTTATGTAGGTAAAAAAATACCTACCTGTCTGTGTTAAGGCTAAGCCAAGTCGCTTCTAACAACAAAATAACTGTTTACTACCATTTGCAACTAGCAAGCATAAGCTTCAGGCGACTTTTCATGCAGATATACGCTGAAAAGGCATTCGAGTATCGCGCAGATAGTGCGGCGGGGTGGGACGGTGGGTGCTAAGCCGGTATCATCCCGTCTTATCGCGGCGGTGGTTTCATAATAATTTTAATACTTTGGCGCAACTGAGGCTCGGCTTGGTTTCGATTTAACTTAGGTAGAGTATATTTTTTTTGCATATACGTAAAATATAGCAAACAATTTAGCCAACTACAAAAATCCATGAAAATATTTTTTTACCACTTTGAAGTCGGTGTCTCAGCATGAGCCAGAAGAAGTGGACCTATAGTCATCAAGTAATTGAATCTTAACGCGTGAAACACTCTTTATTGAATAGTTCCAGTACAAGCTCTTTAATACCTCAGGAGGTAGGTAGGTATACCTATTGATTGTATAGGTGTATATAGTCGATATCACATCGCTGAAGGGAACCAGCTTTGCGGTATGGAGAGCTCGTTAAATGAAATCACGGTCAATGTTTTTATATCTATAATAATAGTATTTAATGATTTACGGTTAAATTTAAATATACATATTTTCTACGAGATATACATGCTTTGAAATACTGGGAGCTCATCAAAGTTAATCGCAGTCTGCATCCCATACAAAATATGTCCCGTAGAAAAACAATGTGTACACATTGTTTTTATAGTTCTTGAACGATTACGCAAAGTTACATTAAAGTATGAGTCTTACATAAGTAACATTAATCCTTCAATGGCTGTGAACTTTATTTACACACACTTTTATTGATTTCGTTAAAAAGAATTTAAAAGTAGTTATGGTACGGGCACAGTATAATGGCGCCCAACATGGGGCCAGGCGAGTAGAGATACCACTTCGGCCACGCCGACGCGGGATTCCTAGCGCATACTTTTATAATCGCTCGTCTAGATTTGCGCCTCGTTGTCACCCTTGCGTGTCTTCAATCTTGCACTGCCTACTTCATCCGACACAACTTTTAGTTGGTAAAAATAGGTACGGAAATAGTTTACCCGTGTTGTTTGCTTCAGGAACACTCGTTTTGTATAGCTATGTACTTACAATCAATTGTGTTCTATTTTAAATATATTTAAGAGTAATAAACAACGAAGCCATCTGAAAACGCTTGAAGTGGTCAATCTACTATGGGCCTGATTGGAAACAGCTTATAAAACACTAATCTAATAGTCTTTACCAGCATGATACGATATCTTGTTAATTATATATGTAGGTATCGTATCATGCTGGTAAAGACTATTGGATTAGTGTTTTATGAGCTCTATCACACTATTCCAATCGTAAGCAATTTTCCTTTGAATTGTCTTCGAATAATAATATGTTAATTTCAATTCCTGTATCCGAAGGTTATCTATATGGAAGCGATCACTCTTTAGTGTTAAGACATCTGTTGTTTGCTTTTAATCTTCTATTGAACTTTATGTTTGCATCGTATTGTATCGATATATGAATATCGGAAGTCGACAAATTAGGCTTAGAGTTATTAAAACATGTCACAATAACTCCGGTTGTTGTTTTTAGAACATACCAAATGAGGCAAGCTATCTTCCACAAACAACATTTAATGTTATTCAATTTCTATCAATTGTATGTTTTACTTACATAGCCTGATTTAAACTACCCACTAGCGTACTTAATTAAAACTAAGTGCCAATAAATTGTTAACCTACTAAATAATAATACTCTTAACTATCTCGCCAAAACAAGGCAATACAGTTTCCTTAATTACCTCGAGAGAACGCTCATAAACTGTGCAAGATCAGCCAATTTGCCAAAATGGATATAATAAATGACAGCAGTAATAGAGGCAGTTGAGTGTGGCATTAATAGAGGGCCCCATCCGCCGCGGCCTTGCCACCCTGACTTTGATGTACATTGCTGCTAACACGGGTATATTTTTCCAAAATATACCCTGGTTAATATATACTAGCGAGTCTGTGGGCTCTATGACGTACACATTATTAGAGCAAATAGAAGATAAATTAAAAAATCCAGTCTACTGTTGACTGTAGTTTAGTGAGTTGTTGAATAGGCATTGTAGTTGTAAATGAAGCATAAGCATGATATCCACTTAGTAATGTTTATTAGGATTCATGGCTAAATTTGACGTTCGTCTGCAATATGTATCTAATGCATGATTCGCTCCAAAGAATCTCCTTGGTTATGAGCTCATTCCTTTAAATAGCTGAATAGTTATTTTTTGAGGTACTCTTCACCTCAGCATTATTTAAACTTTCGTAAAAGCCATCCATTGCGAATACACTCATCCTTAAAAGAGATATTTCGAAAAAGTTGAATCGTTTAAAATAAAAATAAATAAATAAAAAAAATTGTTGTTGCATGTACTTAAATAAAACGTCATAGAGCAGTAACCGTCCCACAAACGTGAAGCAGCGCGTAATGTAAGCGGAACAGCAATATCACGGTTCTTGTTAGTGTGTAGCCGAGCAGGTCCGCGCCAGGTAGGGCGGGCGGTAACGAGCGTTTTTATCCAGGGCGGGCGGATGATGGATGGAGCCACTTCCGCCCGCGACGTCCGCACTTCCACCGCTACGTTTGTGTATTTATCAACATTAATTTCAATGTGCTCGAGGAAATATTGCTGTGTTGCGGCCTGATTGTATTTTGTAGGCTGGTTTTTGTAGACAAGAAATACTGCAAGAGAACTAGTCGGCGAAGTATTCGAGTAGAGATAAGCGCGGAATTGTTAACTACAGCAATTGGTGGCGTTTACAATTGCGTTTTAAATTAATTCTTTGATAAAAGTTTCTTACACAAATAATATAGTATCTGATAATGATTCTATTATACAAATTGCCAAAACGGTATATATACTCGTAGCACACATTTGGAGGAACGAAATGTAGCTTTTTTCTTAATGGGAAAATATTTTTAAGTAGATATCTTTAAATAACGAGAGTGCCATGGATTTATTACGAATGAAATATAAGGTCTGCATGGTATCTTATTCAACTTAGTTACATCTTTATGTGATTCGTTTGAACTAGGTCATAAATCGAGAATACTACTTAATAATCTTTTTATAAATCGTTCTCTGCCTTTGTAAATCGGCAAAGCTATTTTATTGCTTTCGTTAATGGCCGATGAAAAAATGTTATTGAGGGCCAGTGGTGGCCAGAATAATATGCGCGTATGTTTTATGATCTAAAGCTGTACCTACATATTATAACAGTTTATACAAAATTTCGTGGCATTTTCTAAAGTGTAGATAGATTAATTGAAATCAATGACATAATTTCATAATTATGTATAACATTGTTTACCGTAATAAAACCTAGGATTTAAATCTAGTAATTCTAAATAGACAAGTAGTTTCATTAACCCGTCTAATAAGAAATATTAAAGTAATCATTATTAATTTTATTTCAACGATAAAATCGTGAGCTTCTGTTGTTTAATCGCTATTGGCAACTTATTTGATGTGAAATTTAACGAGTGCATTAAAACGATGATTGGTTATTGAAGTTAATTGTGCTTCATATGGAAGTTAAATGCGTGTCATAGAGCGGCATTCCGCCTGATTCCACCAGTGACCCGATTCCATGCGTGCGAGTCGTGCAGCGCAAGTCGTAGGTACGATATGGGAATTGTAAATTATAATTGCTACATAGTTATACCTACATTTGAAGCAACAATACAAGCTTTAGGTATATATTGAAAAATAAATATTTTAATCGCCAAAAACAGACTGTATATGTATTAGATATATACCATATATACCATAAGTAGTATATATTTAAGAAGCAATTGTAAACTACCTACTCATATAAACTTGCGTTCAACAACTACAAGTAGTAGCGTTCATATCTATGCAAATTGTAATAGATATCAGTTAGGCATTCGCGTCTATAACAAGCCTACAAAATATAGTAGATAACTACTTCTAGTTGCCCGTAACATCTATTTACAAACGTTTTAATTGAATTTATAGCCACGTCCTCAAATGAATATGAGTGGAACATTGACTGTACTACTTAATGAGGACTTATGCTTATTACGCATTCATCGGGCTCGTCGAACGGTGAGAACATCGTAACATAAATTTCGCGTATTACTTACGTTGACAACGCGCATTATGAAATTATAATGGAGTGCTTGATATGCGCAGCGCTGGCGGCGGACGTGGCCCGGCGCCCGCGCACGTTCGCTGGCACCTGAAGGACGCCACCATAACACATTGATAACCACTGTGCTACATAACTCGACATATTTTTTTATATCAAAAGCAAAAAAAAACATAAAAAAACCGGATTAGTGCGAGTTAAACTCGCGTGTCGAGGACTCCGCTCTTTCGTAGACATTACGGAAACTTTCTAAGTTACTTTAAAATACCATACACTGTTTATATATAGGTTTGTCTGCAATCTATAGAGTCTATAGTAGGCATGTAGACTATATTTTAAAATATAAGGCCCAGAAGTTTCATACGCACGCGATTAATGTTTTCAAATGGGTTGGTTGGAGGCGACGTAGTTCAGTGCTGGGCGCGTCTCGTAAAGCCCAGAAATTCGGGTTCGTATCCAGCGTTGTTACCAGCTTGAAAGATAGGATAGTTGTGAATAGGTGTTTCTTTTTGTTGAACGAGACTGAAAGCTGTGAGCAACAGCTAGTTTCTATTATCATCATCATATTTTCATCATAATCATGTTCTGTCCATAAACGCTTTGCTGGGTGCAAGCCTTCACTCAGAATTCTATTCGTTTTGCACATCCAAATGGTAATGAACTACGTTCAAACGATACATTATTATCGAGCTCATTAGAGCCAGTCGGTAGGCTCTATCTTTCTAACCCGTGCATAATTTGGCTCCGTAAATAATTTGGTGTCTGAACCGTACAGAAAAGTGACGGACTAGTTTCGCGGACGTTCCGGGCAGTCTCGCCGAAATAGCGCGTGCCAATCAATATTAACACACCGCAAACAGCGTAAATTGTTGCCTAATGCCGCACTCACACACACGATACGTACGTCCGATGAAGCCCTTACACTGGCCCACTAGCCAGGGTGTTCTTAACCCTGCCATGTCTTCGGGAGACGTGAGAACGAGGTCACTAGGCTTAAAAATCTTAAGACACAAATGTACTTAAGTAACTTTTCATATGCGCCTCGCTGAAATAAATTGCGTATAGGTAGGTACCGGTGTTTCCTGTAACACGCGCAAATAATTAAAACATAGATCATACTCGTCAAACTGAAAAACATTAGTTCAGCGACTTTTAAAAATAATTCGTTTATTTTTTATTTTTATTACACTTTAAAGTTTTTTCGCAGAAGCAACGTAAAGCAAAATGTTTGATATTTCTAGCGTGACAGGTGACGTCAGTTGGGTTCTAGGATGGCGTACATTGATGACAGTATTTAAGTAATTTGTATGAAAAAGGGAAAATCTAAAGACTTTTTTTTTTAAAGTCGCTGAACTAATGTTGTTCAGTTTGACGAGTACGATCTATGTGTTAATTATTTGCTCGTGTTACATACAGGAAATACCCGGTATAATATAAAATCTCGTTAAATGAAATGTATTAATTTCATTTTTAGAAATATAGTTCTATACATAAAAAAAATCGGCAGTGCGAGTCGCTGGTATACTCGTAGAGATTGAATGACGAAATACAATCCGAAAACTATACATTTTGTAGTAGGTTTTTCCTTTACTAATGGATATTCCTTATATTGCAGTGATTTCGTGAATTGAGGACCCATTTAAGATAAATAAAAATTTAAGAAGAATACAGACGTTTGTAGCATGCTGTATACACTTCGCATTGCCTACTTATACAAGAAGCACACTTGCGAACAGGTATGGGTCATGTGCTCACACACGCACACACGCCGGCCTCCCAGCCTGTAATAACTCGGAACCACAATAAATCAATGTGATTAATGTCATTAAGCACTATGTGCCGGCCTCTCTATATTCCGTCAATATGCACTGTTTTACGACACGCCGCGTCGCGATAATTAGTCAGCTTTGTTAGGACCAGCGATGTTATGTCCAAACTACACTGGAGAGAAATTAGATCAATAAAATTATGTATACGAGCCGTGTCTGCATTTCCAGTGCAGCTAACGATATCGGTAACCAAATGCGACAAGTGAGATGAGATCAAAGAGGACTTATAGCAGAACGTTCATAAACACGTCACTGTGCAAAAAATGATCTCTGCTATTTCTCAAAGCGATCGAAACGCGTTTTTAACGATTACCATTTTTTCGAATCATGTATTTTATTATATATGTCCGTTTGATGGATTGGTCGTAATTATATCTATTAGAACGGCATCGCAAATCATGGGAACGGCGAGGACAGGCTGCGCTAGTTGACATCGTTATCGCGGCTTCACATCTCGATTGTTGGCTGGGCCAGCGCGCTGCGTTCGCCTCGCTGTGAGCTAGTGACCAGTTTCATACTTTATTTCATCTCTTGTCCGTATGATCGGCGCACGATGCGTGGTCACAGCGTGTCGACCGTACCTATTCAGTATCGATTCAGTGGCCCATTTAGATCGTCGATAGGGCATTCGTCTGACAGACAAGGTTCAAGCTTTGACTGCGTAAGATTTGAAGGAATGTCTCCAGACCAGTAATAAGGCTTAGCCTGAATATCTATTTATGCTATCAGTTCATTATGAATAGATTTTGCATAATTGAATGGATTAATTTATTGATATCTTAGTTATACACCGAAATAAATTTAGGCCTGAGCCTAATTTAAAATATTTGAGCTTAATTTCATTTGATCTATATGTCGGCGGCCTATCGTAAAATCCGTCAGATCACGAAATTCCTAGGCATATCGTGAAATGCCTAAAAGTTGGCCAGGCACGATATCGTGATATGCCGAAAAAAATAAAAATTTAGGTACGACGAGAGAAGCGAGGAGTGGTTAGCATGAATTGTGACCACAACGCGCGAGCCGAACGAGCAGAGCGAGCGTGCCGCGGCAGCGGCCGGCAAAGTGTCAGAACCAATCTGGCGGCGTTTTATGATATGCCTAGGAGTTTCATGATCTGCCTAAACGTCACTAGGCAAATCGTTAAACGGTGAGTTTTGAACGATATGGCGGATGTCCCTTAGCCAATTCATGAAATGGCGCCATTTCACGATATGCCTAGGAATTTCGTAATCTGGCGGGTTTTACGATCGGCCGCCGGACATATAGACGGAAAACACAAAACCTAATATTAAGTGAACTATTTAAATAATACGAAATAAAATACTTATCTTATCCTGGTGCTGTTTTACTGCAGTTCTTATAATTTGTTATAATGGTCACCTGGTAAAAAGCTGTAAAGGTTAAATGTTGAACCATACACGACGTTCGGTAATATCGAGGCATAGGTACTGTGTGCGTTGACTGCATTAATGACGTCATACTATTACATAGAACAGCAATATGATAAAACTTAGTGGAGTGAAAAATATGGGTACCTAATCAATAATAATAATAAAAAAAAGTGTTAAGAAAACATCAGTGTAAGTATGTTTTTTTTTATTATGAGGGGGAGGCAAACGAGCGTACATGAATATTGTTAAGTTAATTTAGCTTAGTTACCTACTGTACCAAGAAACTATGACAAGAGGAGATTCTATTATCTAATACCTTTAACAATTGCTGCTTGTATATTTATTTATACCTGGGCGAGCGAGCTTTGCTCGGGCTAAAACTTTTTTCCCAGTAATAAGACCAAGCTAGATCGATTTGTCATACCCGAAAACTCCCACATACAAATTTCGTCGAAATCGTTGAAGCCGTTTCCAAGATTCTGATTATATATCTATACTAGCTATTGCCCGCGGCTTCGCTCGTATATCTATATATTTCATTTATTGCATTTCATGTTGTACATAAGGTCTTTCATTAATTAACAATTCCAAGAACATGCACCCTGCTTAGGGCTGCACAGCAATCTTGTAAATATTTATTATAGAGTACAATTAATTAATTACTAGCATAGGTTTAAGACATTAAAACGAGAAATTCTTGTATAATGTACTCTATAATAAATATTTATAAGCAGGGTTCAACATGAAATGCAATAAATGAATTATGAATTATGAAATGTATTCGATTAACTATCTGGGAAGCGGCTTTAACGGTTTCGATGGAATTTGTAATTATACCTATGGGGATTTTCGGGGACGATCAATTGATCTCTGAGAAAACGCATGTTTTCGAGTTTTCGTATGTTTTTATTCATATCATTTGAAAGAAAAGAAAGAAAATAATTTATTTATAACAGCAATGACACATAATAAGACATTTCACGCACAATGCGATGATTATTTTCACTACTACCACCGCGAGCGCAGTATCCCGATGGTATAGCGTTGGACTTGCGAACCGGAGGTCTTGGGATCGAATTTCGGTTAGACGTAGCGTATAGTTTTTCATTTTTTGTATTTTCTTAGTTTAACGATTTTTATGTTTATTTAAATATGTGTATTTCGCAAAGAAAATATGATTCAGCAAAAAATAACTCTGAGGTCGCCCAGGTATTTAATATTAAACAAGAAAATCACCATCCACCCTCTTAGGTTCTCTTGCCACCTAGGCTATACTTACTTCACTTGCTTACCCATTATACCTTATTTATAGGCGACTAGTTTCAAAAGCTTATTACAGGCTAGAGTTTATAGGATAATCCCGAGAGCGTTGGCGCAAGCGCAGCGGCCGGCGTCGGCAGCACAGATACCGATGACCATTTCGGTGGCTCGGCTGCTACAAACTTCGCAATCAAATAAATATTTCGGCACAATTAAGAAAACGCCGGCGAGGGTAGCACTCGTGACAATCGGACAAGAAGGTGCCGTGGAGCAGCCTTATTAAAATATATTCCATATCGCCTTTTGTTGGTCATAATTGCGACGGCAGAAGAAACTGTCTCTGACTAATTTTGCTGTGTGAGCAGTTCATGAGTAGGCATGATAGATGAGATTATTTGTCAACCGAAATAAGATTAATTTTGAAAAATCACTTTATCGCATTTTCTTTGAAACAGAGCTCAACCAATGTCATACTTATATAAAGTCATTTGTACCTTGTTTAATGAAAGAAAATTAGAAGATAGGTCGAAGGGGTGTTGTAGTAAGGAAGATTCTCCACACGTTTCTGTGTGCATTCTCGGCTCTGCCCACATCCGCTGAAGTATTTTGTTTATTGCTAATGCGATTTTATTTTTTATTGCCTTTTATTTATCTTTATTCTTCGATTGCGGTTTATTGTATTAAAATAAATAAGAATTCTTCACTTTTTAATTTTATTCGAGACGGAGTACACGACAGCGCTGCCAGGAGAGAAAGAAATAAATTTTAATAAGCGTTTCTTTTTTAAGGCGTGATTCTTCAGTTAAAAGCGATTTATTTTTTATATAAACTTTAAGATAAACCGTATTCATTAGAGATCGGTTGGGAAGGGTCTAAAATAAGAATAAATGTGGGCAAGTTGGTGCTGTCGCTGAGTTATTGTCGTTAATCAGGCGTCTCCCAAGGCACGTTGATTGGCCGCCGCGTATGGATGAGCGGCATTGTTCCCTTTATTAACATTTGGCTTAATTATACCACTCATACTCGCCACTATACGTCCAGCGTTGTGTATTTACTGGGAAGGAAGGATGCTTATTTTTTTGGAGATGATGAGACCAAATGGGTTCCGATACTGATTAGGATTGTGACCAAGAGCAATAAATATTCTTTTTGTCTTGAGTAAGGCACACTCTTACAACTTTTTGCTTAATTTTAATGAGGTCGCATAAATTCGTTTACTTTGAATGTGTGTGTATGCTGCTAAGACCGTGGTCGCCAACGTTTTCGTAAGTAGATATCTACTCAGATCAGATATTGATATTCATTGATATGGATGCTTTATAAAATATTGGTACTAGTAGGTGCATTACTTACAGTACTCGAACAAATAAAAATATTTCAAAAGAAAATCCAAAGTCCACTCTACACATACTTAACAGATCTATCCTACATCAGACTAAACATACCTACCTATCAAATCAAAAAGCAAATCCAAACTACAGTCTTAAATATTTTTTGGAAGTAGGTACCTACTCGTATTGAGCAGCCTAATAAGGAGCTACCTACTCAGAATGAATTTATTTACGTCCATGGCACCCAATCAGGGCGTAGGTATGGTACACGGCGGAAGTACATAAATTATTTTTATCGATCGATCATCGCCAAGGCTTAGCGACACACTCGTTAGATTTATGCCTTCATTGTCAGCATCGTAAACTAGATCTCCATAAAAAGGAACATTTCCTATTTTAAATTTATATCAAAGACAATGGTTGACAAAAACTCGGCGCCCGCTCGCGACGCAGCCCGCCTGGGCACCTCGGCGCCAACTGCCAAATCTCTATCGGCCGCGCGTAAATTACGCCTTTTTACCTGGATTCCTGTTTTGACATATTTAAGGCATTAGTAATAATTATGAGTGCTCTGGCCGGTAAGTGACGCCTGTGAGCGTGCCAGTGAGTTTTGACACTATCTTAATGACGGACGTCGGGTGACAATAAATATTGAAACGTTATCGGTACCTATCCGACCTTGCGTCATCCGGGATTTGTATCCTAAAATAGACCCCCCAAATTGTGGATGCAGTTTGAAATTTCAATATTTCGGCGCTGGCGCATCCCGCTAAAAGTGTAGAAATTGGAGTTGCAAGATATTGGAACTGTAGCAATAGAGGCTAATTGCGAGTGGTTATTGGGGTGAGCAGGAAGGTCGGAAGGGTCGCGGCGCACATCTGCTATTGTTGTCCTCCCACGCGCCGCATCTTTGTTGGACGAGTTAGGCCGACGGTTTTAATTGCAACCCGATATCTGCACTTTTATGTCATTCGGTACCTACTAGTGTTAGTTTTTAAAAACGACGCAGTTCTTGTTGTTATACAAGTACTGGATACTAATTAAGTAATGTTGGGATTTGTTAAGAACTGTTCTCTATAAAAAATCCTTATGTAAAATTATGTATAAATTTTAATCGCTTTGAAACCAATCAATAGAGACTAATCATATCGACAGTAAAACCCAAAACACCAGGCATGTTTGCTTACCAATTAAGGACGTCAAGCTTTCATATAGGTTGGCAATAGCGAAAAGCTATTCCAGAATTTTCCATTTTCATTTGGTATTTTTTTGCTACGAACGAATACTCACCAGTCAAAACGAACGGAATAAATCTATCCAGCAATGACGTTTAAAAAAGCTTCCTCGTCGTGCTATGAGAGGAAATAAAAGAAATAACTGAAAATACGCTATCTGAAAAACCGATCATGTGTTTCGGGTGGTATGAATAAATCAGATATAGCGATGTGACTGGCGTAGGCGCCTGGGGAGCCAGCGCGGGGAGAGCCTCCCGATCGAGTTATAAAACCTTTCCAGAGGTGAGTTGAAAGATTCGTGCGTAAATATTAAGGGTTTACGACGGCTCATTCAGTCATTAGAATGTCCTTTGTACACGAGTTGACACATGGAGGAGATAAGATCGATCCGTCGCGACTCGTCATTATTTACGTATGAGAGTTTTGACAGAAAAGGCAGGCGTCTGAGGGCCGCACTAAACTAGGATTATTTATGGCAAGTGCGGACCGCACTCGGCACACTCCTATAAATTACTCTCATCGAATTAAGACAAAAGCGAGTGTCGATAAGGCCCGCGATTAGGGCACGCCTCGTTTGTCTGACGAGTGCAATACTGATAGCTAATATTTTTTCCACTTTTACGACTTCACTTCGTGATTGCCTTGTTTACGTGTTCATAGTTTTTACAGATGTATGTATACGTATCAAATATTGTTTCCTATCCTGGGGCAATGAATGAATAGCTACCGGATTTATAGGTTTACTTTGTAGTTGAACATATTTTTCGTAACTGAATTTATTAAGGGCAGACATCCGCAAGGTTTTGACAATAGACGGAAATAAAATTTATACCCCATAATAGGCTCACAATGTTGAGGGTGGATGAAAGGGGGTTAATGATAAATCCACAAATGAGATTTGCCGGACGTCTGGCCACTCAAAATTGTTGTCCTATTGTCACTGGACATTCTCACCTTACATGACACAGATCAATAACCGCTATTCTATAGGATGCTGTATAATCGATAGCTTCGCATCTGAGATCGGTATCTCGGTAAATTAGACATTACGTGGATTGTAGTTTTGATTACTTCCCATCATAATATTACTTGAAGTTTAGCGTATTGATGATGTCGTAAAAGGTAATGAAAATCACCATATATTTCACGATATCACGATCCACTGGGATGAGGTTAATTTATCGAGATTCTGCATTAACTTCGTTGATTTACTTAGCTTCGTTCCAGCGGTCTAGATTCAAGACAAATTCGACATAAATTCTTTCCAAGACTGCTCAATGAGCCATAGTGATATATAAAGTAAAAGCGCTAGCTTAATAAAATGTCAAGTTACATGATGAACTTAAACTGCGGCGGATAGTTAACAGCCTAGTGTTTACGTTACATTACAGTGTTTATATTCTAGCGCTGAAAATACCTTTGCGGCATGACTAACTGTACATCCAAAGTAGGGGTATAAAGGCAGGTCCCTGTTGTGAAGCCTTTTAGGTAAGGGCCAGGAAAAATAGAATGCGGGTACCGAGTCCAGTGTCTAATCTGAGATTTTTTGCGCTTTCATCGAAATTTTGTCATATGTTATCGGAAGTTTTGATACCTGACTACCCTGAGCACCCTGTAAAATCGTACAGATGGACGTGGGTCAGCAGCTGCGGGGTAATTAAGAGGTGGCTGGAAGTGGCATGCGCCGGCGCTCAATGTGGTTCAATTGAATGAGAATAATCTTTGCACCCACGCTTTTGTGTGGGTGGACTGACCAGTAGGCCAATGGTCGGAGAGTTGCTCTACTTTGAGTTTTTAAGATGTAATGTTTTTGTAGATAAATAATTGCTTTTTAAAAATAATAGCTTGTTTACGACGAATTTTGATAAAAGCCCAAGTAAGCCTAAGTAAGTGATACAGCTTAGGCATCAACTTCTAAGGTACTAAGGTATCTTCGTGATCAAAGACTCTTCGATATATATTCTCATTGAAAAAAATCCCATCGATACATATTTGAGCCATAAACATTTTACAAATTTCTAGCTATATATTTATGTGTGTGTATGTCTCATATCTTGATATAGCTAGAAATTTGTAAAATGTTTATGGCTCAAATATGTATCGATGGGATATTTTTCAATGAGAATATATATCGAAGAGTCTTTGATCACGAAGATTTGTACCTTAGTATCTAAGAAGTTCATCTAAGAATTACATTTGTTTGTTTATTGTTGACAAAGTAACAACTTAAAATTTAACTGATTCTGAACTTTAATAACACCACACAAAGACAATCAGGTACTGAAATTTCTAGATAGTAAATAAGTTCTGATAGTACACAGTAATTGCAAAATGGGAATCAACCTAATTTAAGTCACCAAGTAGAGCATATTCCCCGTCATGCCCGCTGGACAAAAGCAAACAATTATTGCAAAAATTGCCTTAATGATAAATTGGTGACCGTTTCTAATGGCTACTGGGGCAAAGTGTCCAGAATCGACCCTCGGCCGTCATAACGTGCTCCAAACACAATGCCGCTCTTTGTATGATTTATCTCTTAATACTATGTCCCAATGCAACATTTTGTTGAAGGCGGTTTTATTGAGTACATCATAATTCATTGATTTTTTTGAACCCGGTTACTACATTGTGGCGATTTCCTTTCTGACACGTGGACATCCGTTATTCCGATTTATTTTATTGTTACATGTAAATCCCCATCCATTTCTCCATTTCTTCCGCGGATGTCGTAAGAGGCGACTGAGGATATAGGTTCAGGTATACCTACCGTAGGCGACTGGTTAGCAACCTGTCACTATTGTACCGTTTTTGTCAAACTTAAAACTTAAAATTGCTAAAAGTGGCTCCGAAGCGGTAATGTTTCGTGTGCTCTGCCTATCCATTTTGTGTGTAAATGGTTTTTTTAAAGTAAAACCGCCAGATATGGTACTGTGCGTTCCCGTTCAACTCTACCTAGGTTTGAATGAAGTCCTCTTTTCATTGAAGTAGCTCTGTTTGTCAGTTATCTCTTTATGCTTAACGCGCTGAACTAATTTAAATGAAAATTGGTATGGAGATAGTCTGGAAAGGACATAGAAATAGTATTCATCGTATTCCTCGGAATACGATAAAGGAATTCTTCGTAAACGTAACTAAGAACGGAACGGAAGCGGACATCAATATAGGCATATGCCCGAAAAAATTACGAACGTGTTTAAAAATAAAAATAATGTTGGATGCAATGTAATCACATATCGTGACTCGAAACACCTCGATTGACCGGGACTGTAGAGTTGTCACATCTAACATTCCCGTTCATGTTATACCTAATGCCATCCACGAAGACGCGTGATTTTGTCAAAATTAGCCATTAATGACAATGTAATAAGAACCACGGCACGCGTCATAGTGAATGACTCTACCTATAATTAAACTAGTTTGCTGCTGTCGTTTGAAACTCGAAACAGAAGATAGGCTTTCTTTTTTCTTTCTTGAGTCTTCATGAGAACGAAGAAGACACTCTTGCGTAGTGCACTGTACGTTTGTATCGGTGTTCTTAATTGTAAGTGTTGCTAATCTATATAAATAAAACGAAATCCTAAAATGTGTAGCTAAGCGCAAAACTTGGGAAAGGCTGGACCGATTTCACTTACTCTTTTTTTGATGTGTTTGTTATTGTCAGGTTAGGTTTTTATGGTAGAAAATTTAGAAAAATTACAACGGGAGCGATGCCGCGGGCAACAGTTAGTTATTAACTAAAAATGCAATTAATTAAATAATATTGACCAAAATAGAAGCGAGAAACTTAGGACTCAAAGTGAACTTCCAAGTTTAATTTAACAATTAACTTTTTAATTACAGTGTGATGGTGATGAGTCGTAAAACTTTGGATGAGATAGATAGATAAACCGTTTTATTAATTTTTGTATTTCAACATCAGCATATTTGTTGTAATTTTATAAAATATTAAATATTTATTAAACAACACGCAATATATACAATAATTAACAAAAATAAATAAAAAAAATACGAAATTGATTAATCTGAGTTTTTATTTTGAAGACTTTCATACAGTACCTACTTACTTCTCTGTACCAGATGTTAGAAACCACTACCTAATATCTGATAGCTTGGTGTACGGTTGTGTTGCTCTGAAGATGAGCTCGAGCTGGTGTAGTGCGGTGGTGGTGGTAGATGGGTTTGTGTGATTTGCGTGTGTTCTTACAGTGTGGAGGTGGAGGAACTGCATGAACACACATTTCTTGCATGAGTAAAGTAATTATTTCAGTTCATTTATATGTACAGTCAAGTGCAGAAATAAGTATCTATTCAAACTACTCCAAAATATGTTACTACGGCCTTATTACATCGGAATAAGAGCCTGTGGTACTTATTTTTGAAACTTTGAATAAGTTCAGATTTTTACACTTGACTGTACCTCCGCAAAGTAATGCCCGATTCAATATAGTACATTACTGCAGAGGCCGCGAAATAGAGGATTGCCGGGCGAGTAGTTATAGATGGCCGAGTGTTAACGAGGCCGTCTAGAGATACGAGGTCGACAGTCCCTGTTCCTGGACGAGGCTTGTATAGTGCTTTTCTCAAATAAATCCAAGGAAATAATACCATGTCACTTGATGATGAACTCATATCGGAAACAATAACACGTATTTGAAGTAAAAACCACTCGTTTTAGGTATAAACCGTATTTGTTTTTTTTTTCTATTCCCGCGAAAATATTCGTCTTTTTTTTTTTGTAAGCTGAGTTAGTGTTTTTGCCACCAAATCTTATTTATTAAAAAAACCGATCAAGAGCGTGTTGGACACGCCCAAAATAGGGTTCCGTAGCCATTACGAAAAAATTAAGTAACAGTTTTCTAAGGATTTCGTATTTTATACGGAATCGTCCAAGTTTAGGTACATTTTATACCTTAGGCTGCTACTCATAAACTACTAATAACTCTCAAGCAAACTTAGCCGTTATAGTTTTCCTTGAAAGTTTGATATAGTTACTTACTACCATCCTGAATTTTTCAAATTTTTCCACCCACCGCTGTAGATTTTAGAGGGGGGGGGGAACGCTCGATGAATAATGAAAATTTGCACTTTAAAGTTGAATATTTTGCAAACAAATGACTGAATCGAAAAATTGTCTTAGCAAACCCCTAATGGTTTTAAAAGACATATTCAACGATACCCCACACTATAGGGTTGGATGAGAAAAAAAAATCACCCCCACTTTACGTCTATGGGAGGTACCCTAAAAAAATTCTTATATATCCGTGCAAAATTACAGCTTTCTAGCATTGATAGTCCCTGAGCAAAGCCGCGGACGGACAGACGGACAGACAGACATGGCGAAACTATAAGAGTTCCGTTTTTGCCATTTTGGCTCCGGAACCCTAAAAATTACGATGCCTTATTAATTTGTTACTTTAATAAATTATAATATGTCAATCCTTGTTTATTATAATTTTGAATATCTACCTGATTTAATCTAATTAAATAATCTAGTCAAATAAGAGATTAAGAAGTAAATACACATTCAGAAACTATGTTTTTCTTAATTGTCGGTATGCCGTACAGATGGTCAATAAAAGAAATAAAACCCACTGAAACAAAAGACAATCTTTTGCTGGCCATGGCCAGAAATGTTGTATGAACTTCTACTACTGTTCTCTAATTTGAAATCAGAACGAATGTTCAATAAGTGATATACAATGACGTCCTTCGCGTTCTATCATCACGAATATAAGGACGACATTTCCTTGAATGTTTGAGAAAAAATATTTACACTCTGTAACGAATTCGCACTGCGTTTTCATAAGCCTAATCAATCGATGGGTTAGGTATTAATTTGTTATGTTAAAATAAAATAATAATACCAAATTAAGCTTTAATCTAATAAATAAACATTAATAAATAAACATGTGTGATAGATAGATTGATATTGGGGTTGTCAGAAAGGATAACCGCGGCCTCTGTCTACACGATGCAAGAAACTAATAAATAGTTTTCCTTCTAACATCTCATAAGAACAATTCTTTTGCTGTTTCGCACGCATAAAGGGATCGTGAACTTTTGGTAAGTACCTACAGTTTGCTTTTTTTTTGAAGATGTATCGTAATTAATGTTATATTGAATTGAACTGATTATTTTACCTACTTAACAACATTTCAAGTCATCATGGCTAAGTGGTTAGAGAACCTGACTACGAGCTTAAGGTCCTGGGTTCGAATCCCGGCCGGGGCAGATATTTGTGTGAATAACACGAATGTTTGTTCTCGGGTCTTGGATGTCTAATATGTATTTTAGTATGTATTTATCTATATAAGTATGTTTATCCGTTGCCTAGTATCCATAGTACAAGCTTTGCTTAGTTTTAGACAAGGTCAATTGGTGTCAAGTGTCCCATGATATTATTATTATTATATTTCGTTAAAATTAATTAAATCTGATCACTCAAATATCTGAAAGTTTCTTGATTATGCCCGGTTCACATTATTCCAGTAAAACCGTTCCAGTAGCATGACACTGCGGTGCTCGATCGATCTTGTGTAATTCGTTTGGATTGTGACCCCGCAATGTATCGCTACTGGCGCGATTTTACTGGAATAATGTGAACCGAGCATTAAATAAAATAACAGAATTTTTTACACATTACTCGTAAATCTTTGTAAAAGTACCTAAAGTTAATCACTTTTATTCCTCCCCCATAGAACCTTATCTTAGTAAATAATTTTGTCTACAAAAAATCTTATCGAATGACACAAATGTCAGGATAACAAGATTCTGTGGTGGTAAAAAAAGCAAATTGGTAGACCGTACATTGTTGTCTTGAACAATTTTACGCAGGTTTCCGACTTCTGAGATGGCCACGGGCGCGTGGGGTTCAGATTCACTATCGAAGTTATTGGGGGAGCAAGGCCAATATTAAAGTTATATTGAAAATGAAAACCGTCGTCTTGGAAAAAATATGTATGTTAAATGAAAGGTTTATGTTTAAACGAACCTATTAGATCTAGGTATGGAAAAATTTGTCAATCATAATTTAAAAATTCCTAAAGAGCCATTAAGTACCTAATGACGAGTGGAAGAAAAAAAAGGATGCCTTTGCTCAGCAATGGGACACAATACAAGCTGAAATAAAAAAAAAAGTCTGAGGATCAGTCCAACTAACCTAACCACCTGCTGAAATATTCCACATTAGTTTTATAACACCTTGTGATTTTTTTAGTCGTTATTTATTATTAGTTATTGAAGTTGGTATCTACTGACTTGGTACTTACATGTGAATGTTTATTCGCACGAGGACGAATCGTATTTTTTTATATTTAAGTAGAATAAACGATGTCAGGAAGAAATCTAAATTCTAACTACTTATTGAGGATACGACATTGAGCAGACGTTCCGAGTGACAACGACAATGCAAACGCGAGGGGGCCACGTTTGCCAGGCGCGGTATGAATAAAGATATTCCGTTATTTGTAGTACAGATGTCATGTAATTTCATTGTGTCGCATAATATTTAGAGTAAACATGCGGGGAGACTAGATAACATCTCGCAGTTCCGATGCGAGCCGCGTTGCGAATAGAATTTTTATGATGTAAAAAATACAATTACTACGGTAATAAGGGATAATAATGCAACTTTATACGAAAATGTAAAGAGATTATCGGCTCTTGCTTACTCAAATAGGGTGGCGGTCAAAATAACGTCTATAAAAACATGTCCTTTTGTAAGCAATTTTATATCGATAAAATCACCATTAACGATGTGGAATAGAGCGTAGAAACTGCACGAACCAAAAATCTGTTAATGGATATTTGGCTTAGTAACGTTCGCTATTCCGATATACATATTTAATTTGCGCCGTCTAATGAAGGCTCCGTAAAAGGTACATTCTACCTAAATGACACTCGATAACATTACGTTAGAAGCGAAAGGTTGAAATTTGCCTGAATATTAGAGAACCTACTAAATTTTACCCATGTGTCATGCGCTGGGAAGCCCGCATACGCTCCTGAATGTTTTATACCCCTGTCTATCTAACACTTCTATATTGAACTACCTAATAACTGATCTCGAAGTTAATTTCGCATATAACCTTTCGGAATAAATTCGTCTGAATAATCAATGCCTCGCTTCTGTCGCGTTAAATTTATTCAAAGAGCTCTGATGCGCGTCTATAATATATGATGTTTAATAAAATCATGTCAATCGGCAGAGAATCGGGACAAGCCCAACAAACATGAGCCCTCCATTAAATGATAATCCCGCCAATTTATCGGCGGAGCAAAAAATGCGTCATTGTGTCGAGAGTTGTCGAACATGAAAATTATTTTATATAAACGCATTGAATATTCCGGGTCCGGGGCGCGACCTGCGCGGCGCCGCGCGACGTCGCGCGGCAGATTACTGCTCCCCCAGTCGTCATCCGATGACATATTTTTTAAAATGGGGTGACGGTAATGGAATAATAATAAACAGGAATTTACTTTTTGGTCATCACAGTGAATCAAAAACAGAAAGGGGTGTGAACATATTGGTCGGAATTGGGCCGTATTCATTGTCATCCAACGGACCGTCGCTGTGTAATCAACGGTTGGATAAAATGAAATGGAGTCCAGAGTCTGAGCTATTTGTCGCATGTTTGACAGCAATAACAGGGTTCGCCGCGCATTAGAGCCACCATATGTCGGTCATATCAAATTTATTTCTATTATTTTATTGGTTCGGTCGCCGATGATTGCCTTCATTACCTTTATTGGAAGTCACAGAGTGAATTCAAATTTATGGTCGCCGATAGCTTGATGACCATAACAAAGTGAACAAAGCAATAAAGCTAATAAATTGCTTCCACGATATCATCCACGTAAAAACTTACCTACATACCTACTTCCAGTGTTACATTTCGTTTTAACCAGTCTCATAGTATCTTAGCAAATAAAGCCAAACCAATAGCTACTCAATAAAATTATGTTACCTAATAACACACAAACGCTTATTTATATGAAGATGTTAAGCGTCTAACAAAAAGTATAACTGCATTAACGGAGGACAATAGACGTATCAAGGGAATGGGCTTAAAATCATCCATTTAAATAACGTTTTTAAATAAATACTGCGGATATAATAGGAACAATGCAATATTTTGTCAACTGCCGACTCGCTAGTCGGGAGAGTGCATCACTGCGTGAAGCGGAAAATCCTCGGGACATTCGAGGACATTTTTTGTGGGCTAATATCCGTACGACATTGTCAACCGGCTGTTTAATACATCTAGTAATACAATACTTTAAATACGACTAGATTTGCGCAAAATTTGAAATTGTTACGCTCACTGGAGTTGCATTGGTTGGGATTAAATAAAACAGCATTGCGTTCTGAACGCAAGTTTTAAGCTGGATGACAATTTGATATGGAACAATTTATACTTATTCCTATACGAGTAGGTATTCTTTATACAAAATGCTATTAAAGTGTATTATACATATATATGATTCGGCAGATGATGACAGAATTGCACGTTTTATAAAATGGCTCGTGGTATATAGTTTCGAGGTACACTATAGTTTGCCCAAATTTGATATGGCATAATGTATCGTTTTCCATAATTTCCTTTGTCATAAACATAAAGTAGTTTATTTCTGAAATAGTATTTTCTTTATTGCTATTAAACTGACCTAACCTAAATAAGATGACATTTTAAAAAATCCATAAAACAGCACGGTGATATATACTTTACGGTAAACGTTGGTACTAGTCCTACCTTCTTTCTGAAAAAAGGTTGACTGGAAGAGATCGCTCATAAACGATAAGGCCGCCTATTGCTTACCTTGTAATTTTTTCTCTGTGTATCTGTTTTCTGTATCGCTTACTACTTTTTGTGTACAATAAAGAGTCTTTGTAATGTATTGTACTGAAATTATGGGAAGCGCAAGAATTCGTACCTATAGTTATGCAATATGGTGTTTATGGGCGATTTACGCTATTAAAACATACAGCTAACCACATAATATATGTTTATCCATTGATTTTCGGTTGGGTACGTCTCATAATAATCTCTAATTGTATTACCTAAACGCTTTCTTTATCGACAAGTCCTTTGTCTAATAAATTGCTTTCGTCGTGCATTCGCCACAAAAAAACCTTTTCTTTTACTATAGAACCGCAATAAAACAAGATATGACAAAAATATCAGGTTTCATAAAGCTTTGGTTTCGTGACACATAATATTATATTTGAGGGACATTATTTTGCCTTTTGTTTGTCATTCGTTTCCAAGTATAATGTCGGCTAAACGGCACGATCCACATTATTGGATTTCGTTTAAAAATTCGACTTTCCTAGTTTGCTACATCGACAGATGAACCAATTATGTTTATGCTCGGTGTTTATTCACTTATAATTATGTTTTTGTAAAAACAATCTCAGAAATAATAAAAAAGTTATCTACAATCGAATAACTTTATTGATTATGAGGAAATAGCGTTTATCCGCAAACGTTACGAGGAAACAGCAATTTTATTCGATGAATCTAGGTGTGACAAATGCTTAGTGAACCTAGACATCTAAGTAAAAACTCTTTATTTCCATCACTAATCAATATTTCGACAAGAAATTCGGGTCAAAAACATGAAGTAAAATGTCGTGTTGCATCAAAAAACCGACTAGTGTGTTCAGTTCCTTGTACTGGTACTTTAGCCCTTGAGTACATACATGAACGTCTCTTATGACAACAGAAATTATTGGTAAAGAGGGCTTGGCTCAATGAAAAGGAAATAACACGACAATTATGAGGCATAGCCTGACAATGGTGACATATTTTTTGTCAAGTTTTCATACAAAGCTTTCAAACAAAAAGTACACGACATTATACCTGCTTCGCTTCATTATTCGATCGGTTTAATTAATTTTAAGAGTATTAAATGTCAACCATATTTCAATTATTTTTAGGATTCAAGGAGTAAGTAGTTGAGTTCGCAGAGGGAAAATAATATAAATGAACAAATTAGGGTTAAACACAAGTGAGCTAGTAGAAAGCGAATTATTTTACTGACGAAGTTTTGTGTCAAAAGTAAGTACCTAAAGTGATATTAAATTGCATTGGACGTTCACGTAAATAATTTATTTGTTGTCTAGAAACCAGCTACAAAATGCTAGTTGGATCATGCCGTCAAAAGATGTCGATCTCATCTTTTTCTTCCGGCATTGTCCCATTTTTGATCGAGGCTGAGTTTACTGATCCTATTTGTCTAGAGATGTAATATGTCCTTTTTGACTAAATGCGTCCATTTTTACAAGCTTTTCCTTAGTTTAAGGTAGGTACCCTATTTGTTTATGTATTTGGTCAAATCTTGGAAACAAAATTTTACCCACTTCGAGTGCTCGGTTTGACTTGAAATTTGGCATACTTATGAAAATCTTGTGACAATACAATAATCTGGCAGTGACATCCTGGTTCACCAGGTCCGGCCAGGATCTTCTCCGCAGGACGGAACTCTTCAACGGTTCAAGCATTGACTTGAAATTTGATACGGAAGTGTACCTAGTTTGGATGACAATGGAAGAACAGTCAGTAAAAAAAGGCTGTATTAAAAATCACATTCTTAACAAAAACTTATTTTTGAGTTCGTTTGTCTCCTGTTATCGTGGCCGTACCACAAGAAAGAGTATTTTATCTTTCTAGCATTGGAACGATTTTTTTTGTATAAATAAAATATAAATATAAATTCAAAGATTGTTTCATAAAAACATTAACATCAAAGCAATGCACAAAGTTAATCAGTTTCGTAAACGAAATAATTAAGTTAAGTTATTTAATATCTTTATATCTACTTAATTGATCTGAGTTTAAATTTGTGTAGGTACAGCAGGTCCAAGATAGTCAATTTATACTTAAAACTATTGCCTTCGAGTAATTTTATGTCGTCAGGCAAGTTATTGTAGATGTCAATGCACATGTTGAAAAAATTTTTTTATAGATCATTTTATGAGCTCGTGGTTTATACAGTAAATTCATAATTTTAATTCTGGTTTCTCTCTGTAATACTTCACCTCGTCTTTTAAATAAAGATCTATGGGCATCCACAAACAATTCTGTGGATAATGTCGTTGATTGTACAAAGAGTAACACTTATTGTAACTTACATTGTAATATATTATGTACAATTGTTTATTATCACTAAAATAAATAAATAAGATAAAATAAAACCTTAAAAGGCTTTAATCTTATGCCCGTTCACCAATAACCAATGCCAAGCAATGCCAAGATAGTCGTCGAATTTCTTAAGCCTAGTTTAGATCTGCAAGAAAAATCGTGTAAGTTGCATTACACTGCAGCTCTCGATTGACCGCTTCAAACTCGTTTACTTAACAGTCTCTCTTGTAGGTTTGAACTGGGCTTTTAATTTGACGGCTGCTTTGATATTTTAATTGGCTATCATCAAACTTGGTGCTACCACGCTAAACATCGAGTATACTTTGGGGTGTGGCACGCGTGAACTTTGCATGCTCTTTTGCAACTTTTAATCACGATAAAGATGTGGTGCGTGCCGCAGCAATATTGCGATACTTTACATGTGATAGTTATAGATGTTACACGTTATACCTGTACGCGGTACACGCGTGACGGTGCGGTGTCACGTCATGCACGCGACGAAGGTATGCATTAGCCAGTTAATATCGAAATGGCCATTAAATTGAGTTGTTTAAAAAATCTGCTCCTCCAGTGAAGACTACTACAACCCGACTAGAAGCAATAGAGTGTTTTAATCAATTAAATTTATTTAATTCGGATAAAAATGAATACATCATTCAATTCAGACAAAAAATCTCTATTTTTTTGTCTTACCAACGTGTTTCTAGCTCTTAATACAATGCTGAGAAATTTATGCAAGATGATACAACTCGCTTCAATTTTACTTCTATTATTTTTATTTTATTTATTTATTCAGAAATTATGTTTCTTTAATTTTTTTTTCATAAATTAAAAGTGCTTAAGTAATTCTTTACATTCCTTTATATATTTAGAGATACCTTGTGATTGTGGTCGCAAATACATGCTTTATGTGTTATGAACCGCCTTCAAAAAAAGGAGTTTATTAATTCTACCCGTTCGTTAGATTTGCTCAGTTTCGAACATGTTATTCTACCTATATACCTACCACTTTCTAAACATGTGCGCCAAATTTCTTAAGTAGGCATATGTACCTACATATGTATGTTCATATACTTTTGTTTGTATCGTATGTTTGTCCGCGCATATCTCACAACTATAAGTCGGATTGCAAAAAATATTTTTAGTTAGACAAAGGTTAGTCCAACTTAGGGAACAGAGCAAGTTTCGTCAAAATTGGTTCAATATTTTTTGAGATAAAGAGTGTGTATCAGACATTAGAAAACGTACTACCGTTAGCTTAAAAGCTTACTCGTAATTCTAAAACCTACGACATCGTACACGTAAAAGACAAAGAAATAATTGAGTAAAAGAACTGTAACGAAAAAAAAATCAAGTAATTATTTTCAATTACAATTAAAAAAGTATAGAATTAAACCGACCTCGAAACAGTAACTAAAAAGAGAAAATATCATAATATAAATATATTAATCTCAAAAAATAATATGAGTATTTCTTTATTTTATAGTTACATAGTTACAGATATATTCATATTTTATATGTTGTATACCGACATTTACGTACTTAGGGTTTACATATGCATTTATATTTATTAAAATGTTTTACTCTATTTGTCGAGTCTTACTTTTTGATTGCTCTTCTCTATCACTCAAAGGTTGACTGGCAGAGATCTCTTCAGGGATAAGTCCGCCTTTATACTTAGGACTTTTTTGTAACATTTTTGTATTTACTTTTTGTACAATAAAGAGTATAAGCAAACAAACATTTTAAAGACGGACCTAGTTAAATACGTCATCTTATATTTGACGTCGGTGCCAGCTTTTTTTTAAAGAAATATATTAACTTTTATTTGTATTTTTATTCGACTGGATATGGCAAACGAGCAAGTGAGTCTCCTAACGGTAAGAGATCACCACCGCCCATAAACATCTGCAACACCAGGGGTATTGCAGACGCGTTGCCAACCTAGAGGCCTAAGATGGGATACCTCAATATACTACACTGTATATTTATTTACACGGTCCCCGATATAGACATATTTAGTTAAGATTTTTTTTACCGATAAAACTTATTTCTCTCTTTCAGTTTCAGTAGTAATAGACGTATTGTAGTAATAATAAAAAAATTTTTTTTGATTTTTTTACAATTTCGAAGTTGGTATAATTTCTAAATTACCTTTTCATTTAGTCTGACTGAAAGTGACTTGATCAACCGTCCAGGCTGTAGCGCCGTCCGCTGCGCCAGCGCATCGCAGCTTGCGTGCGCGGGCTGCGTGAGGCGCACACATTCGCCCGCTTCACATCGCCACCCTAATTAATATAAGATCTCAATTAAATCGCGACATATAACGAGCTGCGGTATTTTTACACTCACTCAACGCAACACCGTTCGGGAAAAAGGCAGTAATAACTTAGGTACCAAGAGACTGTTACGACCTTTCTACTACAAGGTGCATATGCTGCATTTTGTCTCTGAATAAGGCAATATTTACAAATAATCTGATTAAGGGACTGGTTTGTAGGGAGGGACAGTACATGATGGACATGGAGTGAAGAAGACAGCAAATCCAATCCTGTGTTTCAAAATGCTGTGTTTGTATACGTATAAGACAAAATTATTGAGTATCAGTAATTGGCCCGTATAAATCTGATTAATGATTGACAACGAAACCATTTTAGTGAATCGTTAAACGCGACTCCAAAAGGTTTATTCCCTGACAATAAACTCAAAAACACTGTAAATCTATAAGAAATCCGATTTTTATGATTGAAATAAAAATTATAAAGTTTGTTTCATAAGAAAAGAGACCGCACATTAATTTCGAGAGCGGCTTAATTGACGTCGTTTTATTATGAATAAACAAATAAAATATAAGGTTCTGAGTTATAAACGGCCAGTTTTCCCGTTAATGGGCACAGTTGGTTTATGCGGGATCGTCGCTGCGGCCGAAGCAAGGTTGTGACCAAGTTTTGAATCGTAATATTTCGGGTTCAGATTACCGGAGTCGATAACGCGTCATCTCGCCTTCGTGCAGGGATGGACTTGGAACAGGCAAACGTAGAAAATAAACTAACTGGTATTAAAGCAGAGTTTGCTAATGTTTGGTCACATGGGATAGACTATAATTACTTAATAATATAAATAAATAAAAATTATGGGACAAATTAACACTAATTGACCCAGTCTCCGACTAAGCAAGGCTTGCACTATGGTTAGGTACCAGGCAACGAGTAACTATACATAAATTAATGTCAATGTATGTCATGTCTCATCTACAATAATCACGAACTACATTGTCGAGCAAAACACGAATAATTTTTTTCACAAGATTAAAAGGGCCCGATATTACTCATTAGTACAGGCAATTCCAGTCTGCGAAACCTTAAAGTTGTTCGGATTTCATCACCAAACATCGCCGTAATATTAAGTCAATAACATTATTAGTCATAGGCAGTTAAGATATTACTTATGAACCCTAAGGAAATTATTATTATTTTATCGTATGGGATACGTGTCACTGCAAAACTGTGTAAGAAATACAATACAGTACAAATTAAAACTAAAAATTAAAACTTTAATCTAAATTTCTTAAAATATTCCACGGCTTTCCCTGACGAAGTTTCTCTGACGAAGTCTCTCTAAGGAAGTTTATATGACTTTATGAACTCTTAAAGCGTAGGTCGTAGAGACATACAATACAATACAAATATTCTTTATTGCACATAAAAATTGCAGGGCATTACTTATTATATCTTTATTTAAGTAAATAAAGTACAATGCTCTGCAATTGCAATTGTTATATTTTGCTTCGGTCTCGTTTAATAAAGTCTCAATAATTGTTTCGCCAATTCGGATAATAATCTAATGCGAACGTTAATGAACAAGAAAATTAGTCAAAATACAAATCTGGCTTTGAATCTTCACTTGTTCCGTCGTGGTACGCCTCCACCTCCAAGTCCGCTCCTGCGGGGGCACTGGCAGAGGCCACACGCGCTCGGAGGCGTGCGGGCGGGGGACGCGGTTTCATTCATGTCGTTTGATCGGTCCGCTCATAACTTAACTTCTAATTTATTCCTCACCACTTCCTTTAATACCTTGAATAAAAAATTAAAATAAACAACGTCACCGTAACACCGAATGTTAATAGACCCTTCGGAGACGTCCTCGAATCCCGGTAATGACGTTTAATTTAAGAAATTATCTTCATAATTTATCTCGACACCTCCACATAGATCGCTATCTATATGTACTTTTATAAGAACTAAGAACAGGCTCGGGTGAAAAATGGACTAAGAGCGGCTAGGCGACGTTATAGCCTATGCGCAGTGTCAGGTAATTGGGGCCTCCATTCATAAAACAGCTATTAAGTCGTAGACATGTGTGTAGGCGTCCTAATATAGTGTGACAATACGGAACGATTCGATTGAAAATATCCAATTTCATTCCAATTGTCAACACAGGGCTCGAAGTTGAATCAAAGGTTTTTTCCACGATATTTATGTTTGTCTTTAATTTTTACTCCACGCCGATGTCCTTTTTAATATCGGACGTTGGTCGTGTTAACGATCACTATATAAAATTTTATTTTAACGCAACCCGCGCTGGTTTTTTGTATTCAACATGTCGTTTATTTTACTTTTTATTAATCACTACCGCCCAATAAATAACTACATACATAGTTACACCGTATAGGTATAGAGGTAGGTACCAACCTATTAAGTCCCATCCGATTGATATATCTAAAGGTGACTCTTAAAGTTAGCCAATATCTTTGCTAAAGAGAAGAGCTGGCATGAAGAAATATATCTATGGTATTAAGAAAAATGTTTAGACATCCTAGATTTTAATAAATTAAACCCGAGGAAAATTAGGGGATACGGGTTGTTATATCGTACTGAAATGTCCTAGACTCCCGATGTGCTAGTCTATTATTAAGATTACGAACTTTATTTTTTTCTAATTATAATGTAATCAACAATAAATTACTAACACCGCGAGGTAGACGCCCGAGTGCTGGCCACTCGTCCAGTTGATGCTTTCTTAAATTTTATGTCATTAGTAATAGCGGTGACACCAGGGCCAAAGCTTACAAATCTAATAATATTATAT
Organism: Choristoneura fumiferana; assembly: GCF_025370935.1. Lineage (NCBI taxonomy): Eukaryota > Metazoa > Arthropoda > Insecta > Lepidoptera > Tortricidae > Choristoneura > Choristoneura fumiferana. The sequence continues at coordinate 12,996,198 of NC_133474.1, read as the reverse complement.
ACTGAGCGGAAAAAAGCTGGCCCTCAAATGTATGCAGTAATAGGTAATTTTGTATGAAGAGTGGGCCAAATTTTGTGCCGCTGAGTATATAAGTGCTTTGTCTCTTTAATAGAATGAGAAAATGAAACAAAACATATATATTATTAGCCTAATAGGCTTCGAGAAAATGGGCCCTGGATGTCATTTGCGACTATTGCCCATTAGCATGTCAAGCACATTTATTTTTTGTAGTTTAGTTACTTTCATTAAAAACTGTAATAGCTACTTAATTTTTTTGCAATTTATAATCATCCACAACCTTGTGTTGCCTATCAATCCCTGAAAGGTCATTTCAAGGTTCCATCTTGACATATAAAAACAGCTAGTATGATAATCCTTTCGAGTGTATGCGTACATTGGCAATAAATCGTCAACATATCGAGCTCACAAAGCAAGAGTGTCATATAAAAAGAAGCACCAACAAAGGTCGGCTGAGCGGTATCTCCGGGGAGCAGGCATTCGTGTAGGCAGATAGGCGGCCGCGGGCGCGGGCGCGGGCCGCCGCCGTGCCGACAACTACACACATTAAATATATCCATTTAATGATTACAATTTCTCGTTATAATTTATTTAGGACGAAGCATAACAAGTTTTCGAATCAAATATGTCGCCCATAAAGATGCTGTCCCGAGGGTTGGACCCTGAACCTGTTAACTCGATAACGAGCTTTTGTCCCGACCCGGACCGACGACGAAATGGTCCTTCCCTTCATGAATGTAAGAATTAAAACCGGTCGCCGTATCTCCGACTCCAATGATCGTTTTGAAACAGCTTGTAAGAACCACGCGGCGAGCGAAAGGGTTTCATGAACAGGTTGCGGCTAAAAATGAAATATTTCTTCCACGGAATAAATTAAAGTCGATAATCCCATCCCGCTCGGAGCGCAGTAAGAACAGTTGTCAGTGGGTCCTTAGAAGGGAACAGATAGATCGAGATCGGCCTGAGAGTGTGAATGAGAGCACCGCGATCAAAGGGGAGGTGGAGGGTGTGGAGTGGAGAAGTTGTTGGATAATTCTTTATTCTTTATGAATATGTGAGCTCGTTATCCACAGCCTGACGTGGCTCGAGACATTTGCGTTTGTTGCGGTGTGCGTGCAGCGTGCACGCGAGCGCACACCGCGCCGGGATGCCGCAGCCTCGATGAGACGCATTCGTACTAGTGTAGTCCTGGTACTAAATAATACATATCGACAGGGCCGTCTGCATAGATCGGCGGGTACACGACCGGATCAACATACGGCATCGACGGCAGATTGAACGATAGTTCCCGAGGAACTGGTTATCGTTATGGGGCGACTGGCGGATGAAATTTATTGGCAGCGTATTGGAGAAATGTAGCGAGCGGAAGGGGCTCGCGATTTTAATTAGGTAATGAATGTCGATGCAGATCTGCATATCGCTTTAACAGCTAGATTTATCGATTGCCTGTCCGCATTCAAAGGCTAACTAAATTCCTAGTTTAATGATTTTGTGCACGCATTGACAGATAAGCATAGTCGCCTAATCCATTTAACTTAAACATCAATACCAACTATCAAATCCAGAGGTCACGAATAATGACCAAAGATCAAGGGCTTTGTGATGGCAGCCGTTCTCGTTAGTCAGCAGTTCCTAATCTAGGTTCAATCGTTCGAAACAGAATTACCTACTAAGAAACTGTTTTTACATGCTATTTGTATTGATGAGTCATCCCATTATTTACAGTAAGTTTTTGTTTGCGACTGTTATTAGTAAAATAATACAAAAAGTATGAAAGGGGATACGTTGGACGGCACATTTCTCTTCAAAATTGACGGTTTTCAGAAGCGGTCGGTTTTTAACGTTTTAATTAGGGGCGCACATTACGGCACGCCATCACGTTCGCCCCTCGCTCTTTGGCTCACATTTTTGTATATTTCCGTCTATTTGGGGAAATTTTTATTTTTCGACAAATGTGCGCTATTTTTGTCCAAGTCGCGTGCAGCCGGCGGTGGCAGCTAGCCGCTAAATCTCTGTGGGAACTTCTCGCCGCCACCAATGTTTTACTCCATTTGCGTTATTTTGATTTGTTGTTAATGTTAGAATTATTGGTGTTCTATTGTTGGATCTTATTCTCTGAGTTTAGGGTGAATAAATAGATTGTGGTGTTATTACAAACTCGTAATCTTTACGACATAAAAAAATAAAACACGAGATAAGCAACATTTTTCGAAACATTTTTTTTTACACTTAGATTTTTGCAATGGGTAACTGAGCTTTGCTCGTTTTTTTTAAATCGTGTTTTTTAGCGAAGATATGCACTTACTTAGGTACATTTGAATTAAACTTAACTAAATAAAAAGGGCGCGTCCAACCTACATTTAAACCTACTACTGAACCACCACGCTGATCTCAGATCTACCAATATTACCGATCTTATTGAATGTGAACTATACCTACACCAAAAAACCATCATAACTTGATAACACGCGTTTTCACAGAGAGAGGACCAAGCTAGATCAATTGTTTGCCTCCGAAAGCCCTATACAGAAAATAAATTGTTAGAACCGTTTCTGAGATATCCGATCTAAATAAATAAATAAATTTACGAGAATTGCTAATTTAAAGATACAAGATACCTATCTAAGATTTAGAAACAACAAGTAACTCAAAATAATTACGTTTACTAGAACTATATATAACTTCTTCTTCTTCTTCTTCTCAGCCTTCTTCTACCAAATTCTTGGTGTAGGCCTCCTTCAACCTCTTCAATCATGTTGGTTGAAGGGTTTAGGCATATATAACTTATTTGCAGAGAATGGAATTTTCACAGCATTTTTGATCTGCCATAGTGACTTCTCACTTATCGACTCTACCTAAATGATATCGATAATGATTTATCGTAAAATAATAATCTTAATATTTTTTATAAAGACACAAATGGAACACTTATTAGCACTACAACAGAGTTTGAATATGAAATTGAATTATTAAATTAGAAATTGTTAACTATTCATTGTTTTCATTGAATATTCCATATTTATGTCTATTTCACATTTTCGACTGCTCAAAAGTTAATTGGAAGGGATCGTTCTTTAAAGATAAATCCTTTCTATTGTTGACTTCTACGTTTAATCTTATTGATCATTTGTGTATCGATTTAACGATATTGAATATCGGAAGTCGATAAGTGAGGAGTCACTATGACAGATCAAAAATGCCGCAAAAATTCTGAGCTCTGCTTATTTGTACCAATTAAATATGTAACTAGGTAAGACTTTTCCTCAAGGATGAATCAATAAACACAGTACGAAATCCTACTTCGTACTAATATTATAAATGTGAAAGTTTGTGAAGATGTTTGGATGTCTGGATGTTTGTTACTCAATCACATCTAAACCACTGAACCTATTTAGATGAAATTCGGTGTACAGATATTTTGAGTCCCGGGAAGGACACAGGATAGTTTTTATCCCGGAAAATTGAATAATTCCCGCGGGACAGCGCTAAACTAATACTACGTGGGACGGAGTTGCGGGCAACAGCTAGTTATCAATAAAAAACAAAATCATATTTTTATTTGTCCTTGTCAGGCGAAAACTAATATTCAGTGTAGTTTGTAAATGTAGCTGCAGTGTTTTAAGAAGTAATTTATGTGTCGGAGAGGACGGGAAACGAATAGCTTGACGAATAGTCGCGAGGAGTGACACCTTCCTCCTGCTCCATAAAAAAATACTCCGATTCTTTTCACTCCGTCATCGACTAAACGGTTAAAATAATGTTTTGAACAAGTCATTCTATCATGAGTCGAATTATCGGTTGATAGATACAGCGAATCGAGTCCAAATAGGTAGTGTTTACGTTTACGTATGTAATCATCGCTTCAAGGGCATGCGAAGTAGCTACCTACGCAAAAATGGCTGACTCCTCTACGTCTGGTACTGTTACAAAATAGTTCGTTACCCGACTTGTGTAAAAATAAAACCCGGTAAACACAATCCATACAGCATCCGCAGTGAGCGGTGTGCCGCGGCGTCACGTCACGTCATTTGTCGTCGTTAGCGATGACGCATGGCACCGCTGACCTCTGCGCTGACTCGCACCATCACTCTTCTATTACGACCATAACAATGCCGACTTCTCTGCAAACACAAAAATTTACAATTTTAGAAATGTTAATAGGTACTTGAAAAACTAGTTTCGGCTGCCGTACGTGTATACATTCTCCGAGCTGCTAATTAGATTCTTCTAACGGCGCTAAGACTAATTTGAGAACACTTATTAAGCTTAACAGCGGCCCTGAACGCTACAGGTGACTATTATTCTAGATGTGCGCAGATGTCACCAATTCCATTATTTCTGACTTTCTTTTCTCGGAACATTTAGTTAAAATATTGCAAACAACTAAACCACCCACAATGAACGGAACGGAGGAACGTGCAAAAATGGCAAAAATCTATATTTGTGTAATGATCTCGCATTGGGTAACGAGGAGCTCCATTCACTATTTTTCTAAAGCTGATTTACGACTAAATGCAACCGAACAATCAGCTCGTTTTGACTTATGACAGCGAGTCACAAGTCTTTGCCAACTATCCTTTCAGTGTCTCGAGACAAACCCTTTCAAAAGGGGTAATAAACTTTTATTATTATATTTGCGAAACTTTGAAAACAATTCCATCTTGCAGCTACCCCGTCGTTTTAGGCGTAGGAGTGAGCGGAGCGCCAATTAGTCATGTGCTAAAAAAATGGATTTATTTGAAACTGGCAACAAAAAAGACAGCCCTAGAATGACATAGAATTTATGACATGACCGATATTCAATAAGTATTTTTTGCTTTTGTTCAAAATGTTAATAAAATTTTAACACTTTGAGTGGTCATCTTTATTATAGTTTTGGGATCGTACTGAAGGCAGGTAGGTAAGGGGTTCGTTTAGCGTAACGCGTGTTCATCTGACGGGCTAGCTCTTAAATAATATGTCGTTACAGTTATGCGTCTCGTGTTGCAGTAAGCGACAGGGCACGCGCCTGAAGACATTTGATATGACATTATCTATTTCTGTGGTGCGAGCGAGCACAGGGATGCAACGGGATGCGCTCGAGTGCATGCAAATGGTGCGTGGAGATGTGTGACGTAGACTGTGCGCCTGCTCTACCCTTGTTACGTTACTAGCACATAAGAGGCCATGGAGCTGCTCTTTGGGAATGATTGTAAACAATTTCCATCTACCTACACAACAATATAGGTAGTATTAAAATAGACTAATATCACAATAAAGTTACCTACCGCAGTAAAGATTAAAAACTACTTTCCGCCTTCGGGTAGATAAAAAAAGTATGATATTAATACAATTAGAAAACTCTATTTTTCACTTCGATTGCGAGAAAAAATAGTAATTTTAGTACAAAAATAAAAATAAATCTTTCTAGATTTCGGCGGCAAAAGATTATCAACTAAGTCATTTGCTCTTTGCTCGACATCATAATTTTCACTATAGCTTGATGACATTGTGAGTATAATCAATTTATTTTAATCGCTTACGATTTACGCTCTACAACAATTTCAATTTTTTTTGCGGTAAGTAGGTAAGTAGTTTTTTCCAACCAGACACAGATATAACAAAATCGCATCGGCGAAATGGTCCGTACACAAACTGGAAAAAAAAGAATGGCGCCACCTTCTATGCGGAAATAGTATAGAACTAAGACCACGTAGACTAAGAACATAAATTTTCGTCTTGAAAAGGGTCCACATACAATCGTATTTTTTGCAAGTACTGGCTGTTTGAGTTTATCTAAGTAACTCGAAATAAATAAAAAAATATACATTTACTTTTACTCCCTAGGGACTAAAGTACTCACTTTACTCCCGCCTCGTAAGGCTACATTGACCTACTTTTAGAGCATGAGAAGTGAAAACTTGCTTTTAATTAAGCGCTTTTTTTTATTCAACTGGATGGAAAACGAGCAAGTGGGCGCTTAATTAAATAATCCTTGAATTCATTTCTTTTTGATTAATCTCTTAATTGTCAAATGTGCTTATTATTTTTTAGCATACAATTTCAGAATTGGTACATAATGTCGAAACATATTATTTTATTTCTCTTACGTTACGCAATTTTCACGACTCAATGCCATTTACTAGTCGTTTAGTACGTCCCAAAAATTTCTTTTAATTTACCGCATTATGCAAACTGCGACGTTCCTTCCATTATTCTCTGTTTTTCGATTTCATTTCCGAGACAAAGTGAGTTTTTGTCCCAACGGGACACGCTCGGTGGCTTCAGCATCGTTTGCCACATTGTTTCCTGCGGCCTGCGGTTCCAACATTATCCATATCGAGTCTGCTAAATGCTATTGAACGATAATAAATACTACACTTGCACTTGCACGTGGGACTTTCAAAGCTATTATGAAAACTTATTTAGTTCTATTTCCTCTTTGTTAGGTATTGAATGGAAGTCTTACAACTGTGAACAATTACTTTCTCTGTTGTGGTTATATTTTCATTGCCGTTTCTTAGACGGTTATCTCACTGACATCACATCCTGATATGGGGAGCGGAGTGTCGTAATTTGCCACCAAATTGTACCGCACCTCCGCAAGAAGATGCGGAGTTGGTGTTATACCTTACCATGCAGTTTTTGCATACAAATCAAGATGCTACAATCAATCGGTAGCAACGCACACCGCAGAGGGATGCAACTTAATATCATCATTAACTAGTGGAGCGCTTTATGATTTTATCACATCACACGTGTGATCATAGAGCGTACTATATAGTATATAGTTCTTGACCCAGTGCAGTTGTTACAGTAGGCTTGTATTTAATAGCAAAATTGACATGATATCCACATACTAACCCTTGTTAGTAAACGCTTTTTGGCGTTTAGGCGTATTACGGTATTCATGATAGTCTGTACCTAATGCTTAAATTTTGTATCGAACGTTGAGGATATTTCATTTTTTCTCAACCAGGATAAGTGAAAGTGAGCCGTGTACGTAGCCTGCCGCTTTGTCACACTAAATCACCATCTTTGTTATGCTAATGTCAGGCGATTTTACAGCTTTTAGGCAGAAGGGCTGCAAGTAACTTATTGTTGTACGTTTATACCATAAAATTGCTTTAACATGTGCAACTTTCCAGGAATCGTCACTCTTATTTTTATTTAAATGAGTATTATCTTCTTACAGTGAGGAACTTCACAAGAAATATACCTAAGTTTCGCGAGCTATTATGCATAACCTTTAAGGCGCAGTGCTTAATATTGCCGAACCGTATTTTATTATACAGAAGCCTTTTTAGGTATTATTTTTTATTAAGTTTCCTTAATTTTATATTTCGTCTGAAGTTGCCGAAAGCGGTTCAACGTTTTTTATCAACGACTTCCACAGCATTCGCACATGACCTATTACAGCTACTCGGCTATACATTTTTGCGCGGAGGTATGTGTAACAAAGGATCGTTTAGTATAAACGTAGATGTCATTAACTCATTAGTGCTTATTGTGATTGTGGAGGATCTGTACCGAGGGGCTGGCTGCACCGGGCGGGCGCCAGCGCACCCGCCGTCTAATGAGCTGCCGTGTTCGCCTCAATTGCCCACAGCACTCTTATTCACCGGCAATTTATTTCATTTTTGCTTCTGATCGCGCCTTATTGAGCGTCTTTTTATCTTATTGCCTCCCCGGGTCTATAATACGCGTCCTGTTGCTTGCAAATGAGACGCACGGGGAACGTGTCGTAGGTGGCGCGGCCGTGATGTTCCTACGAATAATTAAAGCTTTTTGTTTTACTAATTCATTCAGAATTGAAGAAAATATTCACTAGACTCGTTGCCTGTATTCATGATGAAGTGAAAATAAATTTGTTTTTTTATCTACAAGCCTGGTCTATTTTCAAGTCCGAATATTGTAAATCAAAATATACGTCGAGTAATATAGAATCTGATTTGACATTAATGTTCTTAATGTTATGGTTTATTCAGGATACGAAAATATTTGCCAAGGCAATAGAGTTATGAGTAGAAGCGTCGTTATGATAATAACAATCTCTGAGCCGTTGCCAACTGCTTGTCATGCAAACACTGTGTGCCCAGACTGTCCTATGTGGAATATATTTCTACATACTACACTTAACTTATTATATTGAATTATTGACTTACATTAGAAAATGTATGGTAGTAACCAAGAAGTAACGATACGCTTTATAATAAGACCAAACATATTGTATGATTAAAAAAAATACAATAAACTGTCGAACATGACAACGTAATTTTTGCTTGTTTTTGTTAGATTTTATTACATTTGAAATAGGAGGGTAGAGCCGTAAATTAAAAGGAAGATCCGTCAGTTCGGGAAGGAGTAAATCAAGGCGGACGGATTGCCCCTAATAAAAATTATAAGAGGCACAATAGCTCGAATGGGCGCCGTCCGTCAGGAGCTGTAAACTCTCGCTATGTTTGTTTATGGTGCACTAAAATACCTATGTTATAAACTAGATATGTATAATCTAAATAAACTAAAATATAATTAGTTCCATGATATGTGTGCTTAAGGACCCCGAGAAAGCATGTTTATTAATTAGCTTTTATGTCGGCTTGTGTAAACTTATTGCCGTGCATTGTGGAGATAGGCGGTGCGAGTGGTGGATGCGGAGCGGGTTTGACAACTTTACTAATCTAAAATAGATTACAACTGAGAGCAACTTTAATTGAATTAACTGAGTCTTCATTGTTTTCATACGAGACGAAATAAACAATATAATAAAGTACGAATTCTGGAAGAGAAGGAATAAATGTGCGGTAATATTTCTTTGTTCGCGCAGCCATTGGAGCCCGACGTTGACGTGGCTTGCTGAGCTTTTTGTGATGCTCTTATTATATTTTTTGGAGGCATTTTTAGGAAGATCTTATTTGTTGGTTCAATACCTGGTCGTAAATCTGTACAAGAGCACGGGACCGAGTATGTGCAGGTGTGTTAACCCTTCCCGTGAAATTTACAACAGGGATATTGTGATGTCTATTTCACGATATTTGCTTTATTTAAATATTTTGTCATTAGGTATATCCTCAGTATTTAAATTAGAAATGCCACATCTAAATTAAATTGTAGTATCAACTTATTAAATAAAAAAAATAAAAGACGACTGTTGTGCCCTGAATAAATTGTCTGTTGCTTTGAAATCAGATATTTATCGGATCTGTTTAAATAACAACAACATCATCCCAGCCTATATAACGTCCCACTGCTGTCCTAAATAACAACAAAGTAAGTACCTAAAATATTAGAAAGGTCTTTCTAATTACGCATAATTTCGTATAATTTAGGTAAGTGTACTCTACTGCTATTATTAATGAATAATTATTATATGTATTACTGATTGATTATTTGCAGTTCTATTTATCACTTTACTCTCAAAAACTACAACACAAAAACAAACGAATACCATTAATAGTATTAAAAGTACATTCTGTCATATTATCTTACGTCACACTTCATCTTAAATTTTTATACGTTACTACTTAAAGGAATGTTTTTACAGATAAATTGTTTTCAAGCGTGCTGATGTTGTATTTAGAAGAAGATGCCCCATTTATTACATTCACTAGTTCTAGTTCGAAATGTAAATGAACGCTTTCGAGGTACAACGTTTACGTGAGAATATTTGTATTTATTTTATTTATGGCGAGCGCAGAGCGAGGGCGATGTGTTTAAATATCTTTAGATTAAAATACGAGTTCACTTCGAGTAACTCAGGAATCCATTAGGTTAATATTGGTTATCTCTTGTATGGATTGGTCTTGAATTTATATTTAACGGAATTAATTTGTCGGAATTTTCTTGTTTGAATTGCAGGCAAACGAGATAAACCGAAATGATGAAGCATTAGTAAGATTTTTTGTTGTCAATCAGCTTAGTAGACATGTAACAAAGTAGTAGTCAAACCGTGATCGATACCGAAAACTTTACACAACCGCTAAATATATGTTGCCATGCCAATTCACAAAATGATATAATATTAATAATGCCTGAGCGATTTCATGTTCTTTGTCTTTATTCTGCAAGATTAAAGCTCGCTGAGCTTAATTTGAATGAAAATTCTAATTATAAAATGTATAAGTAGTTATTTTGCGGTCGGTGTGAGTGTTGTTTTCCACTGTCATCGAGACATAAAATACATTGCACGATGTTCGTTCGCTTGCGCTTGGCTACAAAAAGGCTTGGGTTTTGTTAGTTGTACCCACTGTAAATAAAGCTTGATATTTAAAAAACAGGAAATGTTTAATCTGTTCTTAACTTGCAATATAAGGTAGCAAGTAATGCACGTAAATAGACATAAAGCATATCTGAACAGAGAGTCATTAAAATTAAGCTCAAATTGGCTTCATAAGAAGTTCTTTCTGATGTCAACTTTAAAATTTATTGACGTGAATTATTGGTTGGCGTATTTGTGACGATTACAAGCGCGCTAACGAATTTATGTCTCACTTGTCTTTCGGGTGTTCTGCCAGCGCTGATGCGTTTGAACGCAGTATTAATGTAGCTTTATGAGAATTTAAAACATCTGTGAAGAGAGATTCGGCGAATGGTATATCTTACCGAAAGTGTTATAGTGTAAAATGTTTTTTGAAGTCTTTTTCAAGCTTTTATAAAGTTAACAAGTTTTCCGTTTTAATATATTTTTGTATAAGATCAAATTCAAATACAATGGCCGTTGCATCTTTATTTCTTGTAGTGTTACCGGAGTTATGGTAAACAGTCGGTGCAAGTACATGAACGGTGCTCGGCGGACTAGTCTGGCACTTCGTAAAACATAAATATTATCGTGTAGAAGGCCGCTCGCGATCGAACTTATTTTTTCGACTGCCGACATTTATTTCATATAAATTAATGGCGCGAGTCGTCACGACGGCGCAGACGCGCGGCTCTATTTTTAAGCTGACGAATGAGACGCTCCGAGCGCACGCGCACGCGGCTCGTCATATTCCAATTACAAATAGCTGTCATCGCCTCGACATGCACAACATGTTAGTTTTCCTAGATGCGATATATTTAAACGATTTTTCTAAGGTGAAACTGTTACATTGTTAATTTGATAGCTATTGTAAAACCATAATTAGCCTATTACTATAACTATGGAACTATACGAGGTATTCATAAACGGGTGCGAATGAAAGAAAACATTTTCCTGCTATGTGGTTAGCTGCGTCGTCGTAAAGAAATATAATTATGAGTTATGATATTTCGGGCTTGGCAACCGTCTCAGTCTTGCGTGTGGCTGTGCCGGGTGAGTGAAGGAGATGCAGGGCGGCGCGGCGCCGCGCGTCGTCGGAAGGGTTATTATATATGAATTATGATGACGCCGCGGCTCCGACGGCGGTAATATCGTTATGAATACGCTCAGCTCTGTTCGCCCATTGGTGGAAGGCACATCCACCTCAACTGCATGGGAACGCCTCCGGTGGCCTTTTTTATTCCTTTATTGATATTCAGTTATGCACATTGCGAGACGCGATGCACAAACTGTAATATTTTGCCTGAAACAGAGTTAAGTCGGGTGAGCGAGCGGCCACGCCGAACATTTGGGATGCAAATACGACAGACGGTCGTATGTAAACGAACTTATGCTACTCATGCCGCATAGGCGCCCGCTATGAGACCCACTCAGACGTTTCCTGCATTATATCAATTTGCATTTCAGCAGATATACACCCGCTGCGAACACACTAGTAGCAATTTCGAACATGCTGCCGTTTTAACCGTCAAAATGTTGTGTTCCGTGACACCTCTAGACTAAGGTTAACGAGACCCCGCGTGTCCGTCCGTGTTCAATATTTTCTTTTTAATACAGTGATATTCCTGTCTTAACCACTTACTAAAAAATACAAACCTGATTATAGGAAAAGCAAATGTTAATGTAATAGATACTTACAGACAAATGAATGTTAATAAAACATTAGTTTAAAAGAGGTTAAATGTTATGTTTATACGTACTTTAGTATATTTACTTAATCTGGTTAGGAAAATTCATTATAAACTCGCTTAATATTTTTTGAAAAATCACATGCAATATACAGCAATTGCTGCCCTAACAAGAGCATTGTTTTTTTTATGAACTTATGCCATAAATATTCTATTTTGAACAACTTATTTTTCTATCACATTTTTTCTTTCGGAAATCTGCCAAAATTTAATGAACTATTTGGTAGAGGCACTTTGAAAGTGTGAAAAAACCCGTATAAACAATTTGGCCAATGAATACGTTGACCGCGTTCAGTCTCATTCATTTGAATGTCACCGAGATTATAAATGCGTTAATAGCTCCTGTTTAATCTTGAGCGCGGTAGTGGCTTGGCCAAGTTCGGAACTGAGCGTAAAATAAAATCTTTATCCTTTCTAATATTATAAACGCGAAAGTAACTCTGTCTGTCTGTAATCTATTTACGCTTAAATAGCTGAACCAATTTAGATAAAATTTCGTATGGACTTGGTTTGGGACCCTGGGAAGGACGTAGCGTAGTTTTTATCCCGTAAAGTTCTCGCGTGATAACGGTAAACGAATTTTCCCAGACGGAGTCGCGGGTAACAGTTACTTTATAATAAATTCCAAACTTGTGTACCACATGTCATATGAGTCAATAATATTTATGGTTCTCATAGTTATAAACTAAACAGGTCTTATCAAATTCAAAAAAATATTAAATATATCAAAATTAAGACTAAAGAAACTAAGTATTAAGGCAAAGATCAAGGCCATGTCTGCAACACCCCTTCGTATACACAAAATGATTAAGTTTTATGCTTAAAGTCGCAAATTATTCATAAACGCCTGCTAAACTATAATAATAATAATACCTAGCCGTTTTCGGCTACAGTGACTTGAGTCTGCGCATTGCATTTACGGGCTGGGATGTTTAGCCCTTACATGGCTGACATAGCAGATCTTTGCAGAGAACGATCTTTTGCAAGCAGCACAGGCTAAAGTACCATTGTCATAATTGTAGTGTATGTTCGAACGCGGTCTTGCTTTTAGCTCGTCACGTCTGAAATCCAGCTCTCGTCTTCTCACGCCCTCGAACGCATACACTTTTAAACTACTGTTATCTTAACATTTGTTTGTCTTAACTTTTTGGCAGAAATAGACGAATATAGCTGTATTAACAATGTAAGGGGTGGGATATAGAAACTCTTGTCAGTTTGACACCAGTTTGTATGAGCGTGTACACGAAATATCGGGTTGGTTATTTCCATGTCGGTATTGTACGGGCGGTAAATAGTGTCACCCCAGGGGGTTAGTAAATATGTGTCAAACCACAAATGTTTAAAGTATAAGAACTATGATAGTTAAATAAAACCATGATACTTAATTATGAGACTTGGCTCTACCTAAGACTATTTAGTAGGTTTTTTATCACTAAAGATACACGAGAATCGTCTCAATTTGTCTATTATTGTTTATTTATTGATATAGTTATGTTAAATCTTCATAGTAGGTACCATCAGCCAAATAAGTGGTCTACCACCCTAAAGTTGATAATCGTTTGCATGTCATAACCTCCTAACGCCGAGAGTCCTATATAAAGGACTTATTGTAATTTGAACTTCAAACTCTATCATAAATAACATAAAGTTTGACTTGGTCGTTAGGAGGATAAAACAATAATGCCAATAGATGATGTCTGTCTGTCGGCTTTAGCGACATATTCATGTGGTAGGAACTTGTTCAAAAATTGATAGACCACTTATTTGGCTGATGGTACCTATGTTGTAATATAATATCAAGTTCAAAGCATGGACACCAACTGTAAAAGTATAGACTTTGATATCACATATTATAAGCATTGTACGGTCACGATCTTTAATTGGGGACTCAAGCTCGAATATCCGTCATCTTGTATGACAATTCAAAGGATTTTTTTAATGAAATGGATCACAAATTAAAGATCGTGACCGTAGGTACGCATTAAGCTTAGGCTTTTACTTACAACTCTAAATTAGTTCTATTGAGTTGTTAGAGTACATTTTTCCTTTGTAGGTTACGAACTAGCATCTCTCTTGAAGTTACTAGTCCTCATTGGTGGCGCTGATCGTTTACCATCAAGTGATCCTCCTTTCTCTTCTATCGAGAAAAAAGTGTCATGAGTATTAGCATATAAATTATAAGTAAAGTTATCCTTGATTTTTGTGCAATCAATGGTTAAAAATATCGAACAAACGTGCCACTTGCTTTCTTAAAATCTCTATTTGATCACAGATTGAGCTTACTAGCGCTTTAGGCTTTGCTTCTGTGGGGTATTAAAAATCGTAGGGCACTTTCGATACGATATGATATAAATTTGTGATAAAGAGGGCAGGTTATATTTCCGCGATCCACGAAGTGGGTTGCTCCGGCGCGTCAGTCGTGGCATTCACCTTGTTGGCGCTGCGCCAGCCCGCGCCCGCGCACGCTCCGCCGCTGCATCCGCTACAGACTATTAACAGGTAAATAAGAGCACTCTACGGCCTAATATTACATGAAAATTACATTAAGGGGCTGTTTCAACACCCATTGATTAGTGTTAACTGACGGTTAAATGTGATGCCGTCTCCGTCTATTCGAACAAAACAAATAGAGACGGCATCACATTTAACCGTCAGTTAACACTAATCAATGGGTGGTGAAACAACCCCTAAAACTCACTCTGCTATGGTATAATATATCCATCAATAAGGATCGTTTATTTTCATAAGTATTAAGTCTGTCAATTTAGGTATCTAATTCTAAAGCTCTCTACATTTTGAGCAAACGTTAACCTGAGGCACCCTTACGTTAGAATCTAACTGTTAAAGAAAACTCATGTAATTCCATCTTAATCTTACTCATTACTTTCGGGTCGAACATGTAGAGCCGGCATACACATGTTTTGGGAAAAGCAGACTCTTATTAAGAAGGTTTGTTAACCTCTATTAGCTTCAAATGTGTTGTCACTTTGCCAAATTTTAGTTTTATTGATGGTTCATAATTTTACGATTAAGAAGTTACGGTGTACCTGAGTATGTTCTGATTCAATATAGAGGCAGCTCTCGGTGCGCGGCGTGCCGTTGATAGGAATACATACATAGGTAGAAAAAAGAAAATTTTGTTTTTCATATCATCTGTGCCCGAGAAGTTTGTAAAACCATACCATAGTCAAATACTCGATGTATTTTAATCTAATATTAGAGGTATTGTCTTTTTTCTAACAGGTCCGCTTAATTTATTAGCACCAAATTGTATGCTTACGGCTTATGTAGCGTTTTGGTTTCTTTGTGTTTGTATATTATTGAATTTGTTTATACTTGAACGATGAATAGGAGTTAAATATAATGACTGAAATGAGAATACGAATCATCATACTTAGGTACGTATCAGCTGCCA
Source organism: Choristoneura fumiferana (assembly GCF_025370935.1). Classification (NCBI taxonomy): domain Eukaryota; kingdom Metazoa; phylum Arthropoda; class Insecta; order Lepidoptera; family Tortricidae; genus Choristoneura; species Choristoneura fumiferana. Next base: position 12,980,801 of record NC_133474.1, on the reverse strand, counting down.
GTACGCCGCAGGTTGTCTGTTGTTGAAACAGTGTTAGACGTTACGTGTTGGAACTAAGCCAAATAGGTAGTTCCCGCAATAAGAACACTAAGCATACCTAGCTAGTTACTCCAAATCAATATAATAATATTCTTATAAATACTGCAGCTGAAAAATGATTTTGATAACTTACTACTACTAGCGCCATCTGTTGGTGAATAGTTGTGAGCTTTTAAAGTTATACAATGCTTTTTAAGTATCGACTTTAAAAAAAGAGGAGGTTCTATGTTCGACTCTATGTATTTTTAGTCGTACTTATACAAGTCGTTTTTCTATTTGTTTTGTTTACAATGTTATTGTTGAATGCCTGGAATAATGGATGTAATTTCTACTCGCAAAAAGAAAGAACTGTGTTAATTTAATTAGGCGCACCATTAAATGAGTCACGCCTATTTAGGTAAACGCTACACGAGGCGTGATATAAAAAGTTTTATTACAACTACCTACATATTCATTAGCTAAGTATACGAGCACCCGAGTATAATAAAGCAATTTTCTTGTTCGTATTACAGCGGCGAGATGCCGCGGTCGATGTTTCCATTTCTTCTGGGAAATTGTGAATTTGTCAAAATTAAAATACAAAGACCTCACGGGCTGAAAGTTGGTAATTAACACGTACATGCAGCGCGGGACCGTAGCGAGGAAAAAATCACCGCTGCATGTCGTGGGTATTTCGAGCCCGCCGCAGGCTCTACGTGAAACAGTGAGTTAATCTGTCGCATCACATTATGTCCAACAGGTTTTATTTTCTCTTTGAACTTAAAACTTACTCCTATTCGTATTTTTATTGATCTTTACTGCATCTAACAACAAAAAATATTCTTGTAAGTCATTGTAACATGTTTCAGTTTTCTATAATTCTCAATACGATCTAATAAGAATTTTAATTTCTGGAATTTCCATTTACTTTGTGAGTATCAAGTCCAGTACAAGCGCAGGTATTTACCAGAACATCAATACTAGAAAACGTTCTAAAGCGTCGCAAGGTAAGGCAAGGCAAGGTCTCATGGCATAATAATTGATAACTCTATGGGTCAGTTGCAACCAAATTTAGACATCAGCCTGAGTAGGTACGTCCATTAATAACCCCTCATTCTTTTCTATTAGATAGGTAATACTACCTGTGTGATATCATCATGGCTTTGAGAAATACTTTTATAAAATCTGTGGCCTAATCAACCCACGGTGCATTGGCAGTGTTGGTAAAAACTTGCGGTAAAATAATTGGCTATTGTGCGAAGTCACCCGCAGCGTTACGACACACAAAGCATCTCGCTTCTACGTGGTTCGACAGCCTAATAATTATAATTAAAAACCCGTTTTCCAGTTGGAACTAGTACTTCCAATATGATCCCGAGTCCTAGCAGGATGCTTCTCTGTGACTCATCATTGCTGCAATCAGCGGTGATTATGAAATGCTAAATAATTTGTGGGTAAAGTTGGTACAAAGTTGTGATTGCATATTGAAGACTGTATAAAAAATATATGTACAGTCGGGGTCATAAACTTGTGAGCAAACATTTGATCAAAAATATCTGAACACGACTCTATTGTTAACGGCGTAGAGTCGTGTTCAGATGTTTTTGATCAAATTTTTGCTCACAAGTTTATGAACTCGACCGACCTATAGTTTATTCAGAATATCAAATTTTAAAACGTTCTTTACCATGCAAACGTATACGGTTACTGATGAAGTGATTTTAATCAGTTTTGCAATTATGCAATGAGGCAAACTTTGTTGGAAACAGGTGGCTTCAAGGCACTTACAAATAAAACGATCACATATCGTTTTCATACATTCACACTATCCCATGTTCTTATAGAACTTTACAGGCGTTCTGGGTGGTAAAAACGTGTTTTATGTAGAGAAGTATTACTCAGATTTAATACAAATAAGGTACTCTTTTGTGTGGCTATTGAAGTCTACCAAGACATAAGTAAAATATTCCAATAAAAAAATAATACATACATACATATAATCACGCCTCTTTCCCGTAGGGGTAGGCAGAGACCACTTCTTTCCACTTGCTACGATCCTTACATACTCGTACTTGTTTCGCTTCGTCCACACAACAACAACACAACACAAGACACAACACAATAATCAACATCAATAAATAAAAATATCCGCTCGTGATAGTCGTGATACAACTTCTTAACATTAAATTAATTTAGAGGCTTTCGATGCAAGACGTATGCGTTACTGATTCGATCGTGTTACTAAGATACGGGTACAACAGTTGTTGTCGAGCGGGTGGCCTTGCTAAGGGCAGCGATCAGGAAAGTAGAAAAGTCGCAAATCTGTCCTGCGTGCGCGCAGCCGCGCCGTGATCATACCGTGTACCACGTCTAGGGTTGCTGACTTATTTTAAGACTGAATATTTGTTTTACAAGGTAATAAATGTAATTAACAAAAAATAGGTAGATACAAAGGAGTACGTAGTTATAATTTGAGTTTTGCTCCAAATCAATTTGATTTTAATCTCGAATTAAACTGGGTAATGATTACTTTAATCTGTCATCTCCCAGGATAACAGGATCAAAGGAATTTGGGCACAAATTTGTGCCTCTGGGAGAGGACAGGTTAATTAACGTATATGTGTTCCAGTATTTTATCTAAATAATCTCATTATTTTATTTTATTCATTATTTATTTAAGTAAATGATAAGGTGAAGTAACGCTTTCAAAATTATTAATGGAAACTATAGTATTTTTTTATAATTTATGGATTGAACCGATCATCTATACCTTTAGATATTCAATAACTGACTGACATACATAATACATACTAAACCGCAGGAGATAGAGGCTTAAAATGTATACCTTGAGAGACATAAAGGTGCACTAAAAAGGAATTTTCCGAAATGTCCATTTAGGGAATAAAAGGGATTGATTTATGTTTCGATGATATTGAGTAATAAAGGATTTTTCAAAATTCCCACGAAATAATAGATATTTTACTACTTTACTGTAATTTTAACTTTACCATCTCCGCAACCAAAATTGCGAGCAGAAGTCAGTATATAAAAAAATATTATTTCTAATTAATATTAGCTACCCTACCTACTCTGATTTATTTATTTAATAATAATAATCATTAACCCAAGTCAGTTTTTTTCACATTTAAAATATTAAACAAATTTCAAACAAAAATAAAATAAAACAGAATACAAAAAGAAAAAGACAATTGAAAATTAAATTACCTAATAACAATAATAATAAGAAGTATTATAAGATAACAGCAGTAGGTACTAAATAAGTATAGAACAAAATGATTAAGTATGGCTAAAAAAAAGCAAATGTGCCATAGTGCTATGCACAAACAGAACTCGACTGTTGAGTAAGGCTCTCGCACAGCCTCATGCGCTCACTTTCGATGACCATCTTAATCTGATAAAATTTTGTGAAAGTACATACAAAGTTATCTCTCTAAAAAAAGAATGGTTATAACAGAGACCGCAATTTTCACGTGTTTTTTGATCTGTCATAGTGATTTCTCTCTCTTTTTTTTTATAGTGATCGACTCTACCTAAATGATATCGATAATGATATCATCGCAAAATAATAATCGCAATTCGTATATTAAAGACACTAATGGAACACTTATTAGCACTACTACAGACTTTGAATATGAAACGGAATTATGAAATTAGAAATTGTTAATCGTTTTCATTTCGACTGCTCAAAAGTTTATTGGAAGAGATCGCTCTTTGAACATAAAACCGTCTATTGTTGACCTCTACTTTTAATCTCTTTGTACATGTGGTGTATCGATATATCGATATTGAATGTCGAAAGTCGATAAGTGAGAAGTCACTTTGACAGATCAAAAATGCCGGGATAATTCCGGGCTCTGATTATAACTAGTATTATAGAAAAATTCAACAACCCTAGAAGCGTGTGACTTACGGGCTGCGCGTGCGACGGGTAAACACTAATCGAGCTGTTGCCACGGATAGCCGACTTTGTTCCCCATAACTTACTTGCATTTATACTCCTACTTGCACAGACATGTGAGAATGTCAGTTAGAAGGATTTAAGCTGTTTAACTGTGTTTATCTTCAAATGATTTCTGAGAAATTACTGAAAACAGTGACTTTTAGGATCTACGAATTGAAAATGGGCATCCAATAGATGCACACATCATTGCTTAGTATTAGATGTGATCGTAGAGTACTTTATATGCAAAGCGGAATTTGTGTCGTCAAACGCAAGTCTGTTATAGAAAAAAAATCCAATTAGGTCATTGCTACTGCCACTCGCATGACGTAATCAAGTAAATGTTGTTTTAAATTACTTTGACGTTTCAGCCACATTTATAGGAGACTGAAGTGTAAAGTATCGCGTTTAGTTGCACAAGTTGATCGAACTGCCCACACTTGAACTTGATTTTGCATCGGCACTCTATCAAAAATCAAATAATATAAAAAGTACGAAATTAACATATTTCCTACAATTTTTATTTCAGAAAAAGCATTCACCAGTAACAAAATGTGAAGTAGACTGTAGTTATAGAAATTTGATCATTGTAGATACTTTTAGTGAAAAGGTATAGACATTGCTCAGAAAATTGTACAATGTGTTTGAGTGAAACCGGACAGAAAAGGTTCCCACGCTATTTTCCAATCTATTAAAGTACCTATCAGTAACAAAAGTACTCTTAAAGCTTTCATGGAGCTGGGTTTGACTTTTAAACTTTTTGAAAAGCTTAGTAAGTACTTAAAATTGAATTAGGTACTTGTACATTGTCTTGTGTACTTTGACAGGTGACTATGTATTGTAAGTACTGCTATCTCCCTATGTTTTATCTTTACATTGGTGTTGGCAGGTAATTTTATGCGGTAATGGTCGGAACAATTCAACTAGGGCGACGGAGGTCTGTCGGAAGTTGGCAAATTATCACTGGATCGTAAAATTAACGCTTCTTATCGACGCTGAAATGATTTCAGAATTACAGCTCATTCCATTCTGATACATTTAACACTGTGAACAAAGGTCTGTATCCATTGGCGGATACATTCGACGGAATGGAACTTATTTAAAAAGGTAACAAAATGTTTTCAATTTTATTGCTGATTTGATGTTAAATTCTTTAAAAAGGTAGGAAAGGGTGCGTGTGTGGTGCGTACGCGACGGTACCCACACCTGTGCCGGTCGAGACTCCGCAAGCTCATATCTCTTGTGTGTTGAGGGCAGTAGGGTGCAAAATGGCAGAGTCCTGTAGGGTTCTGAAATTTGCCTGCTGGAAGTGGCAGTTCCGAGATAAGATCTCACGATGCCGCAATAAAAAGCGGCCGTACCTCGTCCGTTGTGTAATGTGCATTCAAATTGCATTGTGCGAGAACTAATTCGCCTTAGGCCGATTCGCATGTTACGATAAACACATGTTTCGATTAAGTGTTACGCTAATGTAAGAGCATGCCATGGCATGATTATTCGAGTACCTAGTAGTAATTGTGGATTCTAATGTAGATAGTGTAAGAGATGAGCGTAACATTGTAGAATTTTCACAAGTTTTCTATTGATTTTATTTTATTTTAGTAGGGAAAACTAAAGGAATTTTTGCTAAGATGAACTCGAACTCTGATTACTTAGTCGATATCCTAAAAATAGTTCAAATCAAATTAAGTACCTACTTATAATTTATTTAAAAATGCAACTACATATTAACATCGTAAATTACCAGAAAAATATTTATAGTGCAATATTCATGCAACCAGCGCCCATAGGCAGGTTTATTGTAGGTACCTACTTAAGTAAGTGTTATATACTTCAACGTGGCATTTGCAAATTTAATTATCTTAAGTAAAGATTTGATACTAGTTTCTAATTAGTAAGCGGTTAAATTAGTTTAAAGTCAAGTTGCCAAGGCGTTTGTTTTCCACAAATTTCGTATTACTACCATTTTTGGTTGGAAGCCATTAAAATTTGAAGAACACGAGGATACTCAGCAAATGTTATTGTGCTTAAGAGAGCACTTTGAAGAGAGAAACGTGGCGCACGAGATAAGGGTATGACAAAAGCTATTGTTCTGCAGAGCAATTACTCGCGGCTCGCGAATTACCTAAGCCTCATATATAAATTAACCGGCGGCAAACAGCGGAAAGATTTCTCTAGTTATACGCCAACACAACAATTATTCGTAAATCACTTTACTAGGTATATGTTAAAACTTACGAGAGCTCAGTTCGCCATGCCTCGGCGCCGTTTCGTGCTTTAGCGAGACCCGCGTGCGCAGACGAACCCTAACCCAAGCGGTAAGAAACAAGGTTCGTTATGCGAGTGACTGAATTGGTCTTTAGGGCTCACGAAATTCGTAGCGAAAGAGAATATGCATGGCGATTTCGTGATGAATATTCATTTCCTACGGGGCATGAAATTTATTGTGTTTTACATTTATATTCAACTCAGGCGTCTTGCGTAACGGTAGCGGCAGGATTAGCGAATTGTGAACGTACACACTATGTACAGTCTCACGACGATTTTGACTGCTGGTGCTACAGTGACAGCGTTTCATTGCATATTGTATAATGATTGTACTAAGTTAGCAAGATTATTTTTGCTGCGTTTGAATAAGCATTGTTGCTCACTTATAGTTCAGTCATTCTATTGAACTACCAATTATTTACAGCGATAGTAATTCATTTTTCACACACGTCAAATTAAATAACACTCATTAAAACAATTGACAAAGATAATGCACTATATTGTAAAGCACTCATTGAACTAGAAACACTAATTTTGTACCACGTTTAAAATTTCAAGTCACGCTTTAAATGATAAGTTTGCCTTTGTACATGTATGCAATTGTTGTCCATTGTGTTTGTGTTAATTTTATTTGTTTTCACGCAAATTAAAAACAAACAAAATATTGGTATATAAATGAAAATACTATGACAATTAAATTATCACCTTATTGTGTTTGTTTCTATATTTTTGTAAATAATTATAGACAGCAAGGCGATAATACGTAATATACAGGTACACTTGGTTTGTAAACAGTCTCTACAGCCTACTGAAAGAGCTCGTGTGTGTACACACACAACAGCCCGCAACAATGATAGGGCACTACCAGGGCCCAGGGCAGGTGCTCAAATTATTTGACATTTGAAATAAAATTTGGGGCATCGTTAGTCATCGGCGATCGACTATCGAGTCTATCGACTATCGACACACTTGGCACCTGTCGAATATTTAGCGCATAAATCCATAGCAACAGCTCCAACGAGTCGTCTGCTTGATGGATTCTGCGCTATATTTAATCAACGCCGCGACACGCCGCCGCATTGTTCTCGCGATTGGATCGCAGAAGCGACGCTTGAAACTTATTTTATAAGGGCGTCTAATGCGGTACCAATATTGCAAATAACTATAAATAGAACAAATAAATTTCGCATCAGACTCATTCGAGAATGAAGATGAATGTCAACCGGCATTTGTGAGGAATACCAATTCAATTCATTTAGCGTTTGAAATGTTGTAGGAAAATTTTAACTGGCACTTTCAATTACACATGTAAAACCGTGTACATAAAATCGAAATTTAAAACGTTTGTATAAGCAGCAGGACATATCGTGCAATCTGTATCGAAATTTATGAACGTGCTTTTTGAAATATAATGCCTCAAACTTCCACGATTTCGGCTCAAATTACTATATTAGGAGCTGAATAGAACAGTAATTATGCTTTTTAAAAAGCATAAGATAGACAGCGGCATTTATTCTTCAATCTCATCGGCTTCTATTTTAAACTTCAATATAAGCAGCATTACAATGATAGGCCAGCTTACTTTATGTTTGTTAAGTGCACACGGGCCAATGTTTTAATTTAAAATGTTACGTTCATTGCATAAAGTTTGTAAACGGACGGGCGCTGGCGCGAGCGGCCGCCGTGATTGCATTGGCCGCGTCAAACAATTGATTAGTCGCATAAACTCGGTTTGGCGCGCTAACGATGCATCATCCCGTTGATAATTAAATTGTAAATTAGCTAAGCCGATGCTAGTTCGCTGCCCGTACGGTGCGGTCGGCGCCGCCGCCCTGCGCCGGCGGTTTGATGCTCGCTGCTTTGACGAGGTTGCCTAGGAGTTTACGTAAACAAAACTATGATTTATTCATCCTAACGAACCTAACTTTCTCATCACTCAGTATTTATAGGCTCGTAGAGTCATTCACGATGACGCATGCCGTGGTTCCTATTACAATTTCATTAATGTCTAATTTTGACAAAATCACCCGTCTTCGTGGATGGCACTAGGTATACTTAAGTATCACAAGTTTCCTTACGAGGAGAAAACTGTTGGTTCCTAAGCATCAGTCCATTTATATTTTAAAGCTGCTGTAACTTTGTTGGTGGATCTCTATCTGCAGTGCCGGATTAAGACTATTTGAAACCCCAAAGCATTCCACGCCTGTGGCTCCCCCCCCCATCCATAAGTAGCTGTAACCAGCCTTACCTTTTATGTGCTAACAAATTTTTATTGATGCTGTTTATGGTGCCCCCCAACACGTGATGCCCTAAGCAACGCTTAATTTGCTTATGGGCTAATCCGACACAGTCTACCTGTCGCGTATGGACAAGAAGATGACGGAACAGAAGGTCTTCGAACACATTCACGAGGCAGCTCGGGGTCGGTTAGAAGGAGCTGAGTTAGTTATCCGCCCGTTCGAGTCTAATAGGGCTAAAAAATTTCGCTGGTTTATACTCCAAGTGCCGGCTAAGCACCAGCAGATGTTCCTGCACTCCGAGTTCCTGGCCGGAAGGTGTGGTCTTCCGTCGCTTTAGAGAAACAAGGATAAAAATCGCTAAATAACTCCTTTTTTTGTGAACGTCTTTTTGTTTTTATGTCTTCTTGTGTGTGTTTTTGTATAATTTGAATTTAACAGCGCATTGGTTCTTACTGTAGAGTTGTCATTTTATATTGACAAATAATTAAATAAATAAATAAATAGCTGCCCTCATTACGAGACTCACCGCACAACCTATTTGGTATGTGGGAAAGAAGAATATAATGACGCAATCAAATAGCAGATGAAGCTACATCCACGAACTGAAGTTTCATATTCATATACTTATTGTCAACTATATTTTTACCTTCCATACAATGGACGGTAATTATTCGATGACCCGATTCTATGTATACAAGCACGTGTTTAGAATGATTAAGGGAGTAACACGAGTTAATAAAATAGGATTTTCTTCGGAAGAAAGGATAATTATGTCAGCAATAACTAGCTCGGAAACAAAATTGCGTCATATGCATACGTGTCGCGTTAGTGGAACTTGAAATTACATTCGTTCCGAGCAAACTCCACGCGCGCTGATTGCGAAAAATTCAATCTTGTTTCATGGAAATTTAATTTAACATACAAAATGAAAAGCTGCCCTCGCCCGGACCGAGCCGATATGAATCGATGTCAGCTGTCTGACTGCTCGCCTGTGTTTGTGGACGCGATAGCGCTTTGTGTGCATATTGTAATCAATTGTCGAATTGTATCAATTTGAACTTGCAATTTGCAATTTTGATGCGAATTCATTAATTTGTTGCGAGAGCTGAAACAATACCTCCCGTCGCTGTCTGGCACAGCTATCGATACAAGGTTGTATGTTTGGTAATTAGTAGTAATGTAAATCGATTTTAATTATATTTTAATTGCTGGATATTTATCATTAACATGCTGCATGCGTAAATTGAACAAGAAATGGATTGTTGAAATAAAATAATGTACATAATGCATATCATTACTGTTTTGACATATTTTGCAATTACAAAAAAATAATTAAATGCGAATAAAAACGTACAGTACAATTGTTTAAAATTAAGGAAAAACAATGTACCTACGAGCGCTCGTTTCTGTTTCAATACTTATCTAGTTATCATCTTTAGTTTTATGGTATTAGCAACAGAGGTGACCACAGGGTGCATCTACTGAGCATTTGCGTGTCGATTACTCGGATGTTCACCTTAATTAAGTTTTAGACGACCGGATGGCCAAGTGGTTAGAGAACCTGACTACGAAGCTTGAGGTCCCGGGTTCGATTCCCGGCCGGGGCAGATATTTGTATGAATAATACGAATGTTTGTTCTCGGGTCTTGAATGTTTAATATGTATTTAAGCACAAGCTTTGCTTAGTTTAGGACAAGGTCAATTGGTGTCAAGTGTCCCATGATATTTATTTATTTAATTATTTGTAAGTGCACTGAAACTATTCGTAATATGATTATAGTTGTATTCTAGCTACACAGCACTACGAGTAGGTACAACATTTTTCTCCCCAGATACAGTAAGTAATCCGCAGAGCAATCGCATTAATTAAACAAGTGTTGCAGGCAGTCGATCTCGTTCGACAGATCCGCCGCCACATAGCTCGTCGCGTCGCGTTGCATCGCACATAAAATTATATTTATAGCAGTTCATCGCACCTATCGTGAACAGAATTCGCGTGCCGATGCCTTGTCAATAATCGTTAATAGATATTTCAGAAGACAATGCAATTGGCTAAGTATAGATCGCTGTGACTAACGCCCCGTCCCAGCAGCCACTAAACGCATCATGTCTTTGTTAATCTTATTATTATGCGAAAATTTATTTGTGATGCAATGCGTTTGACAGATATGTCTATTTGATTCTGCGTTCTAAGTTTAGTCCTTTGTCTTCTCATTAGCCGTCGATAGCAATTTAGAATACGATATACCTACTTATGAACAACATGTGGGTAGCTGAATATGCAGATGTGGAACATGATTGTGAAAACAGTACTTACTCGTAGGTATGAGTAGTTAGCAAAGCTCAAGCAATCTACTTAGAGAAATATAAGTAAAGTATGTACTAATGAGTATGTATACACATACTTACCTACGTGTTGTCTTTTTGTACTTAATACTATTGTTGTGTCTTGTGTTGTGAATAAATGTATTTGCTTTCTTTCTTTCTTTATACAAAAAACAGAAGCAAGGAATCGATTTTAGCAGGTACAAAACCTGTACAAAAGTGAACACAATTTATAATTTGACCAAAAGAAGTCAGGTCCCATATATATTTAAATTAAAACTACCGTGAGACACAGACATAACTTTTGATACGATACACGAAGATTACTCTCATATTTATGGTCGAAATATGCTCGACATGTTTCGAACCAATCCTTGGTTCCTTGTAAAGGATGTCAAACGGACAGCGAACTGTAAACTGCGTGCAACGGCTTGGTTCAAGAACACGTTGGGCATATCTCGACTGATATGGGAGTACCTAATCTTCTTCCACGGGAGTGACACTGCGGTATAGGTTTTGAGCACGAGATACTAAATTAATCTATTTATAAACTTAAATCCTAGACAGGCGCGAGCCAAGCCTCTAGAAAAAATTCAGCGCAGCATATGTCGGCAGGCGTCGGAAGTCGTAACTCACAGTTATGATGCGAACGACACCAGTTTCATAAACATTGTTTTTCTTCGTTTCGCCCCTAATATTTATATTTATCAATCCATCTACACATTTATTTATAGTCCAAAATAGCGAGCTTCTGAGGGTGCCCGGGGGGCGCGCCGTCATTACGATTTATTGTTTTCTTTGGCCATAGCTGGATACTTCTTACCGAGTGCTTAGCGGGATTTTAAGGCACAAAAGGACAAAATTATGAGGGTTTTGGTGGCTAGATTGTTATTTTTCTAGTTTTATGTCAGGAAATAAAATTGGCACACCTAGTACTCATTTTTCTAATATATTTATAAATAAATACCTACAGGGAGATGAGTTCTGTTTGGTAGTTCTTTTTTGTACTCTTTGAAGCCGTATTCTACTGCAAATTGAAAATAGTAAAGTAGACTTCTGTGGGGGTTGTTCTTGCGTTACAAGGACGTCCTAAAATGATAATCTCCGTATGCGATATCCCATGTGAGAGTTGGGAACATCTCGCAAAACCAGAGACCAGAATAGTGCAGCTCTGTGAATAAAGCTGTTACAGATTTTGAAACGCATCGCTTAGAACATGCCCCATCCGGACCTTCGTACACTTATACGTACTCGTATAATGATAGTGGTCAACTATATTGCGTGCCTTGTGATAGAACCTTTATAACAAAGTTTGGTTTTGCCCGTCATATTCGAGCACATAATAAACTAGCTTAAATGTTCTCTTTTGTCGGGGACGACATGGAGGAATAATGTTGTCATTTGACCTGTATACAACGTAAAAAAAAATTATAACAAAAATGGAACCGACTACAATAAACCATGAAAATAATTTTCTATTTTTCGCGCTTTTTAGTGTAAATAATCTAAGATACAATAGTTTAATATCAACTGCTCGTCACCTTTTACGAAAGATTGCTTTTTCCGATGCACAGACGTTCATTATTGAGGAGTCCTGGTGCTTTGCACCACCCGTTTTACCATATGTATTACGAGGAGCATAAATTGCTTAGCAGCTGTGTTAAAGTAATTAAAATTCAACCCGTGAAATACTTGTTATTGAGTAGTAACTCCGTTGGTCAACTGTGGTCTTCATGATCAGTTCCACTTCACCAAATGATGATTTTCAAGAGCAAATACACGAGTAACTACTAAATATATCCAATTTACTATAGGTGTCCATATAACATTTGAAGAGTTCCCTTGATTTCCTTAAGATCCAATCATCGGATCCTGATTTGGTGCTTTTGGAACCTAATTGAAGACATTCCTAGACGAACGCAAAAAAAAAACAAATCGGGTCATAAATGACGGAGTTCTGAGGTAACAAACACAAAAAAACACCCGAATTGATAACCTCCTCCTTTTTTGAAGTCGGTTAAAAAATAGTGAAGTATCAGTCAGACTTGTGCACCAAGGGTAAAGGATCACACTATCACACAACATTTTAACAACACACATGTTACTAGTAATTTCAAGTCAAGTATTTTTGTATATTTAATGTGTTTTTTCGTCGATAGTCGATGAATCGTTAGATGAAATGATAATCAATGGAAAGTTTGTCGGCTAAACAAAGAACACCCTTTTAGCGGTATAAATAGGTACCCGCCGACTTTGCGAAATTAACTTTTGATCTTGATTTGTATTTTGGCTCACACTTTACCGGTTAATTCTGAAGTAAAACTTTTACGAATAGGTGCGTTTTAGCGTTAAAGAAAAGTTTCTTATTTAAAAAAGATAGGGTTCGTAAATTGTATGTACTCAACTTTGAATTAACTCAATATTCAGTTCAGTTATTTGTTCAGTTTGAAACCTATCTTAATAATTCCGTCTAAGAATACGGAACCCTGAGAAACATGCCACAACATTGCCACGTGCCGACAGTCCCCTAGGCGACCTTAGGACCGGTCGGTGACCTTTAGTAAGTATAAAAATGCTAATACTGACTCAAATATTTAGGCTTTTTAATATTCTTGTTTAGCGATATTAAAAGATTTTATTACCGTTCTATGGTGGTGCATTGCTGGCTAAACTCATAACTTAAGATTCGTCAACTACATACCTGAAATCGTGGTCCATTTTGTGTAGTTAGTTTCTAAGTAATAGGGTGAATATTTCAAATACCTCAAGGGAATACAACGAACGTACTGCCACGCTATTTTTAGCTTTCCTCTTTTAACTAATACACGAAATAGCAAAATTGTAGGTGTCAAAAATACTACGCAACGCGTGCTAGTTCCGGTGGACTTTGAATACGCTTTGTTAGAATGTATTATCATGCACTAAGTTATAACAACTTAAAAAGTGCTTCTTAAAATATACCTACATCTATTTTTATTGCCATCCAGCAATAGGGCAGTGTACTTAAAATATACCTACATCTATTCTCATTGCCTACATCCATTGCATCCAGCAGGCAGTGTCCTTAAAATATACCTACATCTAATCTTATTGCCATCCAGCAACAGGCCAGTGTCCTTAAAATCGATTAAGTCCGTTAAAGAGATTAGGTATCAGAAAATACTGGATGTGTATTTTTATTTTGGCAATGAAACAAAAAATGATATACAAGTAAGATTAAGAGTACCTACCTTCATATAGCCAGTCAAAGTACAGCGTGATAAATATTGACGCACGGCGTGACGGCTCGGGCCCCCACTCCCAAACTATGACGCGCTTCAGCTTTGTAATTTTTTTTGACTGACAAAAGAAAAAGTATGTGTCCAATATTATTTAATTATGATTATCTCTGACGGAAAAAAAATTCTTACCTAGGAAACTACCCAATTGCGACAACTCTCCCGTCACTTCTCAATCTCGGGCAATTCCAGATCTTGTCTACAAATAAGTGACAAGAATCATGTCCTGTTATAATACACAGGCAGTCACTATACCTGACATATTTATGTACACAGTAGATGCAACGCGTGGGAACATATGGCACGGCAATTTATGAAGCCAGGGGCCCATTACCATTTTAAATATTATTTTTAGGGAATTTTGTGTCAGATCTCACTCGTCGCCCGCCCGTACATAACGAGATGAAATCTCTGATTAAGTCGCTCTGATATTTTGAAGTAGTAACTTAGAATTTTCTGTTAATTAAGGAAACGTGTGTAAAATATGGCTTTATTAGCCAAGTTAACTATCCCAACCTGTAATTTAACGGATGAAAGCTTTGCTTTGGTTAAAATGAGAGCGTAAATGATGCTGACATTTGTTTTTAAACTATGTAGGTACAGTCGAGATCAAAAATCTATGCAGCTAGCTATCGCGTCTAATCCATACTTACTAATATTATAAATGCGAAAGTGTGTGTGTGTGTTTGTGTATTTGTATGTTTGTCCGCCTTTCACGTCGAAATGGAGCGATGGATCGACGTGATTTTTCGCATAGACTATAGATAGGCTACTTTTTATCCCGAAAAAAATCACAATTCCCGAAGGAACACCGCGCGATAACCGAATTCCACGTGAGCGAAGCCGCGGGCAAAAGCTAGTACATGGATAATTCAACCTTGTAGCATGAAGATGTTTCGATGGTTCTGATGTCCAGGTAAATCGAAAAAAACATAAACTTAGCCTTTTTGCACTTATAATAGTACAGTGGATATTTAGCACAAAAAAAGCGAGTAAAAGGTTAGAGTTCTATCAATTATTTAATAATAAATAATACGTATTCCACGCACACAAATAAACGTGACATTAAAATAAACAAGCACAGGGCGATGTTTCATATCGATTGCAGTAGAGCAATTAATAGTTCAACAGAATGACTATGAATGGTGCAGTTGTCAACTCGTCTAAAGTAAACAAAGCTGGGTCAACCACGCCATTAAAGTTTATGAAACGGAAGCTGCCGACATGTGCTCCCGCCAGCCGCTCTTCGATCTGTCAATTGTGACAGTACTACTATAGAACCCCAATTCTCACTAGCATCAAAATCTATCTCGATTATGAGATAGTCTAGAGCTTTTATTTTCTACATCTCACGATATAGGTAAATTTTTACTTCGTTGAAACTGATATAAGAAAGCTATAAAACATATATGACTGCTAGTTTGTTATTTGGAATCGTTTAATAAGGCAATAAATAAATTTCTATTCGAATATTATTAAATTGATGCTCTTTTATGAAAATGGACGTGCTTACGTCATATAACAATACTCTAACATAATATGCCTAAACATACAGCAAACAGTAGGTAACAAGGACTGTACGAACGGAAGTTGTATTAGGTAGGTATGTCACCGCTTATATATTCATACAAAAGCAAAGGTCATCATTGCTTTGTTTCACTTGTGAGTTTTTATCAATAATAATGTTAGATCAAAGGCCAACTAAAGAATAAATAAATAGCAACAAGACTAAACTCCATGAAAATGTTTAATGGTTTAGTATATATTGAGGAAATAATAAATCTGGATCTGAGTCAGCAACAGACAACTTGACCTAATATTTAAAAAATCATAATGAACCTGAATCTGAACCCCACCGAGAGAACTACATCATAAATTCTCTTTTCGTACTATCCCTTGGTTTCTATTGCTAAACCAAAAAAATATAAATGCTGTCCACAGACAAATATGCGGCAATCCCTCACACAAGTGGGTAAGACGACTTGAATTTTTAATGTTACACTCAGACCGCCGCAAACCGTAACAGTTTTCTTGTCATTGGTAGAGATGTGATATAAATTTTGCAGAGTGGCCCCATCGTTTCGTTTGCCATTAATTTTTAATGCTGACACGGGCATACTTCATACGTGGCGTATCTAATGCTATTTGTATACAAAGTAATGATGCTTTTACAAGACATGCCTTGGTAATACAACGCGAGTTTATATCTTCACGGCTTTACATATAGCAACAGCAACGGGTAGGTAAGACAGGATAACCTTCACACAATTTATAACTTCGTTAATCGCACTATAGTAATTTAAAACCACTAAAAACCACAGAAATTGGCTGTTTGCTCACCTTGAAACTGAATAAACTTCCTCGTAGGCGATTATAATGACAAGACTAAGACAATTGTTGGATTAGTTTTATTTTCCTGAAGGCCGTGATAACAATACACTTAACAAAGTTGACGAGATCCGTCGCGCCATATAATTTCTGTTAATCGAACGCCACGTCACCGAGGCGCGGTTCAGAATCGATTAAAGCGTTTCATTTCCGGTGTTCTTGTAGGGAATAATTATTGGAAAACTGTTCAACCAATCAAGGATCGCTAGTTTCCGTCATTCTGGTAAGATTTTATGAAGAAAGAAACCAATTCATAGCAATGGAGTGTCTGTACAGTCGACTGTGACCGCACCGTCAGCAAGTCTTTATTTATTTTGTGAGTATAATTTGTTTTTACATTCGACGTGATGCTACAGTTTTTTCCTGCGACTCGGGCAGTCGTGCTCTTGTTGGCTTATGCTGGTTCTGCCGCACCTGTCCGCTCCTCCGATCGCTGCTTTAATTATGAACGCTCTCGATTTTGGGGTTCAGTCCTAATAATTCACTTCACCATTTTCATATCCCTGAGTATCATTAAAATTAAACATACTTTGAGCATGGACTTGTGACGGATAAAAAAAACAATGCACATCTTTATTTGAGAGACCATAGTAAAAGCTGGAAAAACAAAGAAATGTTAAGATTTATTTATTATTTTTCCATAATTAGTCTTTACTAATTAATTAATTCTGTGAAGGATCCAAATCCAGAAAGTCGGTTCACACTTGACAACTTTTTTGTACTTAACAAAGATTAATATTGCGACTTTAGGAAGTTGGTAGATCACCTCGTTGATTACGAGAATCTTTTTGTTGAAGTTTTTAAGATTTAGGTATGCAATGGAGCGTCGCGTTTTTTGCGTACCGTTATTTGGTCATTATTTCTATGAAAGTATTTTGTTTTGCAATTGCGATGACAAGAGATGCTTCCTTATTATCTTTTTATTTATAACTACCTACTTGAGGTCGCTCATAATTTTTTACCTTACGTAGCGGAAATTTGTGCAAGAAACAAATTTTGTGACCAATAACATACTTCTATTTTTACTAACGAATTTATAAAAACTATTGACATAGGTAGTTAGTACATTCTTATAATTAAATGGTTTTTATCAATTACTTTTTTCTACGGTTTGTAATACTGTCCTCAAGTCAAAAGGCGCTATCTAAAAAACACTTTTGGGTTATTAAAACTATTGTGTAGCTTAAGTCATTCTGCACCACATGGTATAGATAAATAACTTAAGTGTTTCTTTTTTTTGAGATAGCGCCTTTTGGCTTAATAGGGCAGAATATTCCACCCTAATAAATATTATCAGAACCAATATAAAGTACGTAGTTTGAATATTAACGCAAGAAACTTCCATAATAATATATGAAATAATGTTGTCACGGCGCGGCACGGCGCTCACCGGCGCACGCGCAGCCAGACGCCGCGGCCGCGTGAAAGCACTCCTAATGGACTATTAACCTCCTGCAGCTAATTATTAATATTTTATTTTTATGACCCGCCTCCATCCAAATTTAACGACCACTTTCCGGTTGTCATTTAATAGAGTTGATATTTTAAATGCTAAATATTTGGTTAGCGTTGATTGAAAGGTCAGTGGTGCGGTCAACCGTCACCAGACTTTATTAGCTTATTTGATAGGTTTTCTTCGCCACAACATATTATTTTAAACCATCAAAATTGTGTTGTACCACATTAATGTGCTAAGTCTTGAGATATGACAAGCTGATAATTCTAAGTTATGTGGAATCTGATTTTATGATGAAAATTTGCATTATCTAATTAGGAATCTAACCTGACAAAAATGCGAATTAATATGATTCTAGATTTATCTGGAGTCATAAAATTAGTTTAAAAGTAAAGTGTGAAACGATATTAAGTTGCGCAATAAGCAGCCTTATTATGTTTTGACAGTTAACTGTGCCTATTATTAATACATTATGTTAATCCAGTAAAGGATGTCACTGTCTTGTCACTCGTACCCTAAATCATCTTCATGCATGATCTGTCAAACTTATCCCCGACGTCAAGGGTTGACGGCAGTTCGTGGCAATCGTCCCGACCTACGGATAAACCATTCACAAAATTCAGACTCAGCTTCTAGATATTTCCACGCACAGTTCTAACGCGTGGCTATAGGATTCCTTTTGCATCTCCACTTCTTGCGTTACATGAGACTGTTCTAGGACTTGCGTTATTCAAATATTATTTACAATAAGTCCGAAATGTCTCGTTTGGAATCACAAAATACGTCTTTGAAGTATCTCTGTTACAGTTTTATTCAGAATGTAGAGCCGCAGTATTATTTGAGCAACGGAAGGAATGGCTCAGTGTGTGGCTGTATGTTCGAGTTATTAAATGATTTATGGAAGAGGATTACTGGGAGAATACGCTGCGTAACCGTTTTGAGATTTCTCCCATTATGTTTGGGTGCTATTTTCCTTGCAATATTAGAGTGTTAATCTTGCACAGTAGCCGTGTGTTGATCTCTAAGTAATTGAGTTAACAGACGCTTTGATGACTTATTTGACAGATAGAAACGTCTGCTTCACCGTTACTTAACCTATCATTTTTTGACAGCTTTTATTTAATAGTTAACTGACAAAACTGAACTACTGTTTCGAGTTAAATTTTAATTTTATCAAGAAGTACCTCCCACGGAAATTCGATTTCCGAAATAGCTTTATTTGGACATGGGAACCGCGTAGACTTATAGCCAATCTATCGTCCGAAAGCCAGTTTGCTCCATGTATAGATACGTTCAATGATGGCACATTATTTTTCCAGATCGAGATATCAAATTGATAAGTGGGGCACATTCGCAGCGGAGGAGGGACGGCGGCCGGGCCAGCGAAGCATTATGAAATTGGCCGTACGTTAGAAGCCGTTACTTCCGATAAAATATCACCACCACGGACGCTCATATCTGTCGGACGAACCGCGGCGCTCTGACTGGTCTCAATCCAGATCACGTCGCGCATCATTTTTTTTTATTAATTCATTAATAGACACGCGGTACCTCTCCCATGTTTCATATGTTGTAAAAAATACGGAAGAAAGGAAATACGACATTAGGAGTTAAATAGGCGAGGTGATTAATTTAATAGGATAACGAAATACCACTACAGAGAGGGATTCTGTTTATTTAACCAGAATTGAAAATTCTGAAAATCTTCACTCAAGTTAGATTCGATATTGATTGTCGTTTTTAAGTAATGACACTGAAACTCATATGTATATGTTGGCCATGTTTTGCGGTGATATCACAACTCCTCATGATGTTAAAAATTAAAATCCGTCCAGCCGTTGAGTCTGCAGAGAGGACCAAATATGCAGTATATGCGTGTTCAGCTATAGGCATAATGTCAATACAATACAAAAGTCTCTTTATCGAATAGCATAAATACCATAATACAAGCAATACAGAAAACAAGTACAATAGAAAAAAAAATAAGGCAAGCTAAAGGCCTTAGCGCTTCAGAGCGATCTCTTTTAATAATGTTGCTGACGACTACAAATTGATAATGTGTCTGTACTTTGAGTGCTTGTTCCATTTAAACAAAGCACCCTTGTAGCACAAAATACCTCAGCTGATTATCCAATATTTTATTTTGAATTCTGTTTATCATGCCTAAGTTTCACAGCCCAGCTCTGGCCGCCTGACTGGATTTATGCGCTCATAACGCGGCGATCCTCGCCGGTTAGCCGCTCTAAACGTATTGATTTCTTACATACATTTTTAAATACACTTCGACGAGTCTCGACAGGATATTCCTGGATGGTATGTACCAAGTAGGTAACATATTCGCTAAGTTATAGCCCAAATAGACGGAGAGTTGCAGTGTAGACTTTTATTGGAAGCGGTTGAGAGATATTGTGAAATACAAATGAAACTTTGGTCATGGTTGGAGGGTGGAAAATTGTTAAAAAGCTAAAGAAAATCGAGTACATTTACTTTTGTCATTTATTTACCTACTTGACTATGAGCAGTAAACAAAGTAGCAGTTTGGTAAGTAATAGTTTCATTGTTTTCATTTGTCAATATTGTTTTGCCCTTAGTTAAAAATTCGTAACAATAGGAATAATTACACAGTAGAAAGTAAATAAAATCAAAACAATCATTACATAACGGTTAGACCGCCAAAGTTGATTTTTGTTTAGAATGTCTCCAAACGTTTTGTTTGGAACTGTTACGGCGGGCGCCTATCGCTGGTAACTAAAAAGGTGTCGTTAGTAATGGTTTTTGAAACATCATAAAGATGTCAAAGAGGCTGTTACCTGATTGTGGTTATCGGAGCAGGGTAATAGAGCGCGTAAACCGTGCTCGGCCATCGCCTTGCCTGTTACAGACAATACTTTATAGAGGAAGTGTATGGCCTAGGATCAAGTGGATCAAGTGGCTGAAATTAATTTCAATTTGTACCCTTATTTTCAAAAATGTTAAAATTAAATGATATATATATTTCTTTTCAAATCAAGAGAAAAAGAAATGATTTTGTATTGCTTTTTCTGTTGACAGTACTTCACTTATTATCACTTCATAAGTCACCGAGCAGCCATTGTCACCGTTTATCTCGTAATTTTTGATAGTCACCAGTCACTTAACACTTCAAATTGTTACTGATAGTTGTTTATTTATTTTAATGGCACGTACTGACTTAAAGAGCATTCCACTAATAAAGGTTAATGCACTCTCAAATGAATACGACGTAAAAGTACCTACCTGAAATTACCTAATTATAGATAGATGTATCTTCTTCTTATAACTTAATTAAGGTTAACTTTAATATGGAGTTATTATTCATAGTGACGAAGTGTTTGGCAAATGTTTCATCTGGCCTAGCATAATTGTTATCAAGTTTTATTGGTACGAACGCACGAAGGACTTAGACACGGAAAACAATAGTTTTTGGACTATTTATTTAGAACCAGGTAGTTTTAATTAAATATCTCTATTGCAGACATACCTAAATATTGTGGATTGTGGGTGCTATTAGAATAGATTTTGTTTCCAGTACCTACACGTAAAGAAATATTAATATCTTTGGATTCCGCCCCAAATGAGCAAACTGCGCAAAATGCAAATGTCCGTAAAATATTGGAATCATTTCGACGATCAAAAAGAACGGGTTCAACATCCTTAGTCATAATACAATAATATATTGATCGTCCCGGTTTTCATCACTCCCCCAGTCATATTCATGCTTGATTTGTCACTAGCATCAGCGAGCGGAAATTTTAATTTATGCGCTAGAGATTGTTTGTTTTTATGAGATTACTGTTTTTTGTGTTGCGACAAAAACTTGACTTCAATCGACCGCGGAAGTTTAAAAAAAATGAATTGTGACTGATGCTCGTAACAGATGCTTCATCGATTTGAAAAACTGTCTTACTATTCGCTTTGTGCAAAAGGACAGTGACAATTCAATTCTTTTATTTCGGGTAACGTTATAATTTTATTTAGATTTCAGTGACTGTTATCGATCCTATTAGGTATAAGACGTTTTTATGTTGTTTCCGTTACTGTTACTGGAATGATATTATGCTTTTGATGTTTAGTTATTTTAAATACTGCTTTAGGGGTTAGGTTTGTTGAATGGTACCTAGGTATTTCGAGTCAATCGATATGAGCATGATGATTTCGTAGTATCTTTAGTTTACTAACTCAAATGACATTCATTAATCAGCCCGAAACTAATAAATGACGTTATACAACAAATTAGTAACGCTTGAAATTCTAATCTACGAAGAGTGACAGTGCGGAATCCATAGAACATCGGCGTAGTGCAGTTTTAATTAAAAACTTGTAGTTACTGCATGATTTGCGGCGTTTTCAATAAAAATAATGGCACGGCACAGAGAAGAATTAAAGATTTCAGGCAATTGAACTCATAATTTTTATTTTTTTATTTTTATTCGACTGGATGGCAAACGAGCAAGTGGGTCTCCTGATGGTAAGAGATCACCACCGCCCATAAACATCTACAACACCAGGGGTTTTGCAGATGCGTTACTTAGTTAATAGTAACTTAGTAATAGTAATAGGTAATAGTTACTTAGTTCCCGCCAGTGTTTGATAAAAAGTGGGAAGATAGAGAATAGGTAGGTATACAGTCACCAGCATTAATATCTGCCACAGCAGAGCGTGCAAAAATATCTGACACGTTCTTTCGGCCCTAGAAATAGAGTCGTATCAGATATTTATGCACGCTTGTTGTGTCAGTTATTGGTGCTGGTGACTGTACCTATATTAGAATGTACAGGTATAATAAAAGAAATACCATAAAAAAAAACAAATAAATAACCCTCTACTCTCTTGTTGAATGTCCTTGTACTTATAGCCAAAATCATTATTCCTTGTACCTATTTGTATCTATAGATCTTTAAATCTTTTGTTGACCAATCAACGTTAACAACCTTGATTTCGTCAATTGTTCAAGCCTTTCCTAAAATTCTTAATTTCGTTTTGTTTGTTTTCCAACGAAGAGTCAGCGATAACAATATTGATTGTTTCGTGGTCGAGCGGAAGTGGAAATTTGAACCCCGGCATGGCGAGCCTCCGACCGTGACCGAGAGCACAAATGTTTCATAGACATCGCCTCACGTTTGCTTTTTACATTGTTCTTTGTTTCAATAGATCCAATGAAAATGATACTTGGCCTCGGCTTCATGGTGGCTGTACTTTCAACCGCAAAACTGACATAATGGAGGTGCGCGTGAATTAATAGGCGATGTCTATAGGTGTACCTACAATACTTGGGTTTTAAACAATATTGCAGCGTATCTTTCGATTACCTATAGCAGTGTCCGTGTCATTCGTACTGTTGCATTTTTTGTTTAACATTTAGTGTTTAGTAGTTTATCTAATGTTTAGTTAAAAGATCGTTTGGTACCTATAATTTGTGTATCCAGTTTGAACTGAAAGTTATTACAAAATATCTTTTATATGGGCTTCTTTTAATAGGTTAGGTTAGGTTTTGTTTTAAAGGTTGATGGTTATAGTATAATTTAAATTATAGATAACCTAACCAACAAAAAGTTGGAAAACCCCCGACTCTGTCACTTCAAAGTTCAATATCTCAAAAACGGCTGAACCGATTTTGATAAAACATGTCTAAGAGCCATCGCTAGAAAACCTGCTTTCAAACAAAAAAACGCATTCAAATCGGCCCACCCGTTTAAGAGCTACAGTGTCACAGACAGACAGACACACATAGCGGTCAAACTTATAACGCGCCTCTTTTTGCGTCGGGTGTTAAAAAGGATAATTTAGCGACTATTCGATGGAGATCTCAGCTATAAGTATATTTAAAGAATAATTAACTGCTATACTTCTATTGCGATTAAATGAAGGCAAGGTCATTTTACTTTTAATAATGTAACAGACGTGTAGGTGAATATTGTTTATTTATGTATATCTCTGAACATAATCAATGTCAAAGGGACGATTTAAGAAAATATATAGGTACTTAGGTGCTTAATTAAATACTTTTGTATACTAGTCCACTAAATACCTAGTATTGTCAACTTATAAGTCCTTGAAATCTATAATGTATCACAAAAAGTGCAAAACGCACCAAGCTAACTCCGGCAAACATCTTAAATACCGTGAGGTAATTTCTTTAATGTATCTCGCGTCGTAGTGAAACGAGCGGAGAGCAGGCGTGTCTTACAGCACTTATCTAGATCCGAACGTTCCGAGAACACGGGACTCTGCTTCCAAATATCATGACTGCCGTCTTACAAATGAGAAAATTTCGCTCTAATTATTTATGAATGTGTTATCATCATATCTCGGGAGCTCACGACCCGGCCCCCGTGCAGTGCGCACGACACGAGCAAAACCGCAATTAGCAAATGTGCCTTTGTTTGTTCTCGCTCGCACGTTTCCCTACGCTCCCGACTCAGCGAACTATATCTAGGCGGGCGGGGATTCACGAAAGGAGCTGTCAATGTATCGTTAATAAACCTCCATTACATTCATTAAAGGCTATCGGGGTGGACAGTGGCTGTATCGAGACGTGGCGCGTCATGCTGTCGACGCACAACAAAATTGAACGCGATGACGCTATCGCCGCGCGCGCATCGCCCGCGGGTCCGCGCTCACTTAATTGCAAAATGCGAATCAATGTCGATGATATTTAATCACTACGCCCAGAACCGCGCGACATCAACCCGCGTGTAATCCTAAATCTCGATATAGAAACGTCTGCAAAAGGCATCCATAATAAATAACGCTTCAGATTATCGTATGATCCAATCGTAAATTAAGACAAGATACATAATTAAGGCGAATAAATAAAATGGTTGGCATTTCAACAGAAGCACGTTCGCTTTTGCATAAGTAGTTTTCAATTTTGAGCTATCCGCCCTTCTTTAATAAAGTGTAGTTTGATTCGATGCGTTTAATTGCGATTCAATCGCCAATAATATTGAAGGCGGCGGAGGAGTGCGGAGGCGGGACGGGCACTCTGAATGTCACGACAAGATTTTTAATTACACTGTACGAGTCGATATCATCTAAGAACTACACTCCAAGTCGTATGCGACGTATAATCTGAAAAACACGATTTCATTATTATCATTTAAATTTAGATTTTGCATTGTTTTTTATGACATAATTTAAGTATGTAAATTCACTATAGGCGGAGAGTCTGCACGGAAAGTAGTCCTGCCAGTGAGCGCGAGGAGTGCCATGTGCGCGAGCGCCGAGTGTCGAATATGATCCAGACTTTATTTTGGTTCTTCTAATGCGTCTTCGCTGTCGTCCGGAGGACAATTAAAAATACAAAAAGTGAAAAGTTTGTTTCAGTCGTTCATTGTCTCCGTTATTAATAAATTCATTTTACAGAGTTGAAGTCGACGTGTATTTTATTCGCTTTAAGTGGTTTCACATTGTTTTATATTTATGTGCGGTTATTTTCGGCGGAGACATTATAATGCAGTTTGAGGGGGAAGATGTAAAACGGCGCACTCTTGCTCCATTAGGGATATTTGAAACCCGGAGAGTGCTGTCATAAATTAACCTCAGTAATAATGCCTTCCGAAAATATCTATTGTTTGTTAAATTAAAATATGAGTAGACTGAGCTTACACACCACAAGTATTTTCCTAGGCAGTAAATAAGTTGTAAACTTCGTATGAAATAGTGATTATTTGTCCTCTACAATTAAAACTTTGATCAGCTGGTCGAAGGGAACCTTCCAAGAAATCTAGCACAGTCGCAATTAATTTAATTTTCATCTCTCCTGTTCGGAAAGTTTAATTTTCATGGGTAGATAGCCGGGTGGAAAATTGTGTTTTCATCTCTAGGGTGGAAAGTATTTTTTTTTTTAATTTTTCGATTAGCCATGGAGTCGAAGAAGAAGTAAGTATAAATGGGTTACGTCAATGACACTTTTTTTTTCACGTTTCGGCATGGCATGGTCATCTAGCTAGATGCACGTCGTGACCGAGGATATACAACACTGGAGGTTGAACGCCGAACATCCGTTTGAAACAAAAAAATTGATCTTTATTACGTCACGAACATATTCCATCTCTTTCTTTAGTTAGGTTAAGAAAGAGATGGAATATATAAATAAGTAATAAAAGTCAAATTTCTTCGTTCGGCGTTCAACCTCCAGTTTTGTATATAAGCTCCTTGGTCGTGACCAAATCGATTTTTTTTTATAGTCCGCCGTGGCAAGTAGCCAGCACTACTACTGCCTGGGCTACTACGAAACTCGAAACTCGAAGTTCGTGTCGTGTGGTCCCTTTCGTATTAAATAGTATAAGTGTCAGAGGGACCGCACGACACGAACTTCGAGTTTCGAGTTTCGTAGTTGCCCTGCTGGCCAGGTCTAAAAGGTACCGTTGGAGGTTGGATATAAGTAAATTCAATTTATTATTATTCTAATTTTTTTGTAGTATTTTACTTTCGGAAACGAAACTTTCGAAGTCGAAATGAAAAGTAGAGTGTCTAACTCGGGTGAAATTACCCATTTCCCCTCGAACTATTGAATATCATATATCTCGGGTGAAATGGGTCACTTTCCACCCTTGGTTATCAATCTACTATTTCACCTCACTAGCTCGGAAAAGCTTTTTTTATCCTTCGAAATCTGCGTGGAAAAAGTTGTTGGCTGGAAAGAGTTTTTGAAATTTGCATGTTATCATGAACGAGTGCCCTATTGAAAATACATATCGACCGCTTACTTTCACAACCTCGTATCTGGCTACAAAATTGGTTTAGAATCATATTTATGTTAAGCATAGTGTTCATTTGTTGTATACAATTCGGTTAGATACGAGTTTGAGGAAGTAAGCGTTGAATATTGACGTGCTCACAAAGAAAGTTCGTCATACATTGTTGAAGTAATATTTAAATCTGTTATTTTATTCTTATTACTAAACAATTATTTAGTAATAATAAAGCTCCTTTCAGTTTTTTGAAATTATTCAAAATGCGTCTATAATTACAAAAAAAAAATACAAAACAAACAAGAAGAATATAGATATCAAATTATGAAAAGAAATTCGGAAACGCGCCTGAAAAAAAAGCACATGACACGTTCTGAAACGTGGTTTGTCATAAATTATTTCATTATTATAAAAGCGTTAGTGTTTTCATTCTTATTATTCTTGTTGTTATTTATTAATACCAAAAAAAAGATAACATTTATTTACATTTTGTTCTATTATATAAGTTTTTTGGTCTTTATTCCCAAAAAATAACGACAAATAGGTAAATAGATATGTGGTCAAATTCAGAACGCACCTACCGGAGGAAAAAAAGTTCACACTGTCAATGTTACCAATTCTAGTAATGCTTATTTTAACTTTGAGTAGATTAGCTACCTGCATAATTAATTGTAAAAAGTACTGGCTAACTCACTTATCAACGTCTAACCCAAACCCTGGATCTAGAAAGCTGAACTTTTACTTGGACTTGGAAATTCCCTCTTTTTATGGAGACAAGAACGTGAATGTATTTTGACATATTTCCATGGGAGGAGAATTCTGCGATTAAGGTAAAGCCACTGGCATAAACATATGTGTTTAATTTATTTTCTTTCATCTACCTACTATTTTTCTCGCTGTCTTGAGGTGAAAAATTGTGTGTTCCACTCGGCTGTAAAGTTGTTTAGCATCACGTGCCTTTGAAACCCTCGACTACGCTCAGGTTTCAATATAAACACTCGTGCCAAAGAGTCACTTTCCAGCCTTGCATAACAAATAACTACCTATTTAACGAAATTCTCACTTCTATCGTCATTTTCGGTGGAATAATTATAATGGATTCTTACTACAATAAATGATGTATTAGGTATTGTATTGTAATATTTGCAGTCAGTAGGCACGTCTTTGTCCAGCGATCACGGCAGGTATGTAATGTAGTAAGATCCGCGCGTCATTTGTAATATGTAATAATTTAAGGTTTTTTGGTGTGTTACGAGCCGTTTCGCTGTGGCAGGTAGCGTGAGGCGCAGGCACGTCGCAGCTCACTACTACTGCATTTACTTTATTGCTCTGATATTTCACAGGTAGTGCTCTTAACTTCCATAGCTTCCCGCTTTTATAGTTTCGCCCGACGCGTTATGTGAGTTGGGTTTCGTTCGCTGTCTTTAATGTCCATTAAACATAGCGTGTCGCATCAGTGGTCATGTTTTTTTGACAAACTCTTGCGTCACATAATATAACGATACTGACTTGTTAGAGGTTAATCTAACAGATTTCGTCTATCTTCAAAAGGTAAGGTTAATGGTAACATTAATAAATTCACAATAAAAAAGTTTAATTTTGCAGCAGTGTTCATAAGATGCGCGCGAGGTCGCACTCGAATAATATTCCTTAGTATTCTCAGTGTGAAAACAGAACAACAAAGTGAAACAAGATCCACTCCACTAATCCGACAAAAGCGAGCCTTGTATCCCTTCAAATTTATTTATAAGAAAACTCTCGGACAAGTCGTTAATACCTATAAAGTAGGGGCGAGAGTGGCGCGAGCGCGTTTATAACTCACGTACCGAACTTTACTCGCCGACACATAAAATAATAGGTGTAAAAACTAACACGGGAATGTACTCAGTGAGCGAGCGAGCCGAGAGATGGACGGCGCCCTCGGAGGACGCTGCACGCCAACTAGTTGCACCGACACCCCCCCTTGACTCAAGCCGATCCTATTGCTGTTCCAAAACACGGCTTAATTTCAAACGTTAATCGTTACAATGGGGAGCTATAAGAAATATATCTTGCATAAATCATGGTAATGAGCACCTTTCCAGCATTTCGTATCGCCATTAATTCAGATATCACTGCGGAAACAAACGTCAGTTTATCTACCATCTGTGGCGCATGCGCGCGCCGGTAATCGTTAACCCCGAGGTGATATTATTTTGAATATCCATTTCTTTCATCATTATTATTCAAATCATCCTTAAGCGAACGCCCTAGAGTCCGTTTCGAGAACTTTTTCAATACGGCTTGGTTTATTTTTAAGATGTATGACACAAATTTGAATTCGAAGTAGTGGAGCCGCGGGCAAAGGGCACGTGCGCTCACGCACCTTGCACTTGGTTTAGATTGTGAGTCAGTATAGTGTTGTTAGTTTTTGTAAATTAACCCAACCAAAAAAAATAGTGTTGCTGTATTGCTTTAATTATTCTACTATTTTTCGTTTTTTGTGTGGGTAGACAGTGTTAGCAATTTCAACAAAACCCTTAAAACAGTGCCTACCTAGTTCCATTTTTGATGACAATATATTTTGTATTCTCTAAAATCTGCTAACCCTCCACTGATCGAGGTCAAACAGCCATTACGTATACTCAAACCATAAATTTGTTTTAATAAGACACAAAATAATCCTTATTTTCGTTTTTGATTCTCCAAAGAAATTTAAATAAAATACTTATCAGATTCGACAGGTGAAATATTTTTTGTTCACCGTTTAGCTTCGCTGTAGGTTACGGATTAGTTGGTCTAATCGATACGGAAGAGGAAATGCTTTTATTTCTTTCATAATGTGAACGAAATTAACTATTTAGAAATAACTATTCATGACTTGTTTGTTGTCGTTGATTAAGTTCTTGTCAAGTCATGGTTGGTAGCATTTTATTGTTATGGCAGAATCATGATAAACACCTGGTAAGTATGTATTTAAGTGCACTAATAGCCACCGATTGAGTGATTAGTGTACTATCGCATAGACCAGGAGTTGAGATTAATATTCATCAACGTAATCAGCCGCCAACAGCCCACCCACGTCTGCCGTGGATGCAAATGCTTACCATTTTCTCCACCATCAGTGTAGCTATCGTCATACTAATTTAGCGCAGCTTAAGCTACCAATAGACTGTGTGCAATAAATATTTAAGATTAATCCGATTGGGGACTACAGCTCGTTAGAATACTAACGATCACTAAAGAACTGTTCGTTTCTGTTCGCTTGTAAAACATTTATTATCGTGGGTATGTAGAGAATAGCGCAACTTAGATAGTAGTGTGTCAAGGGATTTTCTATTATTTGTGAATAGAATATTCTTTACTAAAAAGTAAATTACCCTGACGCTTGAAGAAGGTACTAATTTATTTACTTACTTATAAGTACTGAAACAAAAACACATTTAACAAAAACAGAGAAGTAAAGCTTACGCTGGGAATCGAACCTAGACTTTTATAACAGGCAACAATAAAAATAAATAGGTACCTACTTACACAAAAAGTGAAATTTACGGAATCAATAAGTAGTAAAATATTTTACCTGAGATTTAACGACCTCACTTAGAAACAGTACTACATAACACCTATATAGCTATATGCAGTTAATCGTTCATTAGTCAAGTATAGGTAATTGACTCATTTGCGTAGGTGTCGTTAGATTAAACTTAGATTAGATAATAGTTACGTATAGTTACTACTTTGATTCAATTCACAAGTAAGTACTTAACGTAACCATTATTTAATACTTCTGAATTGAATCAAAATAGTACCTAAATATATGTAGGTAACTAATAGTAAAAAAGTGTAATATTATATAAATATTATACCTACCTGAAATTTTACGAATTCACTTAGAGACAGTAAGTAACTACTACGTAACTATCTATAATATACAGTTAATGATTCATAAGTCATGTATAGGTAATTGACTCATTTGCGTGGTTGTCGTGGTAAGATTAAACTCAGATAATAGTTTTATGACTATTTTGATTAAATTCACAAGTGTTAAATAATTGGTTAGGCTAAGTTAGCTAAAGGCACCTATCAAGTTACAAATTGTGTATCTAAGATCGATACCGTCGTAATGAAGAGGGCTTAGCATTTAAATACATTTGCATATTAGAATGCGCTCACTCCATCGGACCGCGGATTGAGTACCTACCAGCACACAAGGGTTACGAGATAGTGACTACTGCAGAACTTGCTAGCCACGCTATTTTGATTAAGTAAGTAATCGAAGTTCTGATAACTTTTCACGTAGTTATCAAAATCTTATATAAACAGTACCGTGACTAACTGCCTGGCTGACACGTACTACCTACAGCTGAAACCATCGCAGCAAGATGGAGAGTTTTTAAAAGGTATAGACAAGACAAGACAATTTAATAGGCACATTTAAGCACTCATCAATCAGTATTGAGCAAATAACTGAATATGATTATAATAAAGATGCAATGCACAAATAATTATTTTGAGAAAATTTTCACGGAATGTAGTTTCTTTTTACATTTTTGCGGAGGGCCTTTTGCCTCTC
Source organism: Choristoneura fumiferana (assembly GCF_025370935.1). NCBI lineage: Eukaryota > Metazoa > Arthropoda > Insecta > Lepidoptera > Tortricidae > Choristoneura > Choristoneura fumiferana. Next base: position 12,949,601 of record NC_133474.1, on the reverse strand, counting down.
CCCTAGCTCAAGATTGCTAAAAAATGTTGGTAAGTCTAGTTAGCTTATAAATATAGATAGATGCAGCGATCGCCTCAAAAAATTAATGACCAGACTTATGGTTGGTTAGTGTGTATAGATATTTTTGACGTTTTAGTAACGTACCTACATACATGTAAACTTGTTGTTAAAAAAATGTAACTGCCCGGCTACGAATACACACAGCTAGCGCTTTTCTGTTCATTACGGGCATAGTCCTGGCAGGGTTATTAAATTATGATTATTAATTTTTTTTGGGCATTGTCATCATCATCATATCAGCCGTAGGGCGTCCACTGTTGAACATAGGCCTCCCCCATAGACCTCCAGTTGCTTCGGTTCGAAGCGGCTTGCATCCACCGTGAACCCGCGACTTTAACCAGGTCATCCGTCCATCTCGTTGGGCATTGTACTCAGCACAAAAAGGCTATTTTATCAAAAACTGGGCCACGCATTAATCAGACGCAATAAGGAGTATGCATGGAAAAAAAATGTCATAAAATACCTTAACACGTTATAAATCTGGAAAAGAAAAAAAAAGTATTTTTTTATTAACAAACGCAAAAAAATAAACAGAAACACCTAGCTCGAAGAACGCACTGGCGGTTAGTGTTACCGGAGTTACGAATAATGATAAATATTGAAGAGCGTTGAATGAAAATAATGTAGGTACCTACTATCATAGGAAAGTGCAAGGTAAAACCCAGGGGGCTCTATCACTGATACTAGAAAGCACACTCATGTATAAACGAAACAGTTTTGCATGCTAGCAGCTAGGTCGGCGATGCTCGGCTCGATAGCGACACCAATTAATATGCAATGTCGTAGCACTCGTAAACTAGTCACGAACATATGCCGATATGTCGAGTTGCCATAGTTAGCCATTTGTATAATTTTGTTTCAATTGCGATGTGGGCTGGCATCAATCCTTTTTCGTGCGTCTGAATCGAATTTAATCGACGTATCGAGCAGGTTTCACGTGTATTTTAAAATCAACAAATAACATTAAAGCGTAACAATTGGTATATTACAAACCTTTACGTAAAATAACGGCCAAGTGCGAGTCGGAGTCGTGCACCGAGGGTTTATAATTTTTTAGGTGGGTTTGTTAAAATATAGTTCGGTTTCAACGTCCACGTCTATAAATATCCAGTGTTAGCACACCCCTGGTTCCAAGGTAAATTTACAAAGTGGTTTAATTTTAATTGATATCAAAATAAAATGAGAGAACATTTTATTTGGCCCATTTAGTTGTATGGAAAACTCCACTTAAAAGCATTAAAAAAATACAGTTTATTTGGCTATGGATCAACAAGGTGCTAGCAGTGTGAAAATTTGAAAACTGTAGTTCTAACCGTGTGACAGTATCTGTATGAGCAATGTATGAGAGACTAACGGACATGTGAGTGGCAGCGATAGGATTCTGTTTGGACTCCTCGGGTGTGGATAGTGTGGAATCCTAAAAAAGAATTTGCTATTTTCAGTTTAATTAGTTTAGAATTAAATTATGCAATGAATAGTGTAAATTATTCTTTCATATCAGGATTATCTGTTGTCCACAACTTTGTCTGCATCCCACTGGAGTTTTGCACATTCCCAAGACTAAAATTAGCCTCTTCTAATCTGGAATACCTACTGTAGCTGTCTAAGGAAACAATTTTTTAAATCGGACAAACACAAACAAATTTCATCATCTACCTAGAAGACGTCCACTGTTGAACAAAGGGTTCTCCCTTAGAACATCACAGTGAACGACTATTGCTACCTGCATCCACTGGTTGCCTGCGTTCAACTAGAGATAAGTTTGCCAACACTGCGTCCTCTGGTTTGTGATCTCCAGTTTAGAACCTTTCTCTCGAAACGGTTTTGGGTTAAAACAAAACAAAATTTACCTCTTTATTTTGGCATAAGTAGATGTTTGGAATATAGACCACCCATATTCAACCTTTTTTGTAAGAAACACAAAACATGTAAATACGGGCTGCAGTATAGTTTATCAACAACATTAAAAGTCACAACGGTTGATAATCAATGTAATTATATGCCAGGCATAGGCAGCCCACTCATAGAAGCTTGGCGAGCCACAAGTTGAGATAAACTATCAAAACTATGTGTGCAATATTTACACAATAACGCTACTTATCCCATCATTTGGCACGTATCGCCTCGCTCATTAAGTCGATTGCCATTTCATCCATAGACGCTTCAGCTTAGACACAGGAGACATTGTCCAGGACGGTATCGGAATGGTAATGCAGTATCACACATCGGCGCGGCGGCCGCCTTGTATCGGCTTGATCTGCGCAGGCGCCGCCGCCCAGGCCGCTGACAGTGCCTACCGTCACATTTACTGTATACTTATATTCAATCATGTTTATTGAGTAGTTGTAATTTAATGCTGTTAGTTGGCTTGAAGAACTTTACTGGTGGCTGTTGGGGCCAATGTGTTTTTGAGTGGCGGCTATGTACGGGAACACGCAGTGTGGGTAGTTCCTCCATAAATGATGAATGTCGCAGTGAATGTCGCAGAATTTCGATGGTTGCGGGCGGCGCTGGACAGCAGCAGCAGCAGGTTCTTTGGGGGAGACTTTACCAGCGGGGACGGGCTTCGATCGACGATGATGATGATGGTGATGATGACAATTTAATAAATCAAGCTTCATTGATCGATAGATGAAATAAAGTTACCCGAAGTTTTAGACTGAAGGTTAAAGTGAATAACATTTGTCATCTTATGCAAGAATTATATTACTTATTATACTCGTATGTACATAGAGTTAGGTTTTTTAATATGTTGCTGTGTATCTATCGATCTATTTCTGTCTTTTTTCTGTTGTAAAGATTGCTTGGAAGAGATCACTCTGAAGTGATAAAGCCGCCCACATATAAATTTTTCGTCCTGTACCTGTTTTTTTATTATGTGCAGCAAAGAGTTCATTGTATTGTATAGTAAGTAGCTCAATCGAACTAATGCCTTTACATTTGAATTAGTTATTCTTATTTAAATTAGGAAATTAGTAGGTGCCATAAATATACAAAGTAAGTTTTGATTGCATTCTCTCCTTTCCCAGGATAATAAAGTCGACGGATGACCTGCCACGAACTCGCACTAACTACGAACAGGTAGGCTCCACTTGCTGACGTTAAAGCTCGCAACGCACAGCATAATAATTAGTCATTAGAAAGTAGGCAGCGAGGGAGTGGGGAGGCAGGAGGGCAAAGGGGGCGGGGCTCGTCTGTTTCAGCTTATCTGAAATTACATCTTTTATGGGTATCCGCGATTATACCGCGCTGCAGCGACTTGCGGCGCGTTACTACGGCTGGAAAACAACTCGGCATTACCATCGGTGTTCTGCTTAATCCCTACTATTGCTTTTTATGAGAATTGCTCCTACTTTCGCTCCTCACTTGTCTCTTTTGCCGCCCATTAAGTTTTCCCATAAGATCAAATGATAAGATACATCGATTGCCGCGATGCTATCGTTCTTTGTTGCGTTCCAATGTGATCATTGTTTTGTTGCAATGGAGAATTTTATTGAGGATGATACGGTACCACATCTGTTATTTTATAAAGGTTTATCTTTACTTAGAACAATTTACATGATTTGTCATCCACCACAAAATGCAGAAGTACCTAACTAACGTTTTAAATTTAATTTGTAATTGCAGATATTGGCATCATATACCGTAAACTGTATTTAGGCAACATGAATCGTGCTGGAAATTTATTCATTCGGCTGTCGCTGTTTAAGAGAAGACAGCGCCTTGTACAGCCCAAGATTGTTTGTTACACAAAAGCCCGCGTACTAACAACAGACAAACATTTCAGTGGAGTTAACTCGAATTCATAATCAAGTAATTTATGTGCACGGCGAATAAATTAGCCGCTCAGCCTGCGCACATAACTTACCCCAATAAATTGCCCAAAGCGGCCCAACTTCATTTTATCTCCAAATACTAATAAGTACTTGTACTGCCTACGTACGTAACTTGGCTTTTATTTACAATTTATTTTTACCATTCTCACCCCGATATGAGCCTTTTACGAGCAACGCGATTACTACCTGATAAGGAGTAGCCTATAAAAACTGTAAACTGTTGTAAGTTAAGGGTAAGATTTACTAAAATGTAGCTTAATTTTTTTCAATAGTAAATTTAAGTGTAGCTTTCACGTTACAAGTTACTTAACTAAATAAAATTAAATTGATTCAATGGGTTCTAAAAAAAACGCATTCTACTGGGTGGTAGGTATACCAAATGATGTTAAGATACTTAAACAAGTGATAGTGTTGCTTAAACTGAACAAGTTTCTCCAAGCAACACAAGTCCAAAAACTATTTTTTTTTCGCCTTTCCATAGTAGGTAAGTTGGTCAGCTAACCAATAAATTTTGTATGGGAGTCTGAATTTTTTTTTCGTTTTACGACCTATGTTCAGTATCACATAATTTGGTACCACTCTGTATAGGTACTTAAAATATGTAGGTAGGTAGCATCCTTGCTCTGTTTGAGCCAGTAATTTGAACATTACAGATCGTTGTAAAAATATTAAAAAGCAATATTTGTTTAATGTATTTCCACAATTGCACCCTGTTAAATTATTACAACACGCAAATTAGCTTCAGAACAGAAAATATGAAAATCTTATTAGAAATGAGAAATATAATACTATTTATTGACATGTGTTAGCGTCACGTTGATCATGGATTTAAAAGTCAGCAAAATAGCTTGGCAAATGTTCTTACTTATTATTATTACTCACATACATATTTCAGTTCTGTTCACGTATCGGGTAACACCTGCTTTGCATAAGGCGTCACGTTGAGAACCCCAACGTTTTAAGTGTAAATTTTGCCGTTTAACAAGCATATAGCCTTATAACTAGTATGATAATCATGAGTGGATTTACTTATAAGTAAATTATCATAATTTCAACACTTGAAAATAAAGGTATCGACATTTAATTATGCAGTTTTGTTGACGCCAGGCGTAATATTGTAAATTTACCTTTTTATTGAAAGTAATTAAAGAATTCTTACCTTTTCTGTGCGCATTTAAGTGTTACTAACCAGTCATCCAATATTTTTGTGTAAAATACTCTAAGTAATGTCGCTGTTGATAACGATGACCGCACGACTATAGGTACAAATTTGTATAATTTAAACCCATTTCACCCCTAAAAAATTGTCACGGTGTCCAAATTGTCCAATAAAGGTAACAATAAAATTAACATACGCCAAAGCGAGGTGTCAGGTCGCAGGAAGTATAGTGTAATTTGTAAGCTTTGTGATTAATAAAGTGTACTAAGTGTGACCCGAATAGGACAGATTAGCGGGCACTTTATCACTTCTATTCCGAGTTAACGTCGCGTGACGGATCTCGTTTCGAACTCATAAAGAGTCCAAAGCAAATAGATAGCGCCGACTTTACGCTGGGTCCTTTTCCACTTGCTAAGTTTAGAACAAGTCGGACGGAGGGTCAGCCGGGTTTACTCGACATTACAATTATTTATAATCAAATTGCCACTGCTGTAATTGTGTTTGAATGACTTGAAATTACAATGTAAGTAGACTTTGTTGAGATTATTGTTCTTCATTTACGTATAACGGCATGTTATTTTCCGTATTCCGGGCGGGTATATCGGATTTTGTGTGATTTGGTAAATTTTCTGATTTTTTGGTGTATTACCTCATGAACGCAAATAGCAATAATTGCTTCTGTGTTATAATAATTATGGCCTAATTCTTATGTGTACCTAAGCAGTGAAATATAATTAGTTACACAATAATAATAATTTAATTAATAATATAATTATATGCAAAACACAAGTATTCTCGTAACTATACCTATCTAATAATGCAGTCGTTGACTGTATATGTATTTAGTCGAAGTAAACATGTTGAAAACACCATTCTATTCCTGCTCTCAGAAAACTAGCTAAAATAAGTAAATAAACACTTGAATCGCGAATCGCAAATAATCAATCTTGTTAAGGTGGCAGTAGTCCATATGTAGGGCTGGTCGGGCACAGTGTAAAACAACCTTCGGCTAACGCCTTCGGGCAGATTGATGGAATCGTTGTGGTCTTATACGAACAAAATGCTTATAAAATAGCCCTTATCGGATCTCGAGGTGACCTTTCGTGAATTACTCTTAACTGCCAGCTGCTAGTAAATTTTTTGAAGTAAAATTAAACCAAAAAAGACGACGTTCGTATTCTTTTGTTAAATATTTCAGTAACTATCTATCTTTTATTGCTGTGTGTCAAGTAAATATAAAATAATTAGATCTTTTTTTTCGTATCAAGTGATTGCACTGCATATTGCATTGTTTAGAATATGAGACTTGCTGAGAAAGAAATCAAATATCAAAAAAGCCAAGATTTTTTAGAATTCTGAAAAGGCAGATGTGTTAGTATTAAGTACTGATAATTTGAAAATTTGTGCCAGTTTACGGTTAGTTATCCTTGATGATTAATAATTTCATAAAAATGTCTATAATTTATCAGCATGGCAACGCCACAGCCTTATCTTCAGGAATAAGTCACGCTTCTCCCCCTCCCCCACAGCGCACAGGCTTCCTTAGGATTAGATATGAACAGGACAGCAGGCAGTCTCTAATTTACATAACATTTTCTGTTATTTGCTTATCGCTCACATGACAAGTCACGCGCATTCCTTGTACCTGAATAATTTGACAAATATTATAGACCGAGGTGGCTGTGAAAAATTCAGGAATGTCTGGATAGTCAGTGTTGCGGCGGCGAGCCTATTGATATATAGCTAGACTAGAGTATAAAATCCAAGAACAGACAGGTAATTTCATAACTTAACTAACTTGTAACAACATGAGACATAATAAAAAAATGTGATAAATTTCAACAATAGAAAATACTAAAATATGTTGAGGACACACTTAATCATCATAATAAAATTTGAGATTTGCACTCTTGTTGATGGAGTGATTGCCACTTACTTATATAAAACAATACAATGACTCTTTATTGTAGGTACACCAGAAATAGTAAGCGATACAGAAAACAGGTAGACAGAGAGAAAATTACAATATACTATTATCCCTCTCTTCTGCCAATCTTTTGATATCTTGATATGACCCGGCCGGCGTTATCTCATCTCTGTAATTTTATTAAAATAAAGATGCCTACCTACTGTAGGGACATTTTTGCAATTTGTGTAAATTAAATCCAATAAATAAATAAACGCTAGGTATTTATCTCAAGTTTGAAATAAGTAACCTTGCATTCTACCTAGACTTACCTTCTTTATTATAGAAAAGTAAGTATTTAACTACAAAGATCGAGTTGCCACTCTGTTCTAAGACTCTTTATTGATCTAGCAGAGTATTTGAATAATCGCTTGGTGCTCAAAGCCTGGGGTATTATATGATAATAATTTTACGCTCGGGCGCCCGCACCGGCTGCACACTCTCCCCCGTATTGCCTCGTGTTCATGGTATGTGTGAAAAATTATCTTTAGGAGAGATAATAATGTCAAAAAATATCCTATACCTAGTAGGTATTAGTAAATTAATAACGTTTTGTGAAACAAACACAAATCAAAAGAGGTTGTTTTATTTAAACTAACTATTCATAAATATCTTTAAACTCAGTATTTGGCATCAAGAAAAGCTACCGGTGAACGTAACCAGAGGCCGTATTGCTTAATGTTTCTGACGCTCGCGATCGCAATCAAATGACAGTTTTCGCATACAAAAACTGTCATTGGATTGTGATCGCGAGTTTCAGAAACGTTACACAATTGGCCCTCAGGATGACAACATTAAACAAACGATTTGATCTAAAACAAAACAAGTTAGTTACGACACGACAAGTTGCATTTACATACGTTTTAGTATTACATTCTCATGTAATTTCGTTCGTAATTTTATTATTGTTTTCAATGTTTTAAAGTAAAAAATCGTTACAGTTATTTACAGTACGGTGAATCGACTACATTCTATTATGTATATCGTACAACGTTGTACGAACTGAGGAATTTGCATTATGTGTGGAAATAAATGCACGGATTCACAAAGAGAAAACTTGAAACAAAAAACACAGAATCAAAGTTGTTACATAAACAGTGTGACGTTGCTTCGTTACAATGTGACAGGTATCCATATGTTGACCCATGGAACAAGTTACTTTTCAAGCATGGACATTGTAACAGTTACTTACGCTACGAGTGCGGAAAGTATGCAATTCCCAACGAGTTTCGGTGATGTCAAAAACGAGCTTTTCGACACTGTCTATCTAGCAAGAGACAAAAACAGTAAGTACAGTAATTATGAAAAATGCACCGTGAAGCTATTGTAAACTGAATTTGCAGTTGCCTGCTTTCATCGATCTATATTTTATTTAATTAATTGATACTACAAACGCCGAAAAGCAGTCAAGTGTTACACGCCAGCAAGTTGCCACGGAGGGGAAATATTTCACATTGTTTACCTGTCATGATTGTGCACGATGGGGAAGCAAAATTTTTACTGCTTTGCGATAGGCACGTAACTAGGTAATTATCTAGGTACTTAAAACTTTATATAATGTAGATTTTTCCTTTAATTTAGTAAAAAACTGATTGAAATGTCTTATTTAAGTGTGAGCCGTACTAAGGTAGGTATAACGCAGATACCTAAATAGGTAAGCCAACTTTGCTAATGTCTTATCTCTGAAGGATATCTCGTATATCTCGTATTAAGCAAAGCCAAAATATAATTAGCTATCAAAAAAGAAGCAACTTTAATAAAAAATAAAATAAAACATTGTGTGTTAATGTGTTAAGTCGTTTAGTAAACGGATCATAAAATTATAACGTTTAACAATTACAAGGTAAAGCGATGCTCGTAAAATTAATTATTCATAACAGTGTTGCTTTTAGATGGCATATCAATGTAAGGTGTAATAGTTAATTTGTTCATAAAACTAACTGACACCACGGTGAGTGAGCGCCACGCGCCATCCCCTTCAAGCACGTACCTAGAAGCTACTAACTAATCATAATGGGTTATGGCCTGTTATACCGCGGGGTCCCACTCATAATTTTCCCTCCTTACATGTAATAAACGTGTAAATTAAATTGATTTTAACGAAGCAGGCGCGACGATAAATGTGAGGAGAGTATGACGTGAGGCGTATTAATTAATTCATTATAATCGTCTCATCATCTGGGCCTAAATATGTCCCAGTGTAGGGCACCAATATCTCCTCAGAATACGAGAGCTTGGACCGTAATTCCAATGTAGGCCCAGTGCAGATTCGAATGTCAACGACATTTTTCTTCACCGTGAAACTCATGGTATTTAAATTTCAAATGTAATTCTGCATATAAATTTCGAAAAATTGAGAGGTACGAGCCCGGGCTCGAATCCTTGAGAGGCCATATTATGTCAAACCTCCAGGCTTTTAAATTAAAATTTAGTCCGCTGACATTGCGCGATACAGTTTTTTTTTTTCATTTAAGGCGTCTAATGTATTGTTATTAAATGTTAGAGTCATAAATATGATAAAATCTTGATAAGTATACTTACTTACTCAAAAGCAAAAAGAAAGCATGAAAATAAGAAGTACCCAGGTACCTACTTATAAGTCCCTTATTAAAATTAAATATTTTGTGACGTTTTATTTAGCCAAATTATAATAAAACGTCTGTTTATAAACCCCTGTACTGTTTTTCATTATGTAAAATTAGTAAAACTTATCTTATTCAAATTACAATTTCATGCTTCAAGGGTGAGGCTATTTAAATTGATAAATGTTTGTGAAATGCCTCGTGATAAGCCCGAACTAGATAATTTATACACTTCCTTTTAGAATGATAATGCCTGGTCTTTGTGTTAATAATACACACTTAAAAAGCGAATAGCTATAAACCTATAATTAACAACGAACTTCATGCACCAGTAAATGTAGACATTAATTTAAACACTAGTTTATCTATTTGGGCGCACAACCCGCCTTTATCTGTCATCATTCTCATCGTATCGAGAAGCAAACAATGACACTCGTGCGTGACATGCCACGTTACATTAACTTGTACGTGATAGTGAACAAGGCTGATTTTGCTATAATTACTAAATACCTTAAACGACGTTTCCGTACCGCGACTCGAGTGGGTGGAAGGCGACTTTACGTATTGCGCTTACTCGAAATTATTTTAATATGCAAATAAGAAAATGTGAAGGAGAATTCTGTTTCGACGATGTGGGTAAAGTTGGTTACGCAGACGTATTCTTTAAATTAATGGCAAAGCGAGATTAGAGTACCTACTGGTAACTGTTTTACATGGAGCGCGCTTACACGGCGGGGCTCGCTCGTTTGTTCCGAGAAGTAGACAAATGAAAGCACATAATTACTAGGCCGCCCCGTTCTAAATGCAACAAGGATTAGAATTTGCATATGCGTTAACAAGATACGCGTATGGCATTTATGACTTTCATATTTAAATAAGACTTACTGAGCTGACTGGCGTCATGATTAAATATCAGTCACGACGAGAAGGTTTTCACGAACTTCTTTGTTTTCCTTTTACTTAATAGACTATGAAAGCTTTTTTTTCCGTTGCTCCCAATTTAGCGGATGTCTGGGCAGTAGGGCGGCACGGGGCAGTCCGAGAGCTGTCAGTGAGCTGCGAATATGAAGTGATGGATGAACTCCACGGCTGCTTTGCATACAATGGAAAAAAAATAAAAAGACTTCGGACACGTTGCTATGAACGCTAATTAAAACCGCTATGTCAGTTTTATGTCGTTTTGTAACTTCCCATATCTTGACAAGGTAAATTTTGAGCGTTATTTATTGCTCAGTGAACGGATTTGATTCTGATTTCTAGTGCCTCGTAAATTGAAACCGGTATGTTGGTAATTAAAGTGTACTGTTAACATGCAAATGTTAATAGTACCAGACCTAAGAATACATGTAGCCAGACTGAATATATTTCTTTTATGATCTTTACGCAAGCGTGTATTTGGCGTATCTGATATTTCACAGCAATTGTATTCAAAGTTTCAACTTCAACCAATAATCCTTGGGATAAACGTTCCTGCTGCAACGTAACATTGTGATACCCGTATGTTATTTGCTGAATCCCATTAAGCATTTAAATATGTCGGGTTGATGGTCGAGCGCGGTAAATCCGCGCTGGGCCCTGATAGAAGCGCGCGTTAGCTTTTTTCTCGTCAGAAATCGAAGCGTAATTATAGCCAGTGCACCGATTAACATCTGTCGACTATAAAATAAAAGCAGATTATAAAGGGTTCAATCATTGTAATTATTCTTATCCGTCGGATGTTCTCAAAGACCTCACCGACTCTCGACGTGCTCCAGGATAATTTTCCCATGATTCGCGAGAAAATCAAACATATCGTACCCATCCATTAAGCAGTCATATTGTCAGCGAATTTGATATTATAATGTTCGTATATTACTTATTTAACAGTTAACTTAATTATACATATTAGTTTAATTGTGCTTACGCACTGTCTTAGTTACGCAACTTTTAACTTCACCACGTGAAAATCTTTTTGAAGTAATTTCTTTCAATTTATTTCAGATAACAGATCCCTACAAAATGTATTTTAGAAAGTTTTTTGAGAGTTATCGATTAATTTAATTGACATATCTGGGTGCCGCTGTAATTATGTAATGTTGCGATTTCAGTATTCCCATGGCAGCAACAAGGGCGGGCAAGCACGATGGAATCACGGTGGAATTACAGCAGGTACATAATAGATTACAGTGGTATTCGTAGAACGTTCCCAATCACGTCGGTCAATCGACTTCAATCGCTGGCACTCGTAATGGGGTGTTACGGCAGGACTGTGTGAACGCGAGTGAGCCGCGCCGCCGCGGCTTCCGATGCTTTTGTAAAAACGGCTCTTACTAACAGAACGATTATAATATATTAGTAGGTCTTTAATTGTGCCGATATAATTATGGCCGTGGGCTGAGCATACGTGACGATATCCCGGCCGCTCGGCCCACGCCGCGCGCCGCCGAGATATTAAGAGGAATATCACAAGAGAGCCGATCGAATGTTTCGCGATAATGAGCGGCGGCCACGATCGAAGTGTCATTAGGAAGTCGTAACCGTCGTCGAGCGCCCTTAAGTAATGTTATTTTGTCCGTAACGGCGAAGATTAATGTTCATAATTATTGCACGCGTTGTCCGATAATCTTCATCTTGTTGTCTAAGCTGTACCTACCACTAAGTAGTTACGTAGCTATTAATGGTTTTTTTCTTATTAATTATCCGCGTTTGCGCTAACATCCACAAATACCTAAGAATAACACGCTTTAGGGTTAAATATAAATAGTCAATTCTAGGTCTAGTTGATATGATATTAACAACGGGTGTGGCCTGTAATACGAGCAAAAAATTAAAACATAGATCGTCCTCATCAAACTGAACAACATTAGTTAAAGGACTTTTTAAAATAATGGAGTCTTTGAATTTTCCATTTTTCATACAAATTAAATACTGCTATCAATGTACGCCATCCTAGAACACAACTAACGTAGCCTGTCACGGAGCCTGTCACGCTAAAAACATCAAGTATTTCAATTTACATTGCTTCTTCAAATAAACTTATAAGTGTAATAAAATATAAAAAAAAACTTTTTTTAAAAGTCGCTTAAATAATGTTGTTCAGTTTGAGGAGTATGATCTATGTTTTAATTATTTGCTCAATTACAGGCTGCACTCGTATAATAATATATAATATACTATGTTAATAACGTAAAGATACTAACAGTCTCTTTAGATCTCTACAAGTCTCTAGTCTCTTACAATAAGTGTATTTTTATGAAAGCCGGTAATTTGATTTCCTCTGGGTTAAAATACGTACAGACAGTTGCACAATAACTTATTTTATTTTTGCTACACTCCGGTCGAGAGGAGAGACATTAGAGGTGATCAGTCGACGTCGGTGCAAGGAAACGGGGTAATTTTCTAATGGTTCGATGAGGTGACAGTTACCCATCGTGGGAATCGAAGCAATGGCTACTTTGTTACACTTGAGGCTCGTCGTCGTTAATGGGAACTTACGGATACTACGACGTCTATTTAAATAGTATTATCATTTACTGAAATGAAGATTTTTGTGTATAAATTATTACGCCTACGTTACGCTACGTTAAATTACGACTTTTGCAGTAAGAACTTAGTATACTAACCATTTTTCTTGTCATCAAACCTTTTCTCTATTTTTTATTAAATGAGTAAAAAAGCAACCTGCAATGAGGGCTATCGTTTTTTGTCTTACTAGATGGCGCCACTGTTGCGTGAGGTTTTTAAGTGTGGCTTTCAAAGTGTGTTATTACGGGCGTGAAAACAAAGTTTAGATTAAAATCATATTTAATACATCTTAAAACCGTACCATAAAAATATAGAGCAACCACAGTCTAGCGTAGTCCCGTTTTGTTCGAAAAAAAGGGAGGACACAAGTTTTCGAAAGACAAAACTGTCTCAAAACACAGACATTCATTGCCCCTTATCGCATAATTGCCATATTTAATTTCAGGTACTTAATGCAAAATATTCACAAAATTATTCTAATAATAATCTAATAAATTTATAAATAAACCCGCGTAGCTCACCCAAAAACTATGAGATTGGACATTTCGGAGACCTCACGCTACATTAGCGCCTCTAGCGGCGAATACAAACGCAATAGCCCTCATTGCTTTTAGTCTGTTTTTGACTTCATAATTTGTTTCTATTCAGTAAGGCTTTAAATTTTAAATATTTTTAATTATAATATCAACTTGCACAGTTGATTGCCGAACTGATTTTAAATGAGCGGGTATTAAATTCATAAAGCTTATACTAAAAAAAAAACTGGATGTCCTGTCTCCTCGAGCCCTCAGGCCAAGCGTCTCCCTCGACTCCAAATACCGCAAAACTGAAATTGATATCAAAGTGATCGGTACGGTGCGGTGCGTCGCATGGGTCCTAATGTCCACCTTCCACAACGAGCGGAGCGCGGACTCTGTATGTACTCAGTTTCGTGCAACGATCCTCTGATCGTTGCAAATTATTTAAACTGAACCTATTCGGAGTCCGTTCCGCTCGCAGTGGAAGGTGGGCATAAGGATCGTCCTAGTTGCCACGACATCAGGGTCTTCCTGTCAATTATTTTTCAAATTACCTACTTAATTATGTACCCAGGCGTCTCCCGATTACACGACAGGTTATTAAATTTCCACCGTAGCTCTTCATTCTGCAAGAGCGCTACAAATAAAGGGACAAAATTATAAAATTAGTTCTGATAGGGCGGCACCTCTCAGTCGCGACATAGGTACTCGTCCAGATAAGGGAAAAGCGTCGCTCGCTTATAAATGACTCTTTATTAAACGTGAAAGGAGAATCGTCGCGCGTCGGCTAATGGGCCGATCATGCGCTCCCATTAACGATTATTTAATATTCAAAAGCAGCCGACGATAAATCACGATGCCCGCCATACGCTTCTTTGACTACACTCTGCACTTTTGTTCATTCCTGTACCTCGTTTTGTAAATTTCAAATGTTTGAATAAGAATTAATTTCTGCTGGAAACAGTTATTTAAAAAAAAAGCTTTCAACTTGTTGGCTGTCCAATTAAAACGTTCCATGCGAAGTAAAACAGATTAAACTTTTACAGTGTGCTAATTATGAGCTTTAAAGTGTTGCGAATGGCACAAGCTGTGTCGTGGTTGGAACTAGTTGACACTTGCTAGTGGGCCGTGTGTGGCCGCCTGCGATAACCATCGGAATATCTTCCAGAGAATGCAATTTCAAACTTATATGGCAGCCGACGATGCTATAACACTTGTTCCGTCAGATATCCGCCGCGATAGTGCTCGCGCGATCGCTCTCCTCTTTGGCGGAACGGTTATTAACGCGTCGAATCGGTACACATCTCCTCGTCTCCTGCGCTAGTTTTTGTCGCATTGTATTGTTATCATAAATACACATTACGTAAGTTTAGTCACCTGAGGCTCCAGTAAACTTAGAATCAATTTGGTCGCATATTTATGGAGGTTGTCAATTGAAACTGTCAGCCAAATACAGCGACCGATCGTTATTTAAGGTAAAACTTTGCCACTGTTACAACTGAAACACGATGTTTATCCGCTTTTGACCCGACACCGGTAGAATGATTCGATTGCTTGTAATTGCCAATGTTTCGTTAAACATTTCAGCTTTGTTAAATAAACATTATGTAGGTTTTGTGGTTTAAAACTGATCAATAAAACATCGAGATCGAACTTGTATAAATCTTATCTTGCCACCTTACCGTGGCCTTGCAAAACCACTTGCTTTTTTGTGAACAACTGGCAAAACAATAATTCGTACCCTTGTGCGACTGAACTAATAACAATAAAATAGAAAGGCTCACGAACGCGGGGCGGCGACTGGTTCAATCAACGCGAGTCAGATTTATTTTTATGAAAATTGGCATAAAATCGGGCGGGTCAGCGAACGCAGTGGCCCCACGAGACCGCACGCCCGACCGTTTACTGCATATCGTTTCCTCGCAAGAGCCCGGCCTCTAGCCCGTCGTCGCTCGGAAATATTGCCAGCGGTCATAACTTTTTATATGCAGCGATGACACTGCAGAAAGTGGCGGCTGTCGCTTAGATTGCTTAGAGGGGATCTTACATCTCGATCAGAACCAATGGATTAACATCCGTTGAGTTCACTTACGTATCTTGAAATATGAATATTAGATAATAATATTTGATTGGAACAAATTTCAGATCAATCCTACCTACATGGCTGAAAAACCAAGGTATGATATTGATGCATGATCAAATCTGGGTAACAGGACATAAGTCGAGCAAAACAAAATGCAAAGATAAAATGCCGTAAATACAATTTGAAGCCAATTGGATATTTTCAACTTTATGTTTCTCTAAGAAACATGTAGAGGCTATCGTTAAAATACAACTGTAATATTTTAACTAATTTAAGTTGAACGAAGCTATCAATATATTCTAATTACAAATAATATTTGTGTATCAAAATGAGATAATATTAACTTTTACCAACTTTTATAAGACAATATTAATATTTTTCTCTTAGATGAATGATTGGTCTCGCGCGCTCGCTCGACTAGATACCGCGCTACCTAAAAACAAAAGGTTCGTAATGCGGCAACTCAATATTGTAGTGTGCGTAAGAACATGTAAGACAATTTGCAAGGATGCTAGTTGCGTGACGAATTGTTTTGCCAGCTGCTCCACTGTTACGAATTATTGGGAAAATAAATTATTCAGTGATCTATTAAGTTACTGGTTACAAAATGTATCTTAGGAAATACTTAGAAATTAAGAAGTAATTAAGAGTGAATGTATTAATGTTTGTGTATAGGTTAGGCGTAGGTTTCTTCTTTAAAATTAGGTATATGTAGGTATATCAATGATCAGTCACTTTTAATAAAAAATATATATATTTAAGGACATTCAATATTTACAAATTATTACTAAAAGTTCATGGACTGAGTCACCAACTAAGAAGTTTTGCGTAGTTAAGATAACACGTTGCACCTATAGTTAAACCTAATATAATGTACAGGTTAATTAACTAAAATAACAAATGTTTCAAATATACATACATACATTTCGGGCAGTCGGGTAAAAAGTTAACATTTCAGAAAAATGGGTAGAATACGAAAAATATTTTTTTTTCTTTTCCCGTAATACCTAAGTAAATCAGCTGATTGTTTTTGAATGGGAACACGAAACATTTTTAATTTTAAGACACATTCATTAATTAAAAGTTATAACAATTTATACACTTTCATGTATGTATATATAATAATTACGTTAGATATTTAAATAATAAGTTATTAAATTTATCATCGCACCGATGATAACAATAAAATTCAATTTATTAAAATCTCAACCACGGGGAATTTGATTCTTGTGTACGCGGCACTGGCGTTTACAGTTCATGTTTTTTGTTTTGTAAACGTTCTCTCTGCTTTACTGATCGAGTGAGTAAGCGTGTACTGTTGTTTGAATAGCCGCAAACGCCGTTAGACGGAAATGCCCCGCTGACGGATTTGGCCACCCTGACCTTATTTTAATTTTATGTTTCTCTAAGAAACTTGTAGAGGCTATCGTTGAAATCAAGCTATGGAATATATTCTAAATTACAAATAATATTTGCGTATCAAAATGAGAATAACATCTTAACATTTTACCATTTTTTATAAGACAATATTCATCTAATATTTTTCTGTTAGACATGTAATATTTAAGTAAGTGTTGTTAACTTTTAAATATACTAGATTTCTGGATTTCTAGAAGATGCAATGAGAAAAACAGCTACTTATGTGTAGCATTGTTTCATTTGATGAACGATAATTCCAATGATTCCTTCTTAAGCCAGCTTGGTCATACCCCAGATACCATTGTCACACCGGAGCCGCTCTAGCTGCGCGCTTTCGATGTAGTGTTGATGTAGCGAGCGGGTGTCGCACTCGTAAAGCCGTTCCTCTATTATCGTCCACTCTACGGAACCCTTAGCTTGGGGTCGCGCGAGTGCTCGAACACTGCATAATATCTAGATTGCTTATTGACGACCGCTAGCTATTTTATACTATTGTGTTTCTCGGATGCAGTTATGACCCGAAATTAAACACCTAGTGCAATATTGTCTAAGTACTGTGTTTATCCTCTTATCAAAGTACCTAGATAGAAGAATTGATTATACAAATATTATAAATGCGAAAGTTTTCATTTATTTTGAAATTGCGTACGTGTGTGTGTGTGTGTGTGTGCTTTTAAAGCAGTGCAGCGCAGATAGAACAGCTGGCACATTTAACCGTTGGTTAACGCTAATCAATGGATGGTGAAACAGCCCCTAAAAGTATTTTAACCTATATATATTTAGAATGGGCTAATCATTAGCTTTCATTTGATTCCCATATTGTTACAATACAAAATATATTTTCTATTCCTTCGCCATATTTTTGTTTCGCAGACGCCATATTGAAATATTATATACCCTACTATGTCACTCCGACAGTTATGACGAATCCAATGATACCTCATATGTTAGAATCCGTTCAGCCGTTTAGGCTGCAGCGAGGACCAAAGAAATGGACATACATACTCACGTACATACATGCATACATACATACTTACATACATACATACGCTCGAAAAACATAACCCTCCTTCGGGCAGTCGGGTAAAAAATCTATTATTTAATGATTTAGTTTAAGTTTTAAGTTCCAAGTTTAGTTCACCCTACTTAGTTAGTAACCACGAACCAAGCGACACAACTTCTGCACCGTTGCTGTAATCCTGCTTCTAAGCGATGGCTCCACAGGTCATTGAGCTGATGGGTACGCAGTAAAATCACTGCATTTTGCTCACAACAACTCAAACTGCAGGGTCGGCAATGTGTGAGTGAAAATTCTGTTTTATATAGATTTAAAAATAGTATTTGGAATAATTGTAATATTATTTTAGTTTTTAAGAAATCTTAAAATGACAGTTGCAAGGTGCGTTACACAATTATAGTTAAAACCCGATATCTAGTATCGAGTCCCATCAAAATCATCCTTTAACAATCATCTTATTAAAATCAACAAAAAAAATCATAATTTTTGTCAAGGCGTTATAAATCTAGATTTTTCATGTGAAGTTTGGTTATGCCAGCTATCTTCGTTCTCGCCTTCGGGCTTGGCATGGTTTCCTGTTGACAAATAGGTACGTCAAAGGGGACATTGTCATCATCATCACACAGTCAACCCGCCTAAAAGTTTTCACCGAAAACTTAAACCTATCTTGTTACCGAATGACTCAAAAGTTATAAATCCCATACTTCAATCAAAATGTTCTCATGGCACCGGCAGGAAACAAAGCACGACATAAAGTTTTACGTGTAACATAAATCTAGAAGTTATTCTCGCGGGATGATAAGGTGCGATGGGAGCCTGCACCGCAACTCTTCCATGGGCTAGGGACGGACAGATTGCTGGAAGTTTACAATCTACGCAGATTTAGATTCCTGGTGTTTGCTTCGTAAATTATAGTCTTACTTGTTAGCTTCGTATGCATGTTGGAAAATTTACTTATCATTAATCCATTCAAAAATATGATACAAAAAACTAGCCAAGTAAGAGTCGAGCAGAGATTCATCTATTATATTAAACAATACAAAGTCTTTAAAATTCGATAATTAATAAATTAAATGTTATGTGGATGATAAAATAATGACATTCAATAATTTGTCAATGTAAATAAATTTTACTATTTAAAAGTATTATAATAATATTTAATGAGATGGACGGACGACCTGTTTAAAGTCGCGGGTTCACGGTGGATGCAAGCCGCTTCCAACCGAGGCAACTGGAGGTCTTTGGGGGAGACCTATGTCCAACAGTGGACGTCCTATGGCTGATATGATGATGATGCTAATGATGATGATATTTAACTAAAGCTAACTAAGAGTTTTATGTCATACTTAACAAACATAATTAAAATTTAAATAATTTCTACTTTGCATTGCATATTGTGGGTGAGGTGTAAGTACTAAAATATTGTAAGTACCTAATAATAAATTATAAGCCCACCGTCAAAATCACTCCATCACTCTGTCCAAAAGAATCGCATTGCTAGTCGATACATTCAATAAAGCTTACCCACTTCTACTATCTCCCGTCCCGCGGCTAAATCCAACTTTTCAATCTCGGCGGTTATCATTTTACCAAAGCAAAGCAAACCTTCCATAATATTTGCTCGTCTGAGGCGCGTCTTCGAATTTCATATTTATTTGCGGGAGCAAACATGCCCGGGCCCGCACCCACGCCGCCGGAACTGATATTATTGTGCATTCCGTATAATATTGTTTGTTATTTGGCACATTCTATGTTTGTCTTCGTCTTTCATATGAAAGGGGAGCTATAGACGAGCAAACAAATGGGTGAGAAACTTCCTCGCACTTCGTCTCGAGTATCGGAAAATGCTTTTGCTATCAAATGTAAATTTTATTTTAGCGTGACGCGTGTCAATAATTCTTAGAACTTTACTTAACTTTTCAAATGTTTTTCTTTTTAGTAACGTCACAATTAAAAACCAGTACTCTGAATTACTTTATACAATATTTGAACTGCAGCGAAGCATAAATGCGTAACTTCGATCAGAATCAGCTGTAAAAATTAAATAATTCCATTCTCACAGTCCCAAAGTCAGCATAGCTTGGGCTATGGGTACTAGACCCAAAAATCGTAAAAAAGATTCATAGTTTTTCGTACAAAAATCTGCCCGATCGCGACCGGGGATAGAGCCCGGGACCTCGAGCTTAGTAGTTAGACTTTGACCACTACGCTACCTGGTCGTTAATACAGTGCTCACATTGTTAATTTGTATGCACTTACTATGTTATATGTAATTTAGTATGTGATTGCCACTAATAAGCTACTGAAGATTGTCAAAACGTCACATCAAAAGCTCAAAGTACCCAAAAGTCAGTTTTATCGAATGACTTTGCCGCAGATTTCCAAATGTGTCAACTCGCCACAAACTCCTAGCATTGAAACTACAGAGCGTTAAATCACTATACGTAATCATAGGAGCGCAAACATTATACGTTTGGAATATGAAAGAGAGCAATCCATTAAACCGGTGCGACGTGAATGGCGGCGGGCGGCCTCGGAGACGCGACTCCTGATAACCCATAATACGCTGATATTTTGCGTTGCTCATATGTCGGAAGTAATGGCTTGTGCTGAGTTTCGGCTAACGTTGATAAGCGTTATGGAAAATAATATAAAAATAACTTTATTAGGTAATTACATTACGTTTATTTACGGGTATGTACGTATTTTTTGCAATGTTATTTAAATTTCCACTTTGATAATAAAATTAACGCATGATACTATGCATTTATTTAATGCAGTTAGTGCTTAAATATTTTTATTTAGGTAACAACATATTTTAAACAATGTTAAATAACTTATGAAATATCGGTACACTCTTGTTACAAGCAACCTCTCTGTTGTTTTTTTGGGTATGTCCACAATAAGCTTCAGCCAAAATTGTAAAGCATAATATATTATATTTGGCATATAAAAGGCTCGCTTATCTAAGGGGTTTGACTGGAAACGAACATAAAGGGTGATCCTCTGTGACAAATACCCTGATATACCGAGCGACAGTCGTAAGGGAAATATTTTTATAAGATGAAACATTATTATTTCTGGGGGCTGCGAGATCAGAAGTTGCTGTTATGGATTTGGCGGCGACTTCCCTCGCCGTAACATGCCGGATTGTGGTTTTAGTACGGCTTTACGTTTATGGACTGTAAAGCCAAACCGAGCCCATTAACTTACGGAATTATCTATACGCGCGCATCGTACAAATATCGTTTTGTTTCGACACAAATAGCAGACAATCGGAATGACGCGAAGCAGAACAGACTCAGAACAGGAAACGGTGCAACAGTAAAAGTTGTTAATAAAACAAATGCGCGTTAAGCCTAAAATTGGACAAGTTCAATACGGAGGTCGTTAGCACTATAGGAAATTTATCCCTTACGGGTATAACACTGAAATCCGTTCGTTGTATTCAGTGTCATTAAATTTGGGGGAAGTGGTGGAGGTAAAGTGCACTTTATGTGGGTAGAGTAAGGGTGTGTTTAGATTAGTGCGGCGGGTGCCAGCCAATCAAAACATACAAGCAACATATTGATTCCGAGAAGTGTCGCTGTTAACGTGGATGGAGGTTGAAGCTGAATACATTAGGCAGCGGCGTAATGAAGTCTCGTTGCTTGTAAACAAACAGAGCGAGCTTCGGGCGGCAGCGGGGCGCACTGCCCGCTAGCCTACAGTAGGTAGGTACCTCAGGTACCTAGCTGATACAATATTGAGTAATTACCATATATCACTTGCTCAAGTTAAATCAAAACAAGTTAAAATATTTTACAAATACTTACATAGAAAATAATTCGACCAAAAATTTAGCAGAATAATAAATTCACCTTTAAAAGGTTACTTTATTTTATTACTTTGCTAAATTTAATTTTAATATTATAAAAAAAACATATGTAATATATTTAATTTAATTATACGTACTATTATGTACGTAAAATAGATGGTTTAAAATATATATTAAAGTTTATAATATATCAAAGCTCTCACGGCTACAAATATTTCTGTTTATTTGAATGAGTCGCCCCGCTTCACCCCTAATTCAATCACTGGAATAGGAATTTGCCTTACATTTACAATAATAAATGGCACCAAGTGCCTACTTTTAGAAAGAAAATTTAGAGAGTCTTATTTTAATGCTGTTTACTTGATTGATCGCACAATGGTCGGTAAAAACAAAGTTACGATAAAATAATGAATTGCTTCAAACTGGCCTACTGTAGCGCTGTGTCCGCTACGCAAGGAGGTGCGACTCGCCCCGGGCGCGCGCGCACCCGCTCCCGCTTACAGGATTTCTATTTCCACTACAACGTCATGTGTTAATTAACTGCTCGCACCTAGGATATTGAGATATCGCTGATGCCACTGTTGTTATTAGCTGACGAGGAGCTTTATTGCTTGCCTAACGCTAGCTCCTCTAGTCACAGAACACGCCTCTATTTGATACGTACTGTCTTGTCTGCCCTATATTAAACTCTTCTACTGCATTAACAGGATTGTCAACGTTCTTGCGACTGATTTCAAATTCCTATACCGTACAAAATGACAGCAAGCCTTCGTTTATTTTTTATTTTTTTTACTAAGCTTGAACTTACACTGTTCAAACTTTAAATACACCTGCGTTGAATGAAACCGTAAAATTCTCGGTATTTCTTTACATCGCGCCATTCAAAACTTTAATTACTTCACATCTGCCTTCATCCTTATTGTTTCATAACGAGTATACTCCCACATTATTTATAGTAGAATTTAATCCATTTAGGACTAAAAAGTCACTTAAACACCATTAATTAAGAGACCATTTAGAGCATTTGTGGACGTAGATAAACTTTAGTATAAAAAGGAATTAGGAGGAGTGGACATACCTAGTGTCTGAGGAATATTAACGCCAGTGACACATCTTCATAGGCATGCCAGTATTATGGGTGTTCCATTTTACGAAAATAAACAAGATTATTAAAGAGGAGCCGTTCGAAAACCACATAAAGTGATGCGCCAGCTGCCGCTTACCGCGCTCTTTATGATGAAAGAAGTGATCCTTAATACTGGCCCACTGTATCACGTTTCCTGTTATGACTTCAGTTTTTAATGAGCCTTTGTTGTTTAAAAAACGCTAACAACTCTAAATGCGTCCGTCGACAAAAACAGATAATAAAACATCCACATAGCATTTAACTTTTATTAAATTATGTTGAAGTTATGTCGTTACCTTGATGTTTTATGGAATGTTTGTTTTATTGTTTTTACGTAATGGCAAATTTTTACAGTGTAAGTTTAGGTGAGTTTTTATTGACTTAACATTAATTGTAACTCGTGTTAGAAACTTAACTCATATTGGAAAAAACATCCATCCTTTGTATTTTTTATTATCTAAGTACATCATTATTTCGTATATTAGTAGGTATTAGCACACCACCAATTGATTCCAGAAAATATTATTATAAAAATTATAATGTTTTTGTAAGAATGCTTATGGAATGCAGTAGGTAGATAAATGGCAAAATGAGAAGGTAGAAATGGAATGGAATTGGTTGCCTATTCCCACTCAACTGTTTTGATTATCTTATTTTGCAAGATTTATTCCAAGTTAGAGTTCTACTAGGCAGTGACATCTTCCAGAAGAGAAATTTCTCTATTGTGAGAGGCGTCTCCCACGCTTTACCTACAAGGTATTTATTAAATTAAACCTGCATATTTGTGGACTTGTAAGCAAGTATCTAATTTTTAGCAACAGTTGCGTATGACTTATATAACATTAGCCTCCAGTACTTGTCATGTCAGGTTTCTGCGTTTTACAGCGACATCATCCCCAGCAGCTATCTTTACGACGCGCCAGCCGCGGGCAACGGGCTAGCTGGTGTGCAAATAAATTCACAATAAACAGATTTATGCCAGACGAATCATTTTGTACGTAGTCACGCGACGCCATAACCCCTGTATGTGGTCTTCTGTGGTATATACTCGTATCATGCAAATGGAAAACCGAGACGAATTGCTCGTAAAGCTTGCTATTTGTTCTGTTTACGATAACCGCAGTTTTATAAAATTTTATCGTGTGTTGCAGGAATGTGACGAGTGTCGCGCGACGGCGGCGCGTCGCGTCACTCTCGACGTGTTTTCGTGTATTGCACCGTGTGTCTCTTCTCTATGAGTAGATACTATTTAAATGACTACATACTTAACGACAAAGCTAGTAGCGGTGACATTTTTTTCATTGATTGTACAGCTTCATTCATTTATTGCATCTTAATTGCAAAAAAAAAACATGTTACAGAACTAGTCAGTCTATATAGTAAATCAAAGACGATCAAAACGTGAGGCGTGGGACATGAATTATTTATTAAATGTATAACAACATTTTAACAATAAAAAATAAACCGCCGAAAAAACGGAATAGCAAAAACTAATAAACCTTTTTTTTATTTAACCTTTACCAAGGTAGGTACTAGTTAGAAGTCGGTGCCTCACAACCAACTTCAAGGTATCCTATCCAATTAAAAAAATAATTATCAAAATCGGACTATATATATAATATCGTCGTGAAAGTTTGTTAGAATATAAATTTCTCACTGTGTAGGTACTAACAAAGTAATGACAAAAAACTAAACGAAGACACTGAGCTAGTGCTAGCGTGTGAGCGTAAACAAGTTATATTTTGGTTTTAACATTGTCCTCTGCGCTCAATATACATTTGGCATAGTGTGAAAAGTGATTAAAAATAATGGCATCTCTACGACATTAGTAAAACTTCTGGGAGGTCTAATTATCTTCCACCGCAGTTATCTATTATATTATTGCCACTCGAATTCTAACCATGAGACAGAATTATTGCAGCGGAATGAGAATCACGACGTGTTGTCAAGAATTAGTCATTCTGGCAGCGAGTCAAAGAGATCTCCATCAAATTACAACTATGTCTGATTTCGCCTATTGTTTCAAAAATAATTGTCAAAAATGCGAATGTGACACGAAACTCTATGCGTGCGTTCGCGCTTTTGAACGCACAACATTAAATATTTTCATTTTAAGCAATTTATTGAGATTAAGATCACGTTGAAATATATTGTGTTGTTAAAATTCCGGTAGAGGTGGCGGGGTGATGCTGACTTTTGGCACAGGAAGAATGTATAATGTGCGACAAGTTTATAGTTTTCATATGCGACACATAATTGATTAGTAAGGCAGCTGCTGTCGGCTTTACCACTCAGCACAGTTCCAGAAATTTCACATTGTCTACCTACAGAATTAATTAAAAACACAAACAATCTGTGGCGCAAAAATAGAGCACAGCGCATTCATAATTTGAAACGTAGTGCGGGCGTGAATGTGTACTTACTTTCGTACGAGTAGGTATTGTATAAAAATACTTTTTATATTATTATTTTTAAGGTGAATCGGTTTTCGACGATGAAAAAATACAGACGCAATACGAAAACAAATATTATTTCACTGAATTTCGAGCAAACAAATTTTGTAAGACATTACTTATAAATAAAAAACTTTTTCTATTGTATCATTCCGGAACATAAACTCGCACCCTGATTAGTTTTTGCATGGCTATACTCGTAGGCAATTCCCGACGTATCGTATTTTATTGTTTTGCTTCATACAATGTATCGGAATAGTGTCATGCTAATGTACAGTCAAGTGTAAAAATATGTATTTATTCAAAGATTCAAAAATATGTACCACAGACTCTTATTCCGACGCAATAAGGCCGTAGTAACATATTTTTGAGTGGTTCGAATAGATACTTATTTTTGCACTTGATTGTACTATGTGAGCTTTCCGGTGAAGGATACCTGCACCTGCGAAGAAATTTATTAATGTAAAGTTTCCAAGTAGATGAGTGTCATATTGTGCAAAAAATAACACTTCATTTGAATTTGTTTACATTTTTTTTATCTTACACTTAAGTGTATCTACTACTTGACCTTGAAATGACCTGGTTTAATTGTTAGAACAAGTTTGATACTTTTGTCGGTACGCCTACACTTTTAAATGCCCTACAACTTGCTAGGTGCATTTAGGCACCGTGTACAACAACATTAATACATAGTCCATAATGGCTCGAGTTAAATACAGATTTATGACACCAAGGAGCGGAGTAACTCATGAAGGAAACTCTTGTACTTATTACGAGCGTGCAGCTAATAAACACGTCTTAATTTCTCCTCGAATAGTGAGCTATTAAAATAAAGTTTTAAAATATGGAACGCCAGATTTTATTTACGTTCTTACAATTTATGGCGTATGGATGCATGAGGGCGCAGCGCAGCGCGGGCGACGGCGCAGCGAGCGCTGCGCGGGCGCAAGCGATGCGCGTATGACAGAGCGCTGACGGTTATATTTTCCAGACGATTTATTACATTATAAGAGCGCACTGCCTGTCGTTAATACGCTCTCAAATACATAAATAGTAGTGATTTTATTTTGATGTCTTACAAGACAACCGACGACATGTTTAATTGTTAGGACGTGTCGCTTAAAGCACGGACGCACCCGCTATTCTTAGTCAAAACATTTTTGTATGATATCAATTTATTAGTCATTACTCAGAGTGCAGGGCGGCGTGTGTTACTAAAGCGTTAAACCATAGTAGGTTATTTATTTTTTACTGGAGCGATGTGTATGGGTATAAGTTTTAATTAAACTGTCGCGCGACATGTGAAATGCGTACAAATCAGACGCTTCATTGCGCATTATCTCCCCAACAATTACGACACTTCATTGTTTTGAGTTTTTCCACCGCTGCTAAATCAGGGTCTTAATTGATATAATATCGTTTTAGTGGCCGTGGAAAGTCATTACACCGGTTTGAGAACAAAAGCCGAATTTCATGTTGAAACCACGAAATATCGTAACGCAGCTATTTCGTTTGTACCTACATCGAACATCGTGCTACAAGCTTTGTAGTGCAAAAGCCAAGTCGAAACCGTATGGATGCATCTTTCCTCCAAGTGACACTGACAGCTACTCGTACTTTCGCTATGGATCGTAAAAGCACTCAAATATTTTTTGTTAATTATGTTTTTGTTTTTATACTGAAGTGCACATATTAGGCTGGTTTCACATGCCCTAGTTACATTTATGTTATTTTGACATTAGGTTAAAAATTATCTTGGCGGTTACCAAGATTAATATTTTTAGCAATTTTTTTCGCGAAAGGCTTTCCTAGTTAACTTCCTAATTACTTCCCTTTTGGTAGTAAAACTTATTAGCTGTGGTAATATGAATAAACGGTCTCTACTACGTTAATTTATTTTTATTGTTTTCATTATAGCACTTACGAGTAAATAGGTTCTTTGTTGAAAATAATGTCGTAATTTTTTTCCTCTTTTTGAGTCTTGGCCATTTTCTACCGACAAATTATTTTTGATGGGAAAACATATAACACTTGAAACATTCTGCTAAAATGAGGACGTTGCTTTTCTCGTGGATTGTGCATTTATAAATACAAATTGTGACTCGATTTGAGAATTATTTTATTGATACTCGTATAGTTTTAAACGTCTTACAAATAATATAGTAAAAAAATAGTTATTAAAACTTTGTATAAAAATTATTGGTGTAGTGATAAACCAAAAGTAACTTTGAGTTTTAGGAACTTTCAATATACTCGTATTTGTATTATAATATCGCGAGAATGCGCTCAACTGTGAAACTGTCCCACGATAAGCAGGCTCGTTATAAATCCCTATTTTTTATTAAGTAGTTGGATTCAGGACTAGCTTTTGAGAAATAATCAATTCATGATGATGTGTCAGAAATATTATATAGACATAAAAAATAGTTTATCCAAAAAACAATGATTGCCCTGAAAGAAACAAAGATCACTCAGCCAGGTGTGTCCCCTTCTACATCAGAGCACTAGCCGATAGATCAGAAATCATAGCGATCGTAAACGGTGTGCAGGGCGGCGGCATATTTCATATCGCGTAATGGAGAATTTACAGGCTGTCGGGGCGAAATGACTCCCAAAGGCCTCGGCGCGGGGAAAACTACACAACTCACGTTTTTTTTTCTTTGTGAGGATTCTATTTTCAGTTAGCAGCTGATAAATTTAGCATGTAGTAAACATATTATTAAACGGTAAAGCATATGTCTGAGTATTACTTTAACACCGAGACAAAAAATATGTAAATATTTTTGTAACTGAAGAATACTCACGTTACTTATACATAATTTAATAAACGAGTGCTTATACATAATTTAATATGAGTGGCCAATTGTAAATTATGTACTATTGTGTACCTATCTCTTGCAATTTTAACAAGAAAATTAAACTTTTCAAGTTACGTAATTAATATTATTATGATATTTTGCATTATTATGTTCACGAGGGTTAAATAATAATTACTTGCAATTTTTTCTATGTTGTTAGTAAAATATGCCAAAATTAGGTTAGGGTCAGTTCTAATTCTGATAAAACTGTCAGTGTTCATTATTGCTTCGGAAATGTATTTTTTGAAACGCTCTGTTTTAGTCCCAAGGAGAGTTGCAGCTTTGCGCGGCCGGCGGCCCGCACCCGAGTGGCCAGCATTATTATTTATGCCCCCAGAAAGTACATTTATAACAATATCACGCCGGACCGCGCCCGCCCTCGGAAAATGATTTTCCCATTTCCCGAAGATTGCAGGTGTATTATATTTCATGATCGTTATTTATGGTCAGATTTTTATTACGAATGCGTGCAATGTCTCTATTCGTTTTTTATTGATACTGTATTATTTGTTGGATTTGAGATTATTTTGTGACAAATAGGACGGGCGTATTTATTGGCCATTTTTCGTGACAGTTTGTGTTCTGGGATAAGAAATAAAATATCGTTATTGGTTTTTCTTAGGCTAACGTGGATTTGTGGGGGGTTGCGTAAGAATCGACAGTGGAAAGGTGGCGTTTAGACTAATAGCTGTTGGTTTGACCACGTCTTTTCCGCTTGTTTTGGTTATTCTTGTTGAGATTAAACAACGGGGTGTGTAGTGTATAATTTTGGGAGCATTGTAGTATTCCCCGAAGAAGTATATATCCGTCAGGCACCCTCGCAGAAGGCGCGAAGTCCGAGCGTTACGAGGCTCGCGGGAGCGGCGGCCGCTCAACTCTGTCCATAACCAATAATCGTAAATAAATGCACGACCCTGCTCTGTCTTCCGGACTGCATATCTATAACTGCTTACAGATACAATCAAAATAAGGCGACGGTACCTTTTCACGAAACAACAATATTTTTTAACTTAAAATGACAATGCAATCAGTTGGAATTTTCGAAAGTTATTTATTACAAAACTGATCGATGTAGGCTGCAATACTTCAAAACGATGAATACAGTTACCTTTATTAATATCTGCCACAGCGGAGCGTGCAAAAATATCTGACACATCCTACCGGCCCTAGACATAAAGTCGTATCAGATATTTATGTGCGCATGGTTGTGTCAGATATTGGTGTTGGCGACTGTACAAGTTCATTGAATGTACAGTTTTTGCTAGGAAGTAGAGTATTGAGGGGAACGCCGTTTTTGCCAAAAAACAAAATCTCCTATTGTTAAAATGTCCTAAGAATAAGGAAGATGAAACGTACTTAAAAACCCGTTAGTAATACGTTATTGTAAAAGAACGTAAATGGCTGACGATACTGTATGTCAACAGCTTCCCACACGCACCTCTTAAATTCAAATTCACGCATCATTTGCTAACCATTTTTAGTTCACCGCAAAGTAGCGGGTATTAAATTAATTATGTTTTTATAATTGATTGAATAACTAGTTAGTTGTTAGGATTATGAACATAAATCTGTTAAATTGAATCCAGTGTTCGAAAAAATTCTCAACTGTGTTAATTTTGTGTTATTTTTAATGTAGAATTAGAGATAAACACTCACTAGTTTAGATACAGAAAAAAAATACAGATTCGCAAATTACATTATTATTTGACAATCTTTCAATTGGATTTGGTGTACATTTCTTTCCATTTTACACATAGCTGTTGTCCGCAACTTTGTTCATGTAGGTGGGTCATAGGTAGGTAGTAAATTAAGGTTATTAATACTGTTAACCGACAACCCCAAGACAGAGCTCTAGAAAAAACTGGCAAAAGGCACGTTGGGTCAGAGTTATTTTGAAAGAAAATCTAACATAATCCCTTTTATTCCATATCCCGCGGGAATGTAAGACAGCCGGTGAAATTACTGGCACTTGAGGTCTCATCTTAGGCCTCTAGGTTGGCAACGCATCTGCAATCCCCCTGGTGTTGCAGGTGTCTATGGGTGGTGGTAATCTCTTACCATCAGGAGACCCACTTGCTCGTTTGCCAACAAGTCGAAAAAAAATGTGCACCTCTATGATGCTTCATGAATAATATATATGCTAAATAGCAAAACAATCTCTATATTAGCTATAGTCAGTTTGTATTAACAAACTTCATTGATTTCCTATCCCGTGGGAATTTTGACAATTTCTTCCCTAGTGCGCTTCTTCTAGAAATATATTTGACTAATTATAAGTCTGTTGATCCAGTAGCTTAGGCTGTGCGTTGTCTGAGTCAGTTTTTTTTTGCTAGCCCGTTTTATTGTCCCACTGTTAGGCAAACGAGGAGGGCCCCTGGACTTTCAACTCACCTCTGCACTATGTCTGGCCCGTCGCTCGAGAATCGTCTAGGGCAGTTACTATGAGAAAAATCTTCTTTAAGTACTCGTATTCTTTTCTTGGCGAAGATTTAATTTATTGCTATCTCTCAGGAGCTATACAATTTTTCAGGGTAAAAACTAACACCGAATAACAGGGAGAACAGATGGCCATTGGGGCTGAAAAGTTCTCGAGTGGAGACCGTGGATTGGCAAGCGCAGCGTGGGACGTCCACCGACGAGATGGACGGATGACCTGGTTAAAGCCGCGGGTTCACGTTGGATGCAGGCCGCTGCCAACCGAAGCGACTGGAGGTCTATGGGGGAGGCCTATGCCAACAGTGGACGTCCTACGGCTGAGATGATGATGATGATGAAAAACTAACCTGTGTCCTTCCCAGAGTCTCAAACATATATCCATACCAAATTTCATCTAAGTCGGTTTAACGTTTAAACCCTGAACTTGGCAAGGTGAGACAACTAACAAAAATAAAATACAAAAAGATGATCTTAAATTATGTATCTTATTAGATTATTAGATAAACTGCCAATTTTAGGGTTAAGGGTGAACATTTAATAACAGACACATAGTGTAGCAAACTCCTTACATTATTATACTGTTTATTTTTTGTGTATTTGTCAGGTTTTTATAATTTAGTTGTCCTTTTGATTACCTATGTCAAAGTGAAAATGAAGATTAAATGAATTTTACCATAGTTAATCATATTAATTTTAGGTTTCCATTACCCCCCCTCACTGATGCGCTGTGTTGTGTGCGCGGCGGCCCCAACAGCCTCTTAACCGCGGTAACGGATAACCCAGCTAATTCAATGGCTAGCACTGGAATTCCATTCATATGGCTTCTTTTCTTTCTCATGAATTGGAATATTCGAAAAATGATTTTTAATTTTAACTTTAATTTTGATTGTAATTTTGACTGTATTTTATTTTGATTTTAATTAGTAATTTTGATGATAATTTTATTTCTTTGTGCTACTAACCCTTTTAAATAAGAATATAGTATTATACGATAGTAATTGAAGTCTCTAATAGGTAACCCTTTAACTATCCTGCAGAAATTTCAAAAAATCTCTTACTAGGTACAGTCAGCATCAAAAGTAGCAGATCACCTTTTTACTTTGTCGTATTAGAACTTTTGTCAAATTTGTATGGTGTTAAGTACGTAGCTGTAAAACGACAAAGTACAAAAGTATGCAGCTACTTTTGATGCTGACCGTACACCACGTTACCTCCCAAGAAATATGACGAATTTCTAGTCTCTAGTGTTTTAGGATGTGCGTTGTCTGTCTGTCAGTTAGTCATCTTACTTTTCTATATATATATTTATATAAGTGCTCAGAGAGATATACAACATTAAATACTGAGAATAGTTTAAAATAATTGAAGCACTGTTTTACAAATATTTACCAATGAATCAATAGGACGAAACGGGGAAATATCTCCCAGTGATCGGTCGCCTATCGTTTATTTTTACGTGAAGCCGCAATCCCGCGCATCTCTCCCTATTAAATTTTGTTTGCATTTATTTTAAAGGTGCGACGCGCGAAGAGACGTGGTATGTGAAAAATTACACCTCAGTCCAATATTTATGGGCGATATTCGGCAGCGGTTCCTTTGTGAGATGAGGGTGTATAAATAACGTGCTTATCGCGTGGGACCTAACCCTTAACTGGGAATTCATTTTAATTATTTATTAAAAATTAACTGGTAGGTAGTTTAGACCGATTAGATATAACCTGACTAGGAACATTGAGGTCCTGGGTGCTATTTCCGAGAGTATTACTGTTTTCTATCGAGTTTCGGAAGTAAGTATAGTGCGTATCTAAGTATTGAAGTATGTTTACTTGTCGTTTCGTATCCATAGTACAAGTTTTGCTTCTATTGAAACTAGAGCGACGGGTGTGTGAAAATTAACCGTGACGTTTAAATAAGTACCTACTAACATTTCACGTATTAACGTTCACAAATTCATTTCTTAAAAAAGTATACTTGCAGCTTCATTTTATATTTATAGCGGTAATTAATGGCAGAAAGCAAGGTAATGTGGCTATTTTTATCTAAGAGTATAATCGCAGAGTATGAACATAAATTATTTCTAAATTTAGGTATGGTTGTTTTGCATACAGACAGGCCGTCTGCACATGCGTGCGACATCAATCTCAATTCTGGAATATTTTTCCGTCTGCGGCGGCTCAGTGCAGAACGGCGAGCAAGTCTACGGGCATTCAATTCTTGTTATTGAGCCATACTTTGGCTATAATATATAAAAGGTATGAAATACGAAAGATTTGATGCAACAGCAAGTACCTATGTAGCATACTATCACTAATAGGTACTATTGATATAACTTACTGTTGCATAAATTCTTAACAAATACTTTATTATCTAAGTAGCCTATGTACTTAATGTATTACTTATATATAGCGCGTATAACGTTATCATTCTGTAAATAACAACACGTAAACAATTGAGATGACAGTGAATAATGACAGCTATTCAAAACTAATCTCAAGTGCAGTCTAATCTGTAATAACAGTGTTTATGATTCACGATTAATTAAATTATTGAGGGTAGACAGGGCACGATCTACATAGCATTAACATCCACCAGCAACTTTTCATTCTACTCACATCATACACAGTTTACTGGCCGCGTTAAAATATCGGGAATCCATTAAAAGTACCTAATCATGATACACGTCCCGTAGCGAATATGTCTAATAAATAAAAATAAAAAAAGTTTTCACGATTATGTACTAAGTGATTATGCCTTGAAAATAATTATTCTCTGTAGAATCACTGTGGAGCGCTAAGTGCGCTGTGCGCCTCGCTCGCTGCGCGTACGCAACCCGCGTGCACTCACCACATACTTTATTTGAAGCGCGCGTTAATTTCGGAAAGGATTAAGGTCATTACGATTCACGGTAGTATATTAGGTGCTAAACTGCTACTTATCGGAAATTCCGAATTGTTGCTACGTCGCACACCTGCATGGTTTATAACAGCAGCGTAAGCGCAGCACGGAGTGAAAGATGCCGGCCTGAATACCTGTCGGGGTCGGCAGTCAATCTCAAAACAATATTCTTTTGTTTTCATTTCAGCAGCCTGCGTAAATAATTATTTAAAAGCCAATATTCTGGTTCACTGTTGCTGTTGGAATGCATAAAATCAAATCACAAATTATTACGCATAATTTTTTTAGCCGAAAAATCTATATAGGTACATATATATTAGTCCAACTAAAATTATTCTAAAGCCGTAATATGCGAAACAAAGTAGTGACCAAAGCATTACTGTGCGACTGTACTATTATGCTAATACAAA
The DNA here is from genome assembly GCF_025370935.1 of Choristoneura fumiferana. NCBI lineage: Eukaryota > Metazoa > Arthropoda > Insecta > Lepidoptera > Tortricidae > Choristoneura > Choristoneura fumiferana. The sequence goes on along the minus strand of NC_133474.1, from coordinate 12,915,461 downwards.
TTATGCCAAATGAAAATAGGCCAAAAAATATGCGAACGAAGGGGATTTCCAATATTCTCCGTTTATGGTATAAGTTTAAATTTCTTGATGCTCACTATACTCGTAATTAAACAGGAACTTGTGTAGGGGTAGCTTTACTCTGTGTGGTAACTAATTCAGAACGGGACATATAATTTGTAATCTCATACCTTTAAGGTCGCTTGTCACGGTCAGCTAGGCACTACAGCGCCAGTAGATGACGTTAGTGTGCAAATTCCACGTATTTTTTTTTTTAGGAATGAAATCGTGGATATTTTTATAAAATAATGTACATACCGCCAATAGCGTGAAATTTGTGATATATCCTACCAAGTTTCAGATGTATTTTAATTTAGAAAATACTTTCACTTGATCGCTGCAGTTTCGACTGAGATATTTTCGCACACATGCTTGTAATTTGTTGTAAACAGAAGTCTTTGTTAATTTCGCTCTCATGATCATAGAGCAGATTGGCCTAGTTGCATAAGGCTAGAGTTTACCCTACCCTCAGCTTAGGAAGTTCGGGTTCAAACCCGTTGTAAGATTTAATTTTTTTTTGTTTTTTTTATTGTTCTCAGTTAATGATGTTAATATTTTTTGAAATGTGTAGCTAAAAATTTATAAGACCTAATTTAGGCAAAAAAATTTTTTTTTTTTAATATTAGGTAAATCTGAATATGCACAGCACAACTACAGTAAGTACTATGAGACTTATAATTCCTCACATCCACTCAAGGGTTGCTTGGTAGAGATCCCTTCGAGGGATAAGTTCGCCTTTACAAAGTCAAGGAAACCGAATCACGTACCAGAGTGGAACTCAAGTGGAACCTTTTCATATTCAATTGCGCTGTGATTTCTTTGGCAAGTGTATGGGATGTCAACATGACATTACTAGCACATAGGTTCCACCCTGGTACGTGACTCAGTTTCCTTGACCGTAACTCAACGATTGTTTATTTATTTTTTATTTACAATACACTTTACATACTATGAGAAAATTAGTCATAATCATTATCCCTATACATACCTCTCACAATGAGGGCTTGGGCGTTATTTTCGACGCAGGCCAGTGTGAATTGAAATATAGCACACACCATTAATTATATAGCAGGTGTGTGTACGTTTCTCACGATATTTTCTTCAACGAAAAACACGTGAAAATATGAAATTAGACTTGTTTATTTTTATTTTAATTTAATTGGTTGGATAGTAATCGAAGGCTCTATTGAACAACAAATAAAAAAGTCCATCACTAAGTCAGTTTTTTATTTATTTATTTACATCAGTCAATTAAATTAGCCCACATACAACCACTGCTGAGTGCCTCTTGCATTTTCACGCCACTTTTCCAGTCTTGTGCCAGTCTCGTACACAGCTTACCAGCCGACAATGTATGTTATGACAGTGTTTTTCACTCTGTAATTAAATATTTATTATGAAATAAAACATATTTTGAAGAAGCATATTTTGTCAAATGAACTTTTCTCTGAACTCCAAAATTACCGAGATATGAGGCTCAAAAGTTAGTCCGCTACCAAGGGGCTGGGACTTGGAAAAAAAAACAGTAAAAAAATCTGTCCTAAACACCTACGGTCATGGAACTGAGACTTTAGGCCTCCCCCATATTTTCCCGTGTTGCCAATACTCGCCACGTTTGATAAGCGGGTTGGCAAGCGTAGTAAGTATATGATGAGAGGTTGCTTGGAAAACGCTGCTGCCCATCTTCTGATATTATCCTCAGCCGATTCCTACGGTACCCACGGGGGTGGTGGAAGTTGTCTCTACTGTACTTACTTTTTAATTTCCTTATAATGCGTCTTTTTCGAGGCCAGAGTATTGATGCTTTATGTATTTTTTTCGCAAAGTTCGTGGCTTCATAGTTTCCAATGTGAATTATAATTCAGTTCAATACTTGAAAATATAACTGCATTCACATTATAGATTATAGATAATGATAATCCCGCCAGTTTCGAGGACAAATTACGATAATTTAATTTAGGAAAAAATTACTCCATTAGTTTACAATGTCATGACAACCTATGACAACAAACGAACAAAAAATTATGACTTGACGAATTTGACATTTGACTCGATGTTTTTTTTTTTATTTTATGGAAAAAGCCACAAGCCATGCAGCCTTTATCTGATTTTATCACTACTAATTTATAATCCGTTAATGCAATTTTACGTACTTATTTGTTAATACGTTAATGTTATGTGATTTTCTTCCTAATTTCTGTCGGAAACCCAAAGAATTGGCAATACATTTGTTCGTTGCACTTCAGTCTTTTGACTGACGGACTTTGTACCTATGGCCAGCAAAAATATTTAAAAAAAAGTTAAACGAGCTTCAAAATGGTAATTATGTGATTTTGATCAGACTTCAGACAAATCAAACGAAATCTGGCAACGTCGCTTAGCATCGAATTGTCAGCGAGTTGACAACGTAGCTGAAACACACACTACTAACCGAGCCGTTGGCGTACGATACTGTCGCCGTCCACTCACATATTGACAAAAAATAACTAAAATAATCATCTAGATTAAGCTATTAATCAAAAGCTTTCTTTAGGTAAATAAAAAATGCCTCAAATAAAGAACAAAATAAAAGTCAACAGATGTGATTTTAATTTCAAATTATTCTTTCAAGCGCACATGATTGTGTTAATACATTAGTATGGAAATCGTTCCACCTTAAACGAGCAATTCTTGTATACCTATGAGCAAGTGGGTCTCCTGATGGTATGAGATCACCACCGCCCATAAACATCTGCAAAACCAGGGGTATTGAGAGAGAGAGAGAGAGAGAGAGATTTATTTACACATATTCGATACACAGAAAAAAAATACGATACTGCACGGTATTGCAGATGCGCTGCCAACCTACAGGCCTAAGATAGTAGGGATTTCCAGGGATGAAAAATCGATCTAGCTTGGTCTTATCTCTGGGAAGATGCTTGTTATTGAGTTTTAGCCCGAGCAAAGCTCAGTCGCCCAGGTACTGATAAATTATAAGCGCTAGAAAAGTACAAATTCTCCTTATTTTTCGATTCACTTTTATTCTCATTTGAATTCATTTATACGCTAAGCTACATTAATAGACATTATGAATGACTACACTATGCCATATTCCTTGGCATCTACGAGTATAATCGTATGTAAACTGTCAATTTCCATTAAATGCGATGCAAGTCGTATTTGCAGTGCTCCACGAGAGATGTCGTCATATAGTAAGTTTCTACGTACGAGCGGCGAAAACGGGGTCGGAGAGGGAATAATGTCTCGATCACCTACTTTCTGATGTCGCTGTAAGTCACGGGAGGTAAGCGTATGATGGGCTGAATGTTCATTTGATAAATTAAACGAGTGATGAAGAATAATTTTTATGATCACTTTAACCAAAAACACACCCACTGCTCATTTTTCGTGAGACAAGCAACTGCGGATGGATCTGTAAGAGCGTGATTGATTATAGAGCCTAAATGAACCTGGTCCGCGGAGTTGTCTCTGCCGAGTCAGACACCTTGACGTTATAGTCAATGGTAACATCAACATAACTACAACCAAGGTTAATAATACACCTGATTCCTTACAGTGTCTGCGATCGAATGCGTAAAATTATAATATTACTTAAGTCTTAAGCTTAAGCTCTCGTGAGACATTTTTTTTTTTTTTTTTTTTATTCCACTGGATGGCAAACGAGCAAGTGGGTCTCCTGATGGTAAAAGATCACCACCACCCATAAACATCTGCAATACCAGGGGGAATGCAGATGCGTTGCCAACCTAGAGGCCTAAGATGGGATACCTCAAGTGCCAGTAATTTCACCGGCTGTCTTACTCTCCACGCCGAAACACAACAGTGCAAGCACTGCTGCTTCACGGCAGGATTAGCGAGCAAGATGGTGGTAGCAATCCGGGCGGACCTTGCACAAGGTCCTACCACCTGCAAAAGACATATACATATTTGACAAATTTGTGGGGGCGCCACCGTCGTGAACGCACTCAAATTTGAAAAAGATCTTCCGAAAAGATCAAAACTAGTCGGATCGTTCCTAACTTAGAATCGGGAGTCAAACAGTTTAATTTTGTTATTGGATCATCTTAAGATTTTATGCTATAGGTTCGTCACTGACCGTGCTCTACGAGAGAATTAATTGTGCAGAAGCGCGACTCCACAACTCTCATCATCCCAGCCTATATACGTCCCACTGCTGGGCACAGGCCTCCTCTCAGAACAAGAGGGCTTGGGCCATAGTTCCCACGCGGGCCCAGTGCGGATTGGGAACTTCACACGAACCATTGAATTGCTTCGCAGGTTAGTGCAGGTTTCCTCACGATGTTTTCCTTCACCGCAAAGCTCGTGGTAAATTTCAAATGTACTAAACACAAATAACCACCACAACTCTACTAAACACAAATAAAATTGTTCACCTAAATGCTACCGCTGTGTACTTGGACATCAATGCAACAGATTCCCTTTAGGGACGAGGGGAAAATGATAGACGGGCATCTAGAAATTTCATTTTGCGGGCTGTTGAGGAGTTGTCGATAACGCATCGAGGCTCACTGGCGAAGCTGATTGCCTCGTGGAGTGCGATTGTGTTGTGGCTCTTCCGTTACAGCTCATTTGATTCATTTTGTATCATTACGTTCGAATGATCGGCAATTCGAGTGTCACTAGACGAGATGTGCAATTGGTTTATTGTTCCTGTTTTAGATTCAATTACGTAGAATGGAACTGTTTAGGTGATGTAAGAGCTCTTTGATAGTCACATTTAGATGAAATATCGCAATGCTTTGTTTAGTATAGGCCATTATTCTGTTGAATTCAGTTGTTAGTAGAATAGCAATTTAGTTTCAGTTTAAAACAATTGTAAAATTTACAATGTATGATAAAACAATGATTCAATACTTATATGTCAACAAGCCTACCAAGCCGCAAACAAATCTTAATGCGACCTTTTTATGTTCATTCAAATGTCATATAATTTTGCATACAATATTTTCTTAGGGAGAAATGAGAACTCGCCGGTGACCGGTGACAGCGGAATTTAATAATGACAAAATAATACAAGGCAAGTTTAAGGAAAGTCCTTTCTGCTGTCCGTCATACGGTACGCTATTCATGCACGCAATATTTCTGAGATAGCTATTTGCCGACCGCCTAACGACTGACTAATTTATTCGCATATTGGAGTCGTCTCAGGGCGCGCACTGAGGACAAGCCTGAAGAAAACAGACGAGGTAGCAAACGAGGATTGTGAAAGTCTAAAAAGCTATCCTACTTGTAAAAAGTCATAGCTATTTCTGTTGGCTTTGCCGTTGTCGGATAAAAGAACTAAACTTTATTTGTGTTTTTGTATGTAGGTAGGAGGTAATATCTAGGCCTACTAGACCGACTTATTTCATTAACATGCTAATGCTAGACTGTTCTCCATAACCGTAAACTACTTTCATTTTCGGAAAATGCAAAGAACCCCCGGGATGCGGCTGAAGTTGCGAGCAAAACTTAGTCGTCAATCTCTTAATATACATTTTATATATTCATATAATACATAAATGAATACCTAACCACGGGAATAACCCGTAATAACACCATTGACGAATTTGATTTGTACTTAAACCTTCTTAACTGAAATTCTATCCGAACGGAAAGATAACACCAACCTTCTATTCCACTTAATCCTAAATGAACATGCTAAACTTCATTTCGGTTTGCTATAATAACAGCAAAATGTAATCTAACCTGTATGAAATTGGTTTGAACGTTTAACTCTTTTGTGAATAACTATACCCTAGCGCTTTATATTATTACCATTCATTTCATAATTGAATTGATTCGATACAATAGAAAGAGTTTCTCCGAGTTAATCGCGGACACGATGACAAATGCATACCGCTTCATCTCGGGCGGCGAGATTAATGTGCGAGAGAGGCCGCTAGACAAAACCGCCTGCGCCTGCGCCTCAGCGATTCACTAATACGGCCGCACTGTACGCGCACACGCGACAACCACGCAACGACTTGTAAGCAATGCCGCTTATTATTTATCTTTATCAACATATCTTTGTCAAACTTTAAAGGCAAACAACAGAACCGTATAAACCTAATGAACATGTCACATAAAGATCAAATTACCAAAACAGAAATATAAATCTGGACCCTCTGGAATCAAATGAAATCATAATGACGTGATACAAATGCAAGAACTATAGTCTGATCTAAAATTAAGTTAGATGAAAGAGAATCTCAGTGCGATACAAAAAATATTAATAAAGTTGGTGTATTGTCTGAGTGCGCGGCTTTGTTGCGCACAACTATGTTAACATGGAGCATTCCGCTCGATTAACGTCATAAATGAGAGAAATGTCGGATCAAAAGAAAAGCAGGTGTGTCCTATTATAATAATTTGTCATTTGTCCTCATTCCACTTTAATGTCCTTTTGTCACTTTATCCATATCGGAGCTTATTAACATTGGAATGACTATCATTCTTCTCTTTTGACGACTAATTGTGTTGGAATAAATATCAAATCGCTATATATAAATACTTAGGCACGTTTAATGTTTATATTAGGAACAGCTCGCTCGCATGAAGGGCTCGTTTATCGCCGTATAATAGGTATTTTTCTTGTTTTTAGTTGAAAATGGGTTTTTACGTGTTTCGAACCTTGTTTGAAGAATATATACAATAGCTTACAAGTTATTTATATGGTAAAAGCTTTCAATTTACTCGTATAAATGCATAAAGTTGGTAAATGATTTAATCATGTGCATGTTTTAGATCGAACATTCAATCGCTTGTTGATGGCAACGTTCGGCAGCGACAGTAATGATTTTAATAATTTACATTGTTTTCCAAATGAGACAAACAGCCGGGACTGCCTCCTGCATGATAATGACCAAATATAATCCAAATCTAAACGCCACAACAAAGCTGTCGGAATATAAATGTGTGCGTTGATCCTGGTGGCCTGTGAACCGAGGACGTGCTGCGTCGTTATTAACACAGGCCTGCATTAATGAACACATAAATACTTAACCACATCGTACTTTCACGTACCCACGTCTCTCATTTTTCATTTGAGACCCGTTTACCAGATCTCAAACGCGATCACGTATTCGCATATTTTGTGACCATAATTCGTTTGATACTCAACATTTTTATGGGCGCGGCGTAGAAGAATATTCCAGACGGTCACAGCGGCAGTTATACCATATTAGTGTTGGTTTATCGTCTAAAATTATACAATTTCACTTGTAAGTCGTATGTTTTATTGAAATCGGGATAATTAATCGACAATTACGATGCTGGACGTAATAACGCGGGTATACCGCTGTGCGCCGAGCCGCTCGCGCCGGTATAAATCGAAGCACCGCCGCCGCACTCCTGCGTCCGGTAAATATTGACATTTATGCACATATTGCTCCATATACGTTTTTATGATTGTAAAATATGAAGCTAGAACGCAGCATTTGTTTGACTTTTTAAGTCGATACGCCACGTAAGGAGCTATAAAAATTAGCATAATTGAATGGTTTCCGCTGTAAAAACAAGTCATTTGGACAGGTCGGAAATCTTTGTTCGCCCATACTGTTGTCTTACTAATGATCCCACTGAGTCATTATTTGTTTATAGAAACAAGATACATACATACACTATAGTAATTTTTCGTACATCGAAACACTGCACTAATTTTGTGCAATAGTTAGGTACCTAAATAATTTCAATAAGAAATTCCAGCCCTGTGCTCAACTTTTCTCTGGCTAAAGAAGACACACAAAAATATCTGGTGAGATCTTGTGATTATAATTTCTTGGTAACGAATGGCGATTCCCACGTGGGTCGGGCGTGTGGCGATGGCCGCGCGTCGATCTGATAACACTAGACAACATCCCACTGCTATCAGCAGACGTGGAATCAATTGCACTCGCGGAATTATCGCATGCGATACCCGGCCAATGCCTAATTGGACACTTCCTTGTAGTTTGTCATGTGTATCTGCTTTGATAAGCAGCCGATAATTATTTGTGATCGACATTTCTTTTCGCAAGGGTGTTCAAAATGTGTTTTGGGTGAAATCATTGCTTGTACGTACTAGTGTTATACCTACAGCATTATGAGCATGACAAATATGAAAAATCATGACTGACATGTCAAGGCATTACAAATTCTTGGTTCTTCAATTTTTTTGTATTGAGTTATCAGTATTGAGGTTATCTTTATGACGTAGACGAGAAATATGCATGGATTTTACACGAAATAGCAAATGATGATGATGGGAATTCTGCAACGGAGGTAAAGCCGCAGGCGCGAGCTAAGTGACGAATAGAATCACAACTTTGTGTCTTAATTTAAATTTAATTTTAATGCATTCAACCCGATATTGGCATAATTCATCTCCTCATTCAAATCCATACGGCAGCAGAGAGTTGGCTAAATTAAACGTTTTCCGAAAGTGATATTTTATCCGCTCTACGAAATTAAACCTAGCGAGCAGAGAATGACTACACAGATTATAAAAGTCTTCATAACACAAATTAATCATCAGTTAATAAAAAGGCAGAACATTCAATACAATCCACAATGCACTTAAAACCTTAATGAGTAGAATTAGGGAACATATTTCAGATATTTTTAATGCCATACGGTAGCAGGAAATGCCGTGTCGGTGTCGTGGCAACAAAAATCTAAAAGCACGCATTATGTTGTTAACTCTGGCTTAAGTCATTTCATGACTTTTGTTGTCTGACACCACTTAATTTTATCACGTAATTTATGATAAGTTTATTTTATAAAGATGTGTTGTAACGCTTAGCCATTGTAACACTAGGTACTTTTCAGAACCTGGAACGTAACTAAAAAAACCGGCCAAGTGCGAGTCGGACTTGCCGAGGGTTCCGTATAAATATTGTTATTATATGATGAAACTAAAAATTTACGGTTTTCGCAATTTTTCCTTTATCTGTGCTAAGACGTACTTCGTACCAAATTTCAAGATTCTGAGTTCACGGGGAGTACTGTAGGTTTTGATTCCCTTGCGAGTTTCGAAAATTTGCGGAAGTTTGCGGCATAAATGGCTGTATCTTTTGATTGTGTTGGCTTAGAAGTTTGTTTTTTTCACAACTTCAAGGGACAGTAGACCTGAGTATTTGACGCGTTCCCGAGAAAAAGGGTCTTGACAGACGGACGGACGGACAGACAACAAAGTGATCCTATAAGGGTTCCGTTTTTTCCTTTCGAGATCGGAACCCTAAAAATAATAAAAAATAAGGTTCCGAAAGTAAAAAAGTCGCTAACAAATGAAGAGTCAAGGGAAAAACTATGAGTCACGCTAACACACACGAGTAATATTTACCTCGACGTTTCGGCAACATTACAGTGGCCGTGGTCACGTGGTCGTGGCTTCAGTCTACTCGTGACCACAGCCACTGTAATGTTGCCGAAACGTCGAGGTAAATATTACTTGTGTGTGTTAGCGTGATAAGTCCTGTGCGTGGTATTTTGACTATGAGTGAAAATCACGAAAGTTTTTGACATTTTGTATGAGTCAATTAATTTTTACATTAAGTTTAATAAAATAAACTTTTTACTTAAATATTGTTACATTTGAATAATACTGTTCCTAACTTGTTCCCCTTGAAGTTTTAACTATTTTACAAGCTTTTATTTAGTTTCACCGGTCCCGTTGTCGGTCTGTCTGTCTGTAATCAAATCTTGCAAGTTAAATTCCACCAACTTACAGTAGTTGGATTGACTTGAAATTTGGTATACTTATGTAACTTGCGTGACAATACAATAATCTGGTAGTGACATCCTGGTAGTCCGGCCAGGATCGTCTCCACTCCACAGGACGAAACTCTTCAACGGCACCGACTTGAAATTTGGTATGTACCTAAATGTAGATAGTGTGGGTGACAATACAAGCACAGTCAACAAAAAGTACAGTCAGCAAAAAAGCTTGTATTATAAATGAAATTTTTACCAAAAACTTATTTAATCTTTCAAACACAAAACGTACATTTTCTTCAATTGAAACATAAGTAGTGTTTTTTTCAGTTAACAATTTATTCGTTCAAATATTGTAGGTTATTCCGTAAAAATGTATATTATTAAGTATGTACATGTCATAAACAATATTAGAATATTATCTACCTACCTGGTTATGACAGTGAATAGGCTATTAGACATGCATTATGGCATCTTACAGACCGCATTACAATTAAATACGCAATAATCGGCAGTAATCTTCTATTTCCTTTTCCACCTGCAGATATTTTTATAACCAGCGGTCCCAATAGGAATGTTTTCTATGAAATAATAAAAAAGAGTCATCGCAACTATTAGTCACTCGCTTACGCGGGAATCGAATGCCGAAGCATAGGGATTTAATCGATTATGGCACCATTATCGATAATTACAAAGCTGTCAGTTATGTACATAATTCAAAAGTTTGTACGAAAGTAAACAAGCAAACAAGTGTCCGTATTTGTCCCTTTTTAGTTACAATGGATTATATCAATCTTAGATGCTCATTTCAGTTTCGTTTTTACTCGTGTTCCATTTCTGTTATAAGTTTGACCGCTTTGTGTGTCTGTCTGTCGCACCGTAGTTCTTAAACGGGTGGACCGATTTGAATGCGGTTTTCTTATTTGAAATTAGGTTTTCTAGCGATGATGGTTCTTAGACATGTTTCATCAAAATCGGTGATAGTGAACTTTGATGTATCAGCTTGTTTGACAGTGTCCGCTTCTGAATTGTCTTTACAAAACTACTCAATAATTTTATTCTACCGAACCAATTAGCAATTAGTAATTCATAAGCGGCCTAGTCTAAAACCATCTGACCCGACTAACGATGTCCCACAACATAAATGAAAATTTTGTTTAAACGTAACCATCAAGGTGTCTTAATAAATTATCTCACAACTGTCAGACCACAGTGAAACGAAAATTAAATGAGCGAGTGAAATTACCACACAATGTGGCGAGTATATCATGGGATGACGGGTGCCGCACTCGCACTACAAGCGCGGGGCTCACTCATCATACGCGGATTATTTTATTGGAAATACAGGGTGATCATAACACAGCTACTTAACTAACATTAACTCTTGAAATTTGTATTCAGGGGCCATACATAAATTACGTCAAACATTCTTGGCTGTGATTTGTGACACAATAATAGTAAGAAGTGTGACAAATTAATTGAAATTCCCTTCATTTTATTTTGTATTTCATTAAAAAAAAAACTTTGCGAATAGTCTGTATTTGTTTTATTTATATATTAGTTACAACAGAAGGTTACAGAACAATATACCTGAGAATATGTTTGAGATCACATTTTCGTATAAATGAAACATACCTAGTAGAAGTTAAACAGAATTTAATATAGGTTAATATAGGTTACCAGCTCAAAACAAGTTTTAAATATTAATGTAGGTAGGTGTAACTACTACTGTATCAAGTGACTTATCTTTGAGTTAATTTTTGTCATACCGTATGCCATTACTAGCGCTGAATTAATAAATATTAAGTATTTTCTCTTCCGCCGCTTAAAGCACTCGTTTAAGTCAGTCAATCAGAAAAATATTTTACCGACATATATTTCTCGGAACTTTGAGAGTCAGTTAAAGAGTAGGTAGGTACAAGTATTAATAATAGCGCAAAAAAATGTTTGTGGAGCAAGTGTCAAGTTAAGCGCGATACAGATATTCGAATTCAGAAAAAATGCACTTGTTAAATTTACAGCACAGTAGTATTTTCGAATAAGTAACGTGTATTAAGCATGATTTGTAGGAATGCTAGCTGTTGCCCGCGATTTCGTCTACAAAGAATTCGTTTATCGCTATCCTGCAAGAACTATCCAATTTCCCCAGATAAAAACCATTCCACACCCTTCGTAGGATCTCAATCTATTTCCACGCCAAATTTTATTCAAACCAGGTCAGCGGTTTAAGCGTTTATAATATTGGTAAGATTTGTAATTGAAAATATACCTCGTAAAAAAATCCTTACCTCGTAAGAGGTTAAGTCGTTAGTACCTTTCCGCAACGACTTCAAAGAAGTCCTCTATGTTGGGAGCGTGGACTGTAGATTATATTTTTGGTTCTTCACAAGAAAAGTCTTTGCACTGGTATGCAGATTTATTAAAAATCACTAACACTTACAGTTATGAAAGAGCAAAATAGAACACTGAAAATTGTTTTATACTAGACGTAGATGCATTGTTATGGATAGCCTATAGGCGACCGGATGTGAAAGAGAAAAAGTTCTGCCAACCTTAAAGCTTACAAATCTTTGTGTTGCCAGCAACACTCTAAAAACCAATAAAACTGCAGAATCGCTCGAAACTTCATACAGGGTGTCCAGTTAATAGCGAAGGTACAAGAAATCCGCAACTCCATCGTAGAGGTTATTAAATGCCGGTATGCTATCGTTATTAGCGCAACGCGAGCTGCAGCTCCCGCCCTGCACGGGCTTATGAAGCCACTCCAAGAATGTGTTTAACGAGCCCCACGATAACTTATACACTACACGTTCATTTATACACTACTCGTTAATTTACACTTTTTGGAATTTCATTCACTCCCCCCTTGTTTGCTATGAGAAAGAAAGCGTTAAATTAATTAGCACCAGAATGCATAGAGAATGATCTACGGGCCCTGGATAATTTATTATCCCTGCCCACCGAGCAACAGAATTAATTATACATATCTTCTAAATTATTGCACTGCTTCATTTGTAAGTATATTAAGCAATATTTGTGTAATTACCTGATTTATGATTCTGGTTTGTAACTTAATATTTAGCTTCATTGGTATTGCTTCTGGCATAATTACAAGCTAATTATTTAGGTAATTGATATTTTGCTATAGCCTGTGGCAGTCTGATTTGCTTAGGACCTTTCAAGCAGCGAAATGTGGGAATTGAGGGTCTGAGTTTTCTTATTTATGTGCGAAATCGAGTTTTTAATTTAATATGAGCTTTTCGTTGATGGTAAGCATCGTGAGGAACCTGCACACCTGCGTAGCAATCATATATGTTATATGTAAAGTTGTCATTCTGCATTTCGCCCACGTGGGAACTACAACCCAAACCCTCATTCTGAGAGAAGTCTTGTGCCCAACAGTGGGAAGTAAATAGGCCGCGGATTACGATGAATTGAATTTTTATTAGAGTTTGTTTGTTTGTTCTGCTTTCACGCCTAAACCACAGAACCGATTAAAATGAAATTTTGCATACATCAAAATAGAACTCCAGAATAAGTAATAGTATACCTTATAATCCGAAAAAAATAGCGAGGGATTTCCAAAAGCTTGTTTTGAATTGAAATAAAACTGATTAGATTTTCATCTACGTAACCAATTTAGATATAATTTTCCTACATAAGACCATAGGCATGCAACTTTTATCCCAAAAAACGGGCACATTATCTTATATATGTTAAATAAATTAAATTCGCGAAAGCCGTGGCCAACAGCTAGGTTCACCATGAAAGAAGAAGCTGAACGAATATCTGGCTAACATCATCAAGATACAATTCCAACTACCTACTGGGACTAGGAGTTTGGAAGTTTGCACAATTTTACTTTTACTTTACAACCGAGCACTAAAGACAAGTATCACGAGTTTTGCGGGATAGGGAATTCTTCTAAGGTGGCGAAGCCGCGGGCATAAACAAATAACGTTACGGTTACACAATAGCATCCATCATCACTCTCTTTGTTATTTCAAGTGATTTTAAACAAAACAAATCAAGGCGATGTATTAAAAATTCATTATTCACTAGTACGGCGTAGTCCTTGTTATGTGGATAAGACCGAATTATCATAACGGTTACAGATTCATAACACAATAACGTTGATGTATTAATATTAGCGACTAAGTTGCTATTCTCAGCCTCTCAGGGCACGTGGCAGATAACGTGTCATTGCGCTTCTCAGATATTCATATCACACCTATTACATTTTCATAAGACCTTTCATAACATATTCATTTATGGATGAGTTTATCAAACTTCTTTCATGAATATCGAGATTGTTTTGAACGTCATTCTGAAAACTTTTTTAATTTTAATTTCAAAAGCAATGTTTGAACATAGATCATCATTGCGTTCAGAATATAATACTCGTATGCTAAAAATAAGCCATTTCGTAGTTTTTCTTATTCCAAAGAAGGCGGTAAGCCATTGTGTAAAAATGTATTGAGCAGGTAAGATATTGTTTCATACTGTTGTTCATCATTATCATCATCATCATAAGCCTATGGCAGTCCACTGCTGGACATAGGCCTCCCCCAAAGAGCGCCATTGCGCCCTGTCCTCGGCTAGACGCATCCAGCTTCTACCAGCAGCCTTTTGCAGATCGTCACTCCACCTGGCCGGAGGGTTTGCCAAGACGCGGTCTCCACTCAAGAACTCGTTTACTCCAGCGGTTGTCGGTTCTTCGACAGATATGACCAGCCCACTGCCACTTCAACTTGCTAATTCTCTGAGCTATGTCGATGACCTTAGTTCTATGTCGGATAGCCTCGTTGCGGATTCTATCTTTCAGAGAAACTCCGAGCATAGCTCGTTCCATAGCTCGCTGAGCGACCTTGAAGTGGTGAATTAGCCGTACTGCGAGTGTCCACGTTTAAGCTCCGAATGTTATGACAGGTAGGATACACTGGTTGAAAACTTTCCTTATCAGATATTGTGCGGTATGGATACTGTTGTTATGCTGTGTCATTTCTTACTACATAAATACATGAACAATGAAAAATAACTAAAGTAGAACTCCATTAAAAATCCAATTTTAAATTAACCTTATAAATTATAAGTCAACGGCTAGTACCCCATAGGTTCCCCACAGATTTAATACTTAACAGTTTTCGTATAAGAGTACATTTTTAAACTTTTTGTATTTGATATTTTTTTCAACTTGGAACTTTTACCCATCCCTGAGATAATAGTGGTAAGAGACTGACGTATAGATGGGCCATGAGGCTTTACTATAAGGGGTTTGTTTTTGCTTCTTAACATGGAACACTGAAAACACTAGATCATATGAACAAACGTGGCAAAAATTCGTAGTTTAGTTAAAGCTCCTGTGATTCACAACCAGCCTTATGAAGCATCACATATGTTGTACTTACTACCTTCGCAGAGTCACATCATTTACATCGCAACAACTGACTAGCTGTGGCTTGAATCTACCACTACGCATCAATTACTGATGACGCAAACAAAGATTATATTACGTGGTATGCGCGTTGCCCGCAGTCATAGAGGGCACGTACGCTCACAGTCCTAGAATGCTAATGCCGCTACGCTTTGTCCATCGATATCGACAAACGAAACCATGTAGTCACCAATTGTAAGGTGACCTCTCCTGTCCATCAAAAGCGCGCAAGCCCGAGCCTACGAATGATGACCCGGAGTTCATAATTAACTGGTCACACCACTCGAAGCCCTGCGACCGAGTTTACATGACACGCACTAGTTTTATTACCCTCATGTTTCTAAATGGCCCTCATTTCAGTCCAAACAAATTATTTATATTTTACTACATGGACATATCGTCGTTTCCCAATCGACTGTTGACCTAAAAAGCATTTGTGTAACGCAGTCAAGCGTTGACAAATAATGCCATGGTATCGATGCCTGGTGGATTGTCATACGGCAATCATACCTACTCATTACCCATGTTCGACACGTTTAGCGTTATGGAAAATATACGGGCTTGGTTTATTAAGCATAGGTAACAACTCGAATATTATGTTGAAATCGATTTATCTACGCCCTACACCCGATCTAAATTTTTAGAGGTTTTACTACCTATAGAAATCAACATTTAATCTAGGTATGCATTGCAATCCATCCATTTAGTAAAATATGAATCCATTGTAATCATAGATGTAAAATCACGCTAGTGAATTTAAATTAAAGTATGAATTTAATAATTTATCAATCCAGTTTGTCCAATGTCCGATATTGGTATAAAGTTTTACTGCGTCAAATAGTTCTTAATGCGCTAGTATAAATACAAACAATCCAATACAAAGACAGTTTATCGGCCCACACTATTTCAAATAAGCCCTATTAATTTCAATTAAATAAATAAAACGGTTATAAAATGTTAAAAAGACAATAAAATTTCCGCCATTACTGGTCGACCTGAAGACTAATCGATTGTTTGTCTCGAACGTTCCAAACTTTACAACCGAGTGAATCATAGAGCATCATGCACAGCAATTGGAAAAGTACCTACACTACAGCTGTTTTAAATCTTAGGCCCTAGGTATAATGTGTGTACCTATTCTGTGTATACTGGTTGGTGGTGGTTGGATCCCTTTAAGGGATAAGTTCGCCTTTGTACATCTTATTATCCTGTGTTCTGTTATTTTCATGTGTTTTTATGAACAATAAAGAGTTTTGCAATACAATACAATACAATAATATGTAAATCGATAGCGGCTGGCTGTTGAGATCATTTTTTTACAAAGACTGACCTTTTATTTGAATGTCATGACATGAGGTTAACAAAACACACCTACAATGATTATGCCTTTGCCCTAACTAATACCTATTACTTGTATAAATGCGAAAATAACTGTCTTTCTGTTACCGGACGGGAGTGGCGGACAACAGCTGTTTAATCCTAATTAACAAATGATAAAGTTTGTGAGTTTGTTGTTTGCCTGTTTTGTACCGATCACGCGTAAGTGGCTGCACAGATTTGAGTTATACATCACCCGGAGTTTTTTAACGGTTGCATTTACACTTTTGATAATAGTTCAACTGTTTTATTTAATTGACGACTCTACCTGTGCAATAACTTATCATTTTACGAATATAACGCTGACGAAGTCACGGACAAAAACTAGTAACGCCTAGTAGTAACTAGTAGGAGGTAGTTAGTACCTGGATCAATAAATTATTCAAAAACAAGTATAATTATTATAAATTACCGTTTGTTAATAATCCTGCACATTGCCTACGATTCGGGCACAATGGGACTGGGAGTTAGTGTCCGGACACAGCTGTTAAGATGTTGATTTACGTGGCTATAGAGCGCGGCCAATTATCTTATTAGTGGCCAATTTATCGTTCGTCACATTATCATATGGATGGAGATGTGTTAGAGGGAACCACGGCGCTCCCGAAAAGTTGTCCGATTTAATTTAGATTAATCGATAGTCTCGTAGTTAAAATAGTATGGTATATCTTAAATAAAGTATCATAAATGTTTACGTAGTAATTGCAAAAGGATTGTTAGGTATGAATATGAACTTAAAGTCAACACATGACGTATATTTGTGTAGTCGATTAAAAGTTACATAAAAATTAAAATTAATTAATTATTCCAGAGATTCGATTTTAAGCAACTTAATTTTGCTTATTCTTAAGTTAAACCATGATAAAAGAGGACAAGTAGGCTCACTACGAACCAAAGTACATCGCGCGGCTTAAATGTATGCGCGCCGCTTGGCGCCGGTACGCACGCACCCGCCGCACGCACACACTGATAATTTAAGGAGTATTAAGTTTTCTTTAGTCAAGGCTGCGCTGCCGTCGGTGCCGTACGTTTCGAATTTAGCTCACTCGTCTTGCGCTCACTTCGCAAGATGATCCCCTTTTACGTTCGCGTACTCGTACTTACGTATTTTTTGTATCAGGTATAGTTGTAAATTTGTGGTATAAGTATAAGTGTAGTGTAATAGTTTCGTGCAAGGACACATAGGTGTCATTGCACGAAACTATTACACTAGGTAGGTACCTATAAACGATATAGTTATAGTATTATGTGTAAGTAAACATGAGTAGTATGTATACAGTCGCCATCACCATTCCGGCGAATTTATAAATAATATTTTTAAATTTAGTATAATAATAATATAACGGCATAGAGTGTCTGGTTTCTCTAGACACAGACATTAGACAATTTTAAGTTAACTTTCGTACAAAAATTATTTGCCGGTAGTAATTAATCTAAAATAGGCGTCGACAACCCTAAGCGTCCGCGCCGGAGTAGACAGTTAAGTCTCCAAAAGGGTCGGAGTGGACCTACTTCTCCTCTTTTACTATGGTTAAACTGTGTATTTCATTATTTAAAAATAATGATGTACACATTAGAAATATGAAATAAGATGACCAAAGGCTTGGTTCCGTCCTGCTTGAAGATTCACCAATAATTCGCTTATTCCACTATCTGCGGGTCGATATTTTCTCATGAAGTCAGTCGCTTTGTCACACAAAATAACATGTTTTATCGTTCAGCGCTACTCACTAAATGTTTTACGGCAATAACAATAAAGAAAACAAAAGAATATTGTCTCACGCGTATTTTTCACGGAAAAGAAAGACAATTGCATTGTTTTATTAATATTAACTTCTCGCATCCAAAATACTTTCGCGACCTCTCGTATATACCAAATACTGGCAGTGTCCATGAAGTTTCAAAAGGATCTTGCCTCTTTATAAATACATCTGATAATGATGCGATAAGATAAATTGTGGTGCGGTCAAGTGGTGTCATTTTGTGCATACATTTTAGTTTCAATTATTCACGCGAATGTTTGCTAAATTTAACTAAGAAGAGATAAAGTACAGTCTAATTAGTGTTGATAATAAAATAAAGAAGGCTATAATAGTATTTTTGGAGGCATTGTATGTCAGATCGAGATGACCCCTGACTGGTCCTAAATTGTCACTAATCATGTTTTCTAACTCCCAAGCGAGATATATTTCACAACTGTTTTGTGACGATTACGAAAAAGTGATTTAAAGATATCAAACCGTAAATGTAAAATCTACTTAAAATTTGTTTTCTTGTGAATATGTCATTATTCTACTGGAAGAGCGATTTATTTCATTCACATATTTACCACCCTTGTTCACAATATTGAAAGAAATTGGCAAATATAGAATATCCCATCTTCAGAAAAATCACTGAATCTCTTGACTTCTTGTCTGCAGCATCTGTTTCTGATAATATTTCATATCGCTGACCTCGCGATGCGCTGGCCGCAATTACCAGACAAGCGGTGCTCTGTGCGATTCCGTGAAACTTCGATTGCCATCTAATGACTTCAATCCGCAGACCTTGGTTGAAATATGACATCGCGTTCACACGATATTTTATCATACTAAGTACCAGTTTTTTTATTTTTCAATCCTTTTAGCTATGAGTTAAGTATTTTTCTAGGAATTTTCGATGGAAATAGAGAAATTGTAAATTGATAGATACACTCTCTTCTAACTCGCTACACTGTTGAAAGAGTGCACATATACAATACCAATTAAAATTAGAATTATTTTCACTCACAATTAATTATAAAATTTTATAAATGACATATGTACTTAAAAGATTGTAGTTTTATAAATTTACTCGTAGATAGGTATTTTATAATCTGTGAGTGATTCCGCGGGTTTGAACCCGGGGCGCTTTGCTTATGCGGCAGATATCGAAACCTAAACGTTATGTTTAAAATTAAGTATACCAAATTAATTTTAGAATTAAACAATTCATTTATTGACATTAATTTTGACGCGTTAAGTATCTAATCGATTTGTACTCGTAAAGAGATTAAATATAACGTTTCAAAAAAAATAATTAATTTTAAATACTTTATGGTCACTTTCTTTTATTTTACAATTATCATTTCATGCCAAAGGAAGCCATTTTTCTAGATAAGCTTAGTTTCCATGATAATACATACAAGAATAAGTAGAAAAATGTACATTTAGTAGCTTTTTAGGATACCCTAAATACTTTAAACTTTTTTTTATACTGATTGCAATGGGATCAAAATCAAATGATATATATTATTGAAAGCTTATTAAGGTTTCAAAATCTTACTTAACAATGTCAAGGTTAAATAATTTAAGTGAGTGGGTATCAATGGTTCTTCTGCACAAAAATCTCTTTCTCCACAGAAATAACAGACAAATAACTGTTTTTATGTTGCAGTTATGTGAGGAAAGTGTGTATTATGAGTGAAATCAAACAACCGTCATTTTCTGCCTGCAAACTACCTAGGTACTAACGTTGAAATGTGTTTACCGCTATTGATATTTTAAAATTGTATTCTACCAGGGACAATCCGCATTCATTTACATACAATACATTTACGTATTTTTTTATTTGTTCATAATCCGTCTATTAATTGATTGAACCAAACAATAGTCATTAATTAGAGTGGACTGTAACTCATATAACAGCTATTCAAAAAATATCAACCAAATATTTCTGCTGACTGCTTCGACAGCTTGCTAAGCATTAACCATAACTTTATTTTTTTCATTTAACTTTGTAGAACTAACCATTTGATTATAGATAAAACTACATATTTTATGGGTATCATAAATTCTTGCTTAAATCGCAACAGTTACCTATATAGTTCTAAATACAAATAATTTTCTGAAGGTAAACAGCATTATGATTAAGTTGTGTGTTATATTATGACATAATAAGTAATATACACTAAACCTAAAAATCCATACTAATATTATAAATGCGAAAGTGTGTGTGTTTGTGTGTATGTTTGTCCGTCTTTCACGCCTCGGATCGACGTGATTTTTGGCATAGAGATAGTTTATGGGCCCGAGAGTGACATAGGCTACTTTTTATCCCAGTAAAATGCACAGTTCCCGAGGGAACAGCGCGCGGTAACCGAATACCACGCGGGCGAAGCCGCGGGCAAAAGCTAGTAAATAATAAATGTAAAAAATAACCGTCCATTAATACGTTCCAATAATGTTCTATTCACTCTATATCTAATTAATAAAATCATAGAGGTCAACTGCTGATTACAATACAAATACGGTCTAAGTATCAACCTAAATAAAAATTGTTTTATTATTCAATAGTCGAAGCGCGTCGCCGGAATCCAAAATTTCGGGAACTTTGCCCCCTTGGCTATTTGACGCACGTACAATAAAAACGAAGAGGAAGAATATCATAACTGTTGTAATGAAATATGACCGAAATATGTTTGATATTCAAATGGCGGGAGGGGCTTCCGCCAGGGACCGCGGCGCCCGCGCAGGCGCGCTGGATCTCACACAAATATACTCGTATTTTTACGGCTACAGCCGATCTGAATAATAACACGCTACATTAGTTTCCCATTATGCCTTCGAGACAATAAAATTTACCCGATTTTACGATCACATTAATAATTTTATGAATGGAAGCAAACGTTTTAAATCTTTAAATGCGAAGAAATGAATAAAACTTATTCTGCTAAAGGGCGATTGGGGCCATCGTTGTAAACTGTGCGATGTTAAACGTAATTTGCTTTCGTGTCCAAACCTTAATATTACATTTACGTCTATCTTCGTAACGTATTATTTAAATTTATAATTTAGTATTTCATTAATCGAAGCGGCAGTAGGTAACGCAATAATTATTGTTGTGGACAGAAGAGCAAACATTTTTTTAAGTAGCCTATACGGGGTCCCAGTGCTGGGCAAAGGCCTCCCCTTTTTTCCAAATGTGAAGCAAATAAATAGCAAGTAGAGCAAATTGAAGCCTGATATTAAATCACGTCTCATTTTTGAAAACATTGTACTCATCCTTTTTCAATTAAGACGGTCTCTTCAGCTTATGATTGGTTTTTTGGAGTCTTTTTGTATTTTTTATTTCAACTCCAAATTCGTTACTTTTGCGGGTAGGTATCTCGTGCACAGAAAAACCGGAAAAAACCCGGTTAAGGTTTTTCTATGCATTCATGTCTCAGTTTGTATTTTCGATATGGTCTCTTCAGCATTTTGACAACCAGATGGCCTAGTGGTTAGAGAACCTGACTACGAAGCTTGAGGTCCCGGGTTCGATTCCCGTGTCGGGGCAGATATTTGTATGAAAAATACGAATGTTTGTTCTCGGGTCTTGGTTGTTTAATATGTATTTAAGTATGTATCTATCTATATAATTATATTTATCCGTTGCTTAGTACCCATAACACAAGCTTTGCTAAGCTTACTTTGGGACTATGTCTTTTGCATTGTCACATTTCACTATGCTCAATTAAAAAAAACTTTTCTCGGTCTTGACTGACTGCCGTTACTGTTAACCCAGTTCTCACAACTTAGCTCCAAGTTCTTGACAATTACATTTACAAGTCACTGAGGGGTGCGAGCCGGCAGCGGAAGACGGTCGGTTCCCAGGGTATCGTTTGCACAAACACCGGACGCGGGCCAATACCTCTACCACTACCTTTACAAAACCATGTTAAACCTCCCACTATTATACCACTAACATTATAAGTTCGAAAGTTTGTAAGTCTGTCCGTTTGTTTGTAACCTCATCACGTCTAAATCAATTTCGGGGAAGAACATAATATGATAGTTTTTAAATATATAATAATATAAATTTCGTAGTTACCGCGGGATAGCTATAAACGAATTCTACGCAGACGGAGTCGCAGGCAACAGCTAGTATGATAAGATAATAAAGTGTGTCACGTTTAGATCATATTCGGTCAACAATCCAAAAATAGCTCGCAACAAAATAGGCTATAAAATAAATGTTTCATTAATGAATCAGCGGGAAGCTGGGCATTCACCCTCGCTAATATTACAAACGAATTCAAGTGATTTGACTATAATTTTAAACTTTTACAGTTTGAACAAACTGATGTTACGTTACTAGCTTATTAAGTTGCCCGGTGCATGTATTTTTAATCTGTAAGATATGCAGCCCTGGAGATGAACATTTGAAATAGGTGAATTTGAAATATGATTAAAGTAAGTGTAGAAAATTACAACTGTAATAAATGCAAAAAGTTGAAAATTTAATTTGAGCCGTCGCACTTTCGAGTCAAGTAATTTCAACTTCACGTAATTTCTTATCTATGTATATCCCGTGATCGACTTAGTAGCCGCAAAAATATGTGAACTATTGCCTATTTAAAGTATAGATATTCTCACTTCACCGGCTGCTGTGAACTACAAGGATGTGCAAGTAAAGTACTGTCTATCAAGTTACGCAAAATGAAACCACAAAATCAGCGGCGACCGCAGTACAGCGGAAGCCACTACTGGGGGTCGGCTACTCTCTCACGTATGTCGGTTGTGACTTGTTAACAATCACAAAGGTATTTACTCTAGGTTACATTTAAGTTATAACGTGTTCATCCGTATTCATCCTTGCTTGCCTAAATTTTTTATAAACTAAGTACCTTCTTCCCGCGACTTTGTCTGCCAACAATTTGTTTATTGCCATCGCGCGGGAGCCATGTAGTATTCCGGAATAAAAAGTAAGCTATGTCCCAGAGTCTCAAACTATCTTCACACTAAATTCCATCTAAATCGGTCATTATACACACATTTTTAATAATAGTACAGGGGCAAATATTCGAGCGTTTTGACCGCGCGGTCAAACGTCATTAGCGTCCCACGTTTATATAACACACCGGAAAGACGAGTCACAAGAATTTTAATCACACTAAATTCAGCATGGGCATTGTCTTCAATTTTCATAAAAAAACAATCCTGGGCATTACCTCTTTTAATAACACCTACGAAGACACCAACGATAAAAAAAAACGCTGCAAAAACGCTGAATATTCGCCCACAGGCAGATTAATAGTTAGTAATCAAAAATCTAAGGCAAAGGTGCGCTCTGTTTGTTCCAAACTCGGAGCAAATTTAAATTAAAACTTACCAAGTTAAAATTTACACTCCACTTTTATTGTGACAATTTGATTTGTTTTCTACGCACCACTTTAATGGAAGCGCACTCTCAAAGTCAAATATTGAGCATGATCTTTGTTCACATGTTTGGTAAGTACTTTTTAAAAATAATATTACAATTTCAATTTACATTACCCCCTGCTGCATTGAATCTATTAAACCTACTCTTGCATAAAACAAATATTTCATGGATCCGAGCCAAATTACACTCATAAAACTGAGGACCATTTATGGCATTATTCGGCAGGATATCGAACAGGCGTTCCTCTCTCCATAAGAAAACACTGCAGTGCAACGAAATTAGAACAATTGTCTGAGTGATTTCAAACAGATCTAAAACATACTATTTCTAATCCCGTATTTTTTTTTCTTCGAATTGCAATACTTTTTATTAAAAGGTAAATTAAAAAACTAAGAATAACCCCTTATTTTTTGTAACTTTTGTAACTAACATGCCTTAAAAAATCATTAGAATTTTCCTCATTGTGGAATTTTCACTGTCGAATTTTCAACTCAGTACCTACAGGTCAAACAAACGGTACCAGATTCTTGCGAGATGGATGTACATATATAAATTTAATCAATTGCATTCCCGTTTTAGTGTCCGCAAGTGCACGTAAGGAGTTATAGGTTTCATTTGCGGGCGATAGACGACAATTTTCAATTTTCTTGCGCGTGCGTCCCATTTGAATATTTTAATTTGGGGGGCGGCGCGACTATTTCAATTTATTTTATGAGTCGGCCCCAGAAGGGTTCGCTCGCTCTCACCGTTTCAGATTAGTAAATATTTGATAGCTTTATTGCTCGACGTGATATATTTATACTTGCTTTTAAAATGAAGTGAACTCGGAAAGATTTATTCATTGTCGCATGGGGTGTTTGTCCTATTGCGGGATTTCTGTCTTAATTTAATTTCATGACTTTGGATTTTAAACTTTCCGGTGTCACTTTTCTATTTGCATCCTAACGTAAACATGGAGTAGCTTTATGAATTTATAAGCAGAGTAATTTAATTTAGATCTTTGATTTTCCGAGTGGCGCACATCAATTATGTGACTGCTATGGATGTAGTATTGAACAGTCTGATTGGTGTGCCTGCACACATTGCACGAGCGGCGCGGCCGGCGCTGCAGCGCAGGAGGGGCCGCCCGGCTGTGTTTAACCTCACACTGCTATGTTCCATCTAATAGAATTGCGAGCTCGTTATCTGCTCAGATTAAAATATTCAGTATTTGAGTGATTTCACGAGCGAGTGAGCGGCAAAGGGTTGACTAGTCGCTTCGCCCGCTTTGAACACTTGTGGGGAGAGGCGTGCTCCGGGTTAGGTGGTTATCTACATTGCATACGAGGAAGTGTTGTTGGAAATTACTGAAATTACAAATGATAATCGACATAATTAAGAAATATTATTGTACTAATCTAGTTTCACCGTAGTCCAAAATTAGATTATTAGAAACATTCATGTGCAGTAAAAATGATACTTAGGTAAAAAATAAAGGTAGAAATAGTGTTGGTTAGTTCAATTGACGGTAGTTGAAAGCTAGTTTTTGATACTATTCGTAGAGTAGCGCAAGGAGCATTGTTATTTGTAATTATTTTACCCCGCGTATGCAATCAAACGTCAATAAAGTCGCAATAGTCCCGCAAACAAATGAATTGTCGAATATCGCTGGCTTTTCCGGCGTCTGCCTTCATGAATAATTCCGTTTATATAATGGTTTTTACCGCATGAAATATTTCATTTCGAGTTTTGCATATTTAAAACTGACATCAGCAACGTTCAAAACATTTAACCGACTGCGTAATTAACGGTTATTAAATTTACTGCTGAACGTGAAGTCTACCTACGTAACTAGTCGATAAATAATTTGTATTGAAATTATTCATGATGTGATTGATTATGGCCGACAATAGCGGCATGACGTGTATATCAAAACAGTGTGAAGCGATCTGTCACGGTAATATTATTTGATATCCAATGAACGGAAGTTGGTGGTCGACAAATACATATTGCACTCCACCCATGAAGAGCTATTTATGAGTGAAATAACTTGTTCACCTGTTGTTGCCATTTATTATAGATCACAATGAGCGCGGCACTGAAGCGCGCCAACCGCACCCACCTATTATTTATTAGCGGATACATGGAACGCAATTTGTCGATTAAGACTATTATATCGACTTCTGATTGCCGACCTTATTACATTATTTCGATAAATGGTCAGATTTTATCAAAGCAAATTAGTACAATCATTAGGCAATATTGCCACGTCATGATATTCCAATTTCACTAGCTAACAACAATTGCCGCAGAGCGTGCTTAATTCCAGCATCCAGTGATTGAATAATACGTTTTAAAATAAAAACTCATCTCACGTCCTCGTCGACTGGACGTTTAGATATTCGTTTAGCCCAGAAGAGCGACTTTTTATAATTTTTCTAGTGGTCGTTTGGCTCGTCCATAAAATTCGTGGGGACGTGACCATCATTTTTTTTAAATCGCGACCGTGCGCAACGATATGCCGATCAAACAGGTACACTATTGAGAGCGAGTTGAAACCTGGGGCCATTTATTAGCGCTTCGTGCGTTAATTTCGGTCTTTTTCATTTTATCTGCTACAGTGTCGCAGGAAACGTTAGAACCACTTTGACCGTTTAATTCTGGATGTGTACCTGAAACAAGTAGTAACAAAATCACGAGCCGAGCAGATTACTTTTCGTAAAAAAACCGGCCAAGAGCGTGTCGGACAAGCCCAAAATACGGTTTCGTAGCCATTACGAAAAAATTAAGTAATATTTTTCTAAGGATTTCGTATTTTATACGGAATCTTCCAAGTTTAGGTATATTTTATACCTTAGACTGCTATTTAAGAGTAAAACTACTAATAATTCTCAAGCAAACTTAGCCGTTAAAGTTTTCCTTGAAAGTTTGATATACTTACTACCATTCTGATTTTTTTTTTAAATTTCCACCCACCGGTTTAGATTTTAGAGGGGGGGAGGACGCTCGATTTTAATGAAAATTTGAAAGAAAAAAAAAAAAAAAAAAATAAAATTTGCACTTTAAAGTTGAATATTTCACAAAAAAAACAATGAATCGAGAAATCGTCTCAGCAAACCCTTAATGGTTTTAAAAGACCTATCCAAAGATACCCCACACTATAGGGTTGGATGAGAAAAAAAATCACCCCCTTTACGTCATAGCAGGCACCAAAAAAAAAATTTTATTTTATTGTACCATTTTGTCGGCATAGTTTACATATATATCCGTGCAAAATTACAGCTTTCTAGCATTGATAGTTCCTGAGCAAAGCCGCGGACGGACGGACAAACAGACATGGCGAAACTAAGGCGAAACTATAAGGGTTCCGTTTTTGCCATTTTGGCTCCGGAACCCTAAAAGGAGTAATTTTTAAATGTCTCTCAAGAATATGTATTTACAAGCTGAGTATTATAGTCACGTAGTACATTGTGTCTTAAGGGCGGTAAACAAGGAATTACGAACGAGAGTCTATTAGAAGCCCGAAGTCGAAGACTGAGGGCTTTAATGAGTCGATGTTCGTAATTCTAGTGCCGCCCCTGCGACATACAATGTTTTTCATCACATTTGCGAGTAAAATTGTATATTTATAAAAGAAAAACTAATATTTTTTCAAAAATTGCGCATACCGCTGACTACGCTCTTGACGGCGCCAGCCTCCGCGCCGCCCTCCCCCTCCCCCCGCAGCATGTGCCCGACGTGCGCGCGCCGCGCTCCTGCACGCCATGCAGTATCACACTCATTTACCGACCTTGGGCTTCATGACAAGAAAATTAGTACGCGCAATGACTCATATTTACCGACCACGGGTTTCATGACGAGCGCATTAAGGTCGAAGGTTTTATTTGGGGGGTTGCAACCAAGGTAGCCTGCATGTTTCGACACTGTTTACGAGCAAGTGTGATGAAAAAAATATTAACTGTATGAGGCTGTTGTTTATGGTTTAATTTTCAAATTAATGGTGTTATAAAGAGCTTAGTGCAATCATATGACCGAACCTCGGCATCTCCGTGCCGAATCGATTACGCTGCTACCGGGCATCGCGATAATGTATCTTAAACTGAATTAAACTTTATTTTTCCTCTCTCTCACACTTCTCAGAGTATCACATGTATCGCTTGATTTTATGAGCACTGAAATCAACTTCATTTCCCTGCCTTGCAAGTAATAAAGTAATATTAACACATGTTCATCGATCATCACACACTTATACTAGCAATTATTTAATATCAAGAAATGCAGCGCAATTCGAAACAGTTTTATGGCTCTTAGGTATATTCATTTAGTTTGACACGCAAGATCTTTGGCAATAATAACACAATAATCAAGATGGTAGAATTCAGATTTTTCAAATTCAGACCTCACGTTGGATTTGAACATTAAACTTTAACTACCAGCTTTTAAACGAACGACTACTTTTAGTGTGAAATTATGATTCCGAGTCTAGGTATAATGCACCATGCACCCAGTGAACAATTATGAAACTACGTCTACATATATTATTATAAAGTAGTTGTATTTTAAAGTACAATATGTACACATACCGTATACACTTATGTTATATGTATTGACATTGTATGACAATGTTTAAAACTCGTGATTTTCACTCATAATTAAAATACCACAAACGGGACTTATCACGGGAAACACACGAGTAATAGGTATGTACCTTGTCGAGTCTACTCGTGACCACGGCCACTGTAATGTGGTCGAAACGTCGAGGTAAATATTACTCGTATGTTTAGCGTGATAAGTCCAGTTTGTGGTATTTTAATTATTGTCTGTAAATTTTACGAAATCATTTGCTCTTTGCGTTACGAAACCTGTTGTTATCAACCTTGACGCTGGCAAAATTGTCCCATTGGACAGAAGCCATTTATTAAAAAAAAACTTTTCTTTCTAAAAAATTGTTTAGTTGACCAAGGTCCAAAAGTTGCCTTTCATCTATTAAGCTAACTAACCCCCTTATTCATAAACGACAATCAAACCTATTTTAGTTAAAATGCCGCTAAAATTCGTTTGTCCTTATCTCTCACTTCGACATTTGTATTTGTTAGAAAGGGACAAAGCATTTGTTAGTTAACATAGGCTTGTTAACTTTTGTGAATAAGGGGGTAAGTCTCTACATTTGCAGCAGGTTTTATGCGTTGAACATAATCAAGTAGTCTTATTTGGCTTCCATTCGAGACACGCTTGAAGCCTTTTCTTAGACATCTTACCTTACACATAATTTTCTTTATTTCTTAATTGAATAGGTATTCGGAAACTTCATAGATATTATAATGATACGTTATTTGTAAGGCTTTGCGACATGACTGCACATAGCAGTCGCATATGTTTGAACAGGTCCTAAACAGAACATTTATTCATTCCGGAAAGTGCGTAAGTTTGGTTCGACAGAAGTCAATAACATCATCACAATGAGCTAAATGCCGAACTGTCTCGCGCCGGCAAAGACCGTGACCATTGCTGGGGGACGAAAACACTTGATACTTTACAAGCCTTTAAAATTTGTCCGGAGTTTCTAAATATAAAATTTTAATCGAATTTAGGTACGTATAAATTTCAAATCGTATGTTTTTCATATTACTTACTTGCCTAAATTTTTTACTGGGTTATTGTCCTTTTAAAGACAGTTTAGGGTTCCGTACCTTAGCACAAATAGAACTCTAATAGGATTACTTTGTTGTCTGTCTGTCTTTTTGTTCGTTCGTTTCTCTGTCAAGATACCAAGAGATGCATAGAGGTACCAAGCTGAAATTAATACCAAATACTGAGGTCCTGTTAGCCCTTGGAGCAGTTAATGGAACTCTTTTAGTTTCACTTTGCCTGTCTGTCTCCATGTATGTTGGCGTCTTAGCTCTATTAGAGAGCTAAAAGTTGTCACGAGTGTGTAAAGTGGACTAAGGCTGAGGGCTGTCTGCATACTGAAGTATATGTACTTCAAATTTACAAGTAGTACCGGTTGCTGTTCGAGTAGGTATTGCTTCATAACAAGTACGTCGAAATAAAAAGTACTTAAATCAATATAGAGATAAAGAGGACCTACATTTAAAAAATAAGATTAAATGGAAAGGATATATTTTCTTACGATAAATCTACGATTTGAGGTTTTTTGTGTACAAAAAGAGAAAAAAATTGATAAGTATTATTGGCTTTAACAGAATTCCATTTAAATTTGCAAGTACCAAAGTCTTTCTGGCGTTGTAGCTTATTGGTCGGTGGAGAATTATTATTTTCCGATCTATGGTCATTAAAATTTTTGATTAACAACGTTCTATGCGTATCGATGCCATGACGCTGCAAGTCCTTCCTGTATTATCCTTTTCCTTTGGGCCGTGACTAAATGGTCCAACCAAATTTTTTACTAGTACCATACAAATATCAAAATATTGACTCCGGAATGTCTGGACAGCGTCTAGTTTAATTATGGTAGCCGTGTACGACTTTACGCACGGACATCTTTTAGGCGTACGCTTATACGCCTGATTTCAACGATGATCTTGTAAAGTAACGTAGTTATAATACCCGGTGCATCAGTAAAGTAACCTATATTTAATTTGAGGCAATATTCTAAATCAATTGGTATAGTAACACAGTGTGGGGCCGCACGCGCCGCTAGGGCCACCGCTTAATGCGGCCCCACCTCACCGGCCCGGTATAGAAACTAGCCATTCGTCATCCATTATTCACGCACTAAATTGCACAACTTTAGAGAGCCATTTCTAAATGACATCTAAATCTGTTACTGTATTAACATTGTGAATAAAATTTATACAATCAATCTACATAAATGTCCGTGAGCGTCCGTCCATTAGTCAAGCAGAGCACAAAGGGCACACGCTCTTCTCGTAAATCAGACGCATGTAACGTGTATTGAGACGGCTTGCCCAAATCGCACTCGCTCAATAACCGATGCCGATGTGTGCCGACTGCCGCCCGCGCCGATACAGAACTTTCCAGCCATTAACGACCCTCTACGACCAACATTTGTCATTAGACGAGCTCGCCTCATTGCTCTGGTGAAATCTTGACTTACTTAACATTGTTTCAACATCGACTAGGCACAAAGACATCTGGACTAGAGCGTCGCTGAACAATGAAGCGGCTAGCGAGCGAATGGTCTAGGATAGGTATCCATTCCTTTTTATGAAAAGGCATGTGCGTTCACATCTACTTATTATAACGTGAAACATCTTTAGCTATATTTTCTTCCTAAATAACCTAACAAACAAAAAGTTGGAAAACCCCGACTTTGTAACTTCAAAGTTCAATATCTCAAAAACGGCTAAACCGATATTGATGAAACATGCTTAAGAACCATCGCTAGAAAACCTGATTCCTAATTCAAATCGGTCTACCCGTTTAAGAGCTACGGTGCCACAGACAGACACACAAACATACAGACACACATAGCGGTCAAACTTATAACACCCCTCTTTTCGCGTCGGGGGTTAAAAAAATCTTGGTAAAACTAGTGCTTTCTAGCAGTCTACACGGCAAGAGAAAGGTTACAAATAAGAGCGGGTCTCTTAAAAAGAATGTACGTAAACCAAAACCACATTGCGATCGGTTTAAAAGTTTTTGAGTTTTTTTTAAAGCAAATTAATAATGAAGCTATTGCTTGGTAGAAAAATGGTAACATACTTACTACAAACACACAACCTCTTACCTCAAATGCATACCTACCCTGCTAACCTCTATTCTGTCGGGGATAATAAGTATAAAAGTTCCAATCAATCAATATTAAACCGTCAAAATCAGACTGACACTGCTAAATAGTGCAACACAACAACAATAGTGCAACAATAATATGTTGCAATAGTGCAACATAGTGCTACTGAAAATTACCTGTCATTTATATCCACCTGTTTTCACCTACGTTTGTCAAATAAACGAATTTTAATTTAAATCTATGCACGTACGTAGGTGTCATTAACTGATCAAACAAAGTAAAGGCTAAACACCCCAAAACGGTTATTAAGATATTACCATATTAGTATGTGTAAGGAGGGAGAGGGCCGCGCGACGGGGCGCCCAGCGGGGGTCGCTACCGGCCCCGCGACCCCGGGAAGTGTTAATCTCCTGGAGTTACTCAAATTATTATCACAATTTAAAGACAATCAGTTTTTTGTTAGTTCCGCGTTCTTAACACTTAGTGCTGTCATTTGCAAAGCCTGTCTAAAAAAACACAGTAGGTACCTGTACAAATTTCTCGGTAAGAAAAAGAACGAAAATAAGTTCTAGGTATATTTACAGCCTTATTTCAAAAACCCCTTTTATCGTACCACTAAGAGTCATTATTAGGTAATATATTTTGTTTTGTTGTTTGTGTTTTGTTGTGTATTGTGTTGTTTGTTTTGTTTTGTTGTTTTGTTGCCGTGGTGGCCTAGTAAAAAGCCGTGGTGGCCTAGTGGTATGACCTATCGCCTCTCAAGCAGAGGGTTTTGGGTTCAAACCCCGGCTCGCACCTCTGAGTTTTTCGAAATTCATGTGCGGAGTTACATTTGAAATTCACCACGAGCTTTGCGGTGAAGGAAAACATCGTGAGGAAACCTGCACAAACCTGCGAAGCAATTCAATGGTGCGTGTGAAGAATGGTGCCTATGCCCAGCAGTGGGACGTATATAGGCTGAGATGATGATGATATTTTGTTACCTACAAAAAAGCCCTTACTGTACAGTACTACCAAATAGAAACTTTAATTAAGAAAAGTACTTCAATATTGAAAACACTAAATGCGAGATGCGCATGCAAAAGGCACGACGGCCGACCTAACAAACGAGTGCACTTATGATTGTTTATCGCGCCTGCGCTTTTAATGTGTTTGATCAGAATTGTTAAACCCCATCCTCCCTGTCTAGAAACATAGATCTAATAACTAAACTTAGTAGACCTGCTTACATTACCTAGACGTGAACAAATTGCCTGCATTAAAGTGCCCTGGCCTATCTCCCCAAACAAATCAAACCTTTATTAACCCGAGGCCGACAGCGTCGCGTTCAACCAAAGCGTTCACTTCACTTATGAATAATATTCAATGTTAATACGTTAGGCCGTAAAATATGTTTAGTAAAGCATCGAGTTACATCAAACCGCTTTAAAGAGATCTTATCTCAGTATCAGTTAAATATTGTCGCCGGATCTCGAGCGGCGAGGTGACGAAGTCAACTTTGAAACTCACAGTATTAAATTAACGACGGGAGTAAAATAAAAGAATACGTACGTTTATGCATAATAATGGTTTGGAGTGAATAAAAATGAGGGGATCTGTACAAATATGTGAATTGAAGAGCTGGATATGATAACATAAAGCAGGAGGAATGTACGGGTCCTACGGCGCATTAAGATGCCGCGGCCGATTGCGCGCCGCTGCGCCCGCCGCTATCACTTATATCACTTCATTGCGGCTGTTTACATTTCATTCATAAGCCCGATTGTCTTTTACTATCTAGCGTTTGAGTTATTGTTACATTTTCTCATGGATATTTTATAGATAGATTGCATTATTTTAAGTACTGTTGTTAATTTACCTAACACTTTTACTAACACTTAAGTCTAGGAGCTGTATAAATCTGACTAAAATCTCACTTCAACTAAATTTGTTTCTTAACCCTCGCCCCCATTACCACAACTTAGCTCGTTTCCAGGCCATATAGGTAGCATGGATATTGACCGCAAGATAAAGATTTTTCATAAAAGTTTTTTTTTTCTAAACCAAACTGTTCATTAACAAACTTTGGAATTGTATCTACCATCAAATAATAAGTACCATCTGTTCCCATGACTGAATGGCTTTAAGAATAATAATAAGCTTATTTTGTGAACAGTTTGTTGATCGTATTCGTTTCTTTTTTATTTATTTAATAAACCCTTGGTGTATGTGTCGCCGAAGCTCGCACGTTGTTCATTATTTATTGACCTATTAGAGATAACATTAAGATCGAGATGCACGGCGAAGGACCTTTGTTATAAAAATGTCAGCTTCATTATTCTTAAAAAATATACACAGGCATAACATGGAACTGACAAGAAGAAATTGATACTACCACCGGATCCATTAGAGAAACAGACTAAATTGTATAAACATTAGGCACATCCATATGCAGTCATTAAAATATTTACTTTTAGCGTAAAAAAATCCAATACCCCCTTCCGTACCCAAAAGGTGACCAACGGAATCCTATTACTGTCGCTGTCCGTCCGTCTGCCTGTCACATGGATTTGCCCCGCAAGTCGTAATAGATAGACAGCTGAAATTTATACGTATGTAAGAGGTATTTACACAAACATATTTAATGTTTATTCTTACTCGTAGTGCCGCTGTAACAACAAATACCTACATAATAGAAATAAAATTAATTGAAAGTTGAGGAGTAACGAAACTCTTGGTGCGCAAGTCCAAATCGCACATCGGTTTTTTTTGTATTCTGGTGAAACCGGATTAAATCCACATGTATCAAGTTTTTAATAAGAGCACATCCATACTATTCTATCACAAGAGTCCTAAAGGCGGCGGCGACTCGTTATATTTAATTTTTCCCAGATTTTTAATCCGAGCTATTTAAATCAATACTCATTATGGTTTTTCAAAGGACCGTCATTTCGATCTTTTAACACGAGAACAAGGAACCAGTTTTATGATCTGATATTAAAGGTATTTTAAGTTTACGACTTTCTGGGCTCCGTTGTTAATCAAATATGTGGTTCTGTGCAAACAGGCCAACATATAGGAATTATATTCATAATTTGCTAGTGACATTTGAACACACGAACCTACACAAGTAGGCACAAAGTAGCTACCTACTAGTTTTTAAGCCTAATACTGTACATAAATGACTTGAATAAATGCGTTCAATTAAAATTAAAATGATTCTTTCACTTAAGGTACTACAAGTTTTAAGATTCTCTTTAAAATTAGTTATGCTCGTGGTATTGCTCGTTTTTTTTTCTATAGTAAGCGGGCCTTTGCAGAGTCTAGGTATGATCATAACATTGTAAATTGTGCTGTACGTTAACACTGAGGTAATAACTATGCCCTGACAGACTTACAATCTCGTTTATAATATTCACGTTGAAACTTACAGCGCTTATTGTTAGTAGTAATACTAAACGCGATTTTGTGTGTTCGTGTCGTGACCAATAGCTCACCTTACGCGGGGAAACACTGTAGATAGCGGAAGCGAGCCATAAACTGGGGCTGTTCTATTAACACTCTTACTTCCATAAACATGGTAACAGGCTAATATGAATAATTCTGATTCCAAGATGGCGGGATCTCATGTCACGAAATCACAAAAACTTTAACTACCATGGCAAGCCGGTTTATCCTTAGTAATATTATAAATGCAAAAGTAAATGTATTGTATGTAATATTTGACTGTCTGTCTGTCACATACCTCTTCACGCTTTAACCGCTGAACCAATTTTGATGAAATTTTGTATGAAGTTTAGTGTGAGACCGAACGTAGGATAGTTTTTCCGGAAATGACGGGCAAAAGCTATTTAGTACATAAACTTCTAATTTTGCAACTTTGGAGTTGAATAATAGTTGATAATAGCTTCGTGAGATGGGTCCCGGGTCGCGCTCCTAGCTGCGCCTGCGCCGAGCCTACCAAAGCAATCTGCTGTCATGATAAACTCCGTAGTTGCAGTGGGGGGTCTTAAAATTGCTATTTTATTAGCGTTCTACATCCTCGTTGACATTATACAGCTTTTATTTCCATAGATCATTAGATCGATATCATGAACTCCCATGCAAATGTGGTCGGTTATGGGAAAGCTTTATCCATAAATTGGACCATTAGGACCTGAGAAAGAATATGAATTGGACAGTCAACAAAGCACGCCTTGACCGTTCATTTCAAATAAAATCGATTTATACGAGTTTTTACACCTTTTTTATGGCATATTAGTTGGTTTGGTAGATTTCATTTTTATTTCTTGATCGAATAAAACAGGAAAGTGACAAATCTTTAAAATGAGCTCGGACAACTGTGGGCTTTTAGTATATATCAATCAGACACACCTCACTTCTTGTTTGCATTTTTTCTGAGAATTATCATTCTGATCTGCTATTTTCTTAGCCAAGCGAAAAGTTCCCTCCATTTAATTTCAACTCTTCCCTCCAAGTAAAATAAGAGCTAATAAAAGTAGCGTAATAAATATCCGGGAAAGTTGTTTTAATTTCTCCTTTACACGAAGTACTAGATTGCCGAGCGCGATCGGCAAAACTTCCTTTGTTTTTAATTTTCTTTAAAACATTCGTTTGTTTTGTACATTTTATTTCCAATGAGTACTTAGGTGGAAGGCTTTCTCAACTTCGATGCTTTTTTTTTCATGAAGGATGTAAATCTATTTACTTAGCACTCCTATTTTGAACTCTATATTTACAACGCAAAGGTCGAATGTGCTACAACGGGCTTAATATTATCAACTTTTTAATTGCTACGAAGAAGGCTAACTTTGCCAGACGCTTCAATTATTTTTCTTTTGTTTGAAACTGCGATTCAAAGTAAAAATGTGATTGGAAGCCATACCTAGTGCTTTAACTCGACACTGGCTTTACAACAAATAGATGAAGCAGTTTCAAATATTATTGCAGTTGTTTAAGTAACTACAAGAAAGTCACTTTCAAATCATCATCTCACTCATGCCCGGTAGTGGGCATGAGTCTCATATTCTAATTGAGAGCTTGCTTTGTAGTTCTCATGCAAGCGTAGTGCAGATTGGCAACTTCCCGTGCACACCATTGAATTGCTTCGCAGAAGCAGACTTCGCGATGTTATTCCTTTACCATTTAAAGTAAAATTTTACACATAAATTCCAAAAAACGGGATAATAAATTCAAGGACGGCAACCCATGAACCTCTGCTTAAGGACCATGTGTTAAGCCATTGGACTACCACGGCGCAATATCACGGCTTTCAAATGCGACATCGAAAACAAAATGAAGTCTCGACTCGCAACAATGTTGAGATGTGCGTATCAAAGGTTCGAGTCCACGATCATGGGAAAATTATAGATCGTTCGGAAATCGCAGCGTCCGGACCGCAGGCGCAGGTCTTATCACCGACCCATTGTGCGCGCGCATATCCCGACATGCGCAATATTCCATACCTCTCCACAAACAGAAGATTACAGAAGCGTGATTAGAATGTTTAGTGGGTACGTGCCATGAAACGACTCAAAGGTTTGCGTTATTTGCATTCGTTCTATGCACTGCTTAAAGTTCAAGAGAGCATGGTTTATAGATTATGCTATTTGACTTACTGGGACCGGCTGGATAGCCGAACATTCACTATTTAGATAAGCTATAGTGATCCTGCATTCAATTCTTATTGTGCTCTTAATAAATCTGTAGTAAACAAGACGCGGCTTGCCTGATAGTGAGCAATTATTGTGTCACTGATGATATAGGACGACTGTATCTGCTATTTCAGGCGATTTTGTTAGTCACCGTCCCAAATTCGATATGTCATTTAGTATCGTTAATAGAACTTTAAATTATTTTTAAATTTTTCTTCTTTACATTTTTAATTTTGCATTGTTTCATCTAAAGCCAAATCGAATCATGATATGCCGGTCAGATAGTAGGTACCATCAGCCTAATATGTAGTCTACCACCCTAAAGCTGATAATCGTTTGCATGACATAAAACAATAATGCCAATAGACGTGTCTGTCAACTTGAAAGTTCGACTTTAGAGACATATTTATTTGATAGGAACTTGTTTAAAAATTGGTAGACCATTTATTTGGCTGATGGTACACTAGAAATTGCTAAAATCGCAATCTGATTGCTAGATAGTTTTGATTTTTCAATATGTTGTCAGGGCATTAGCAGTAGTGAGTGTGAGTGTGAGTGAGTGTTCAAGTTTGCAGCTACGAAAAACCTTAAGAATAATCCAAAATTCTAAATGTTAATAAGTTCGTGATTTTATCGATACCGACTCACATTTGTCAAACAAAATTTTGATGGTGATTATAAAAGCAACTTTGCATAAGCATCAACAAAAAGTATGTATACAAAATTCTGGTCCCTGTCGAAGTATTCGTATAAAAATAATCTCTGGGTGTTGCCTATCAAACCATATATTCCTACGTGACGAAAATGCAACTATTTAGGTCTGATCGCGTTTCATTTGTTTACAATGCCAAGATAGCAAGCAACGGTAGCTTTCTGTGTGCTGTTCCCTTCCATCTCTATAGTATAGACTATTAGCTAATTCATTTCAATTTGCCGGCGCCCCAAAGAGATGTCAGAAACAAATAAAATTATTAAGATGACGGCGGTCCATTTCTCATCGCGAGGAATTATGACGCAAAAAATAAAGAATACTATTATGAATAATGGTTTCTCAGATTCTTCGGAGCCCTTCATCAGTGGCTCGGC
Organism: Choristoneura fumiferana; assembly: GCF_025370935.1. NCBI lineage: Eukaryota > Metazoa > Arthropoda > Insecta > Lepidoptera > Tortricidae > Choristoneura > Choristoneura fumiferana. Next base: position 12,877,327 of record NC_133474.1, on the reverse strand, counting down.
ATAAAAACTTGGCCTGTTATGGTTTGCGAGCTATTAAGTTATAAAATTTAGTTGGCGTCTACTGTCTTAATGAAATACCTATACCAATTTAATAATTATTACCTAATTTGGATCATTTATTGGTCTGCACTAAAATATATAAAAGTACACTTAAATTTCGAGTATTATTTGTTTTATTCCTTACTTAATTGATACAAGTGACGACAAAACAGATTTTTAGGAGACTTAACTTTTATTATGTCATGGTTAGGAAGGTACAGTCAAGGAAAATGAATTATGTACCAGGGTGGAACCTTTTCGTAACCAATTTCTCTATGATTTTTTAGCAAATGTATGATATTTCAACATGACATTACTAACACAAAGGTTCTACCCTGGTACGTGATTCGCTTTCCTTGAATGTACATGCTTACTTTCGCTTGAAGTAATAATTGCATTTAGGTTATGATTATTATTTGAAAAGTGCATATAATTAGCGATCACCTTAGTAGTAGTTACTGTGGAATTAATCTAATGACATCCAAACATCACATGCTGATGCTTCAAGTTCTTGTTGAGTGTATAGACTAGTTGGGTGGTCTATAGGATTCAACGTAATTTTAACTAAAGAGATTTACTTCAATCGCACTGAAAAAACCATAGCTTCTAGTAGTGTACTTCTAACAGTATTAGAGGAGCAGCAAGACAGCTGATTCTGTTCATTGGAATCATTTTCATAAGAGTCTCCGCAGAGCTTAACAGAGTAAAGGACTAGGTACGTAATATACCTACTCATTTCTTTAACCAAACAAAATTAACATAACGTAACTTTTGAACCGTTCGTTCTAACTTAATTGTTTATAATTGTACAGGCTTACTCGTAGAGGCCAAGAAAAGTTATTATAAGTAGCGAAGGGTACATAAAACCGCCTCTAACTTTAAACGTCTTAGAAAATAAATCTCAAATTATACGTAATAAAGTCATAACCCGAACAATTATGATTCTCTGACAGGGCAATCCAACCTAGACGCCACTTTACAATAATAAAATAATCATAAGTATTAATTCAACTGAAATTATATGTGACTGAACGTTTAGGTGGTCCGTTTGTATGAAAAAAATTGCATGTTAATTGTCATCATTATTCAAAAATTCGAAGCGTGAGTTCGACTTATTAGCAAAGGGTTATCATTGTTCTACGTTGTAGATACTCGTATATGAAAATATTAAATGTAAATCTACAACGGATTTTTTTCAAATCAATGAACGTTTGAGGGTGATTTCTTGGCGTCTAAATTGCTCTTAATTGCCGTACCTATGATTTTCAATATAAGGAACTTTTATAAAGAAATTAAGTAATCTTTTTGTGATAATCCCAAGCAATGTTCAATAACCGGTGCCGCAACAATGCAATGCGAAAGCAGAACGCATCTGTGATTTTTTTTAGTAACACTTTCTCTAAGTATGTATAAGTATATTCAATTTCTTAGGCCGCGTATATAGACAGACATCCATTATTTTCACCGGACAACGGACCATTATTTTGCCGGACTTGCTGTGTTGTATGGCTTACAATGAATATGTGTAATGCACCGGACACTTGTCCGGCGACTTAGCCATACAACACCGCAAGTCCGGCAAAAAAACGGTCCCATTTCCGGTGAAACAATGGACGTCTACAAGGGGCCTTATGCACCGAATTATCTTATGCTGTCAATTGCACATTAAAATCACACAAGAATATGACAGCTAACCCAAGACTAATATGAAAAGTCCAATAAAGATCCATTACTTAACTTAGCGGAACCACAAAAGTAAATAAACTCAATATTTAATATTTCCAAGACACCGGTCGCTTGTCAATTATGAAGTTTAATGTATGATTAACGAACTTGCCCGCTAATTAATGTAAACGCTGCGCAAGAGTTAATTAATTGTCGGCTGCGTAGCGAGGAGTACGCATGAAACATTCATACAATTCATAACAGAGAGCACTGTGAGCGTAGTCCTTAGCGGTCCTGTAAGTTCTGGTCGTTTTACTCTTAATAGATTTCCCAAAAGAAAATGAACATATTGTTTTCGAAATAATGGTACCTATTTTGTGACGTACTGATAAGCTAAAGGTAGTTTGAATCGAGACAATTTAAATCCTTTTTTTAAATTTAGGTAGAAATGTATATCTTGAAAATTTGTCTCAATGGCAAGTTCCATACCCACAAAATCGCACTGATTGTGCTTTTGTCGTGTAAGAATATGAATGAAACTGTACATTCTTATTCTTTTATTTTCCCAAAATTGTGAAGGAATGAAAAAGAATTATAAAAATAAACTGCATTAATAGTTTTTTTATGGCATGGTTGGTTATTATTAAAGGCGCTGGTCATTTTGTTTTTTCCCAGGTAACTTCCTATCCTACTAAGAAAGGGTTCACTGAGCGACGAAGCTAGTCACAGCCTTCATGCTGGTGTTCAGGACTCATGTAGGTGTAAAGATTTATCTCGCTAGCTAGATTTTTGACCAAAAGTAGTTTTCATGGTCTGATAAGTAGCAGTTGGGCAGTTACTACTAAAGCGCGATATTTTTGTTTTTAGCTAATTAAATTAGGTATCTCTAAAATCTCTCGTTGAGCTCGAAACGTATCACGTATCAGTGCTGTGTGGCGGTGAGAGAGGATAAGGTTTATATAATAATAATAATAATAATATCTTAGGACAAATTACACCAATTGACCTATCCCCAAACTAAAGTTATGGGTTATATGGGTGCTAGATAACGGATAGATATACATATATAGATAAATATAATACTTGTGTGATTTGTGTGTATTCTCACAGTCTGGAGATGGAGGAACTCCATGAACACACATTTGTTGCATAGACGTAGCTATCGTAAGGTCGCGGGTGAGCAAAGTAAATGTTTATAGTTCACTAATTAAATTAGCAATATCGATGCCTCGGCCATTTCTCGCGTGACATTTCTACTCTTATTATTTCTGTGTGCTGAATTGTAATGTGCCATTCTTATCCGGAAGACACCTGCCACCCGCGGGGTACCGCCGGCCGCCCTCGCGCAGAAAAACATACCAGCAGCGCCTGCGCTGCACTCTCGTTCATATTTACTGCTGCCTGCCCTAATGCAACATCCACCCACCGCGATCATGAGCGCTTTTTCCAACAACCAGTACCTACTTAGCAGGATGCCTTGGAATTTTTTTAAGTCGTAAGAAAACTGTCACGCGACCATGCATTTCTCATGTCAATGCCATAGGAACATTATGTAACGCAATGTACGAGACGTTCCAAACAATCCTTATGCTAGTAGCATTGTACTCAGTTTTCCAGTGATATGGTATAGAAAAAATTGTCTTCTTCGTTCCATAAAAGTCTAAATCACAAAAAAGTACTATTTCTTCAATTAGAATACAAAAAGTGTGCGACATTACAGCGGTTCTGCAAAGAAATATATTAGGATGTGAATTCTATTCCTCTCATTATAAGGTTAGGTATTAGGACCATTATCCAAGATTCGTCCGGATGGTTACCGCCATTTTACGTCCTAATCCTGCCGCCAAGAAGCAGTGCTTGCAGTGCTGTGTTCTGGCTTGGAGAGAAAGCAGCCTGTGAAGTTATTTGAGGTACCTACGGGTATTTTATCTTCACCCTCTAAGCTGGCAATGCATCTGCTATCATCTGGTATTGCGGTTGTATACGAGCGGTGGTAGTTACTTTTCATCAGGACCCACTTGCCCGTTTACCAGCTTACTTCACAAAAAATAGTTCTATGTCTTAACAGGAGTAAACACCGGTACACATTAAAATCTCTTCGACTTAAAATGTATACATGCAACCCTGTATAAGTATTAACTAAAGCCGATAAACTAAGTTATTCCCTCGTGCAAGAAATCAGCATCTGCAGCATTGGCACGTACATGGTTCTGTTTAATATTTATTTATCGTTAAATTAGTATGACTAAACTAATGAAATCAATTAAGTCGTTTTTGTATGGAACAGGTTCGAATCGATGCCTTTGACGATTTTATGGCGGTACCTCATAACAATGATATGTATCATTACCTACCAAGACATAATTTTTTATTAGCTTTTGAATATTTTGGCTGTGACAGATGGACAGGCAGACAGACGTGAGTGATCCTACAAGGGTGTTGTTTTTCCTTTTGAAGTACGGAACCCTAAAAGTGGACTGAATTTAAATAGGCATGAAAATGAAAAAGTTTATTCGGACACACAAATATAAATAATAGGTACAAAAAAAGTAAAATAAAATGAGAATACAAAATAAAAATAAAATACGAATACTTATTTGTTTGTGCCCGAAATGGTCCCGCCTCAGCATAAAATCCTTAGGTGGAGCCAGCGCTGGTCTTCCGGCGAGACCATGCCGGCGGCCGGCATGACCCCCTTATACTAATAGACATTTTAGAAATTTGCCAAATTTACCTATGTTATTTTAAAAAAATTTGACGTTTGCCTTTGCAAGACAAAATATAAGGCAAAATAAAGGTAAGTTAGTTAATAGTTTTGTTAACTTTTGAGACGTAAAATAGGAATAAATTGTAGTTTAAATGTGTGAGTAGATCTCCTTACATATATAATATTCAAGGTGTTTTTGCCATACTAGGTAAAGTTAGCCGAATCCTATTTGAAGCTTAATAATATACCTATAATATAATAACCCATACCTATATAAAATAAAAATCAACTGCGAGTCAGACTCGTGCAGTAAGAGTTCCGTTATTTAAAAACACTTTTCTTCTTGCCAAATTTCATAAGTCTATGTCAGCTGGATCTATTCAGGCTTTGATTCTGCGACCTTTTGACTACGTAATCATAGATACTTGTTTTTTTCATAGCTACAAGACAATAGATTGCAAACTTGCGTGTATTGCGTATAATATCGACTGGTCGAAAATTTTTAGTCATAAAGTAATGTTTGTCATAATGTAATGTTTGACATAACTCCATAAGTGCAGGCAGGTGCAAGTGCAGGTGGTAGGACCTTGTGCAAGGTCCGCCCGGATTGCTACCACCATCTTGCTCGCTAATCCTGCCGTGAAGCAGCAGTGCTTGTACTGTTGTGTTTCGGCGTGGAGACAGCCGGTATCCCATCTTAGGCCTCTAGGTTGGCAACGCATCTGCAATCCCCCCCTGGTTTTGCAGGTGTATATGGGCGGTGGTGATCTCTTACCACCAGGATACCCACTTGCTCGTTTGCCATTCAGTCGAATAAAATAAAAAAACTTTTTTTCTCTGAAATCATTTATTTTTCAGAATTATTATAAAACAAACCTAACCTAACCTATAAAGTTCTACAGGGTGACCATTTAAAAATTAATTATTTAACAATAATTATGAAAAACATAACACTACGACTTATAAAATTATGGCAGTCGAAAGGATCCCGAAAAAAGGTCATAACAGACAAAACAAACAAACGGACAACGAAGTGATTATATTAGGATTATTTTTTTCCTTTCGAGGTACGTACGACGTACGAGACCTTATTAACATACTGCATCAACTAGTACTATTAATGACCGAAATTCAGATAAAGCGGTCAGCGACCTTTTTCACACTTTAGGCACTTAGGTACTTTTTCAAAATGGCAAAGGGCGACAATCAAACAGCCGCTGTTTTTTAATAATTTTATTATCTTAATAAACACTCCCTGTTTTAAAAAAAACAGCTGTTAAAGTAGCGAAAAACAAACAAAAAAAAACTCGAATCACGATTTGAATTTCCAACGTCACAGTTTTTGGTAAAAATTGGAATGGTAGAAACCAGAACAAAAACGTACGCGTGCCGGGTCACTCTGTACCTCTACAAACATCGGCATTTCATTTGCTTTGGGTCGGGGCGCGGGCAGATAAATAGATTAAAACAGATAGGCTCCGGTATCTACGATTAAGAATAAAATCTTTATGGAGCGAGGTACCGTTACACTTAAACAAGATCACGTGATGATTAAATCTTAGAAATAATTTTATGGTCTGTATATACCATTTTAAGTTTATGAAAGAGTTGCAAAAATATTTTTGTAGACTTTAATAATTAGGTATTTTATTTGGCAAGCCCATATTATTAGGGCTTCACAATTATAATGGTGGTTTATTCGACAATAATCCGTACCAACTTAAAAGATATAAGTAATACCTATACAGCGTGTATTTTTGATATTACCTACCTCAGACTGCAACCAGACGAAAATTCAAGTGCTGTGAACCGATATCAAAACAAATTGTTCATTTAAAATTAACTACCAGAGCGTAATTAATTTTTGAAATATTTTCCAGCATCAATGTAATGCGTACAATAATTTGATACGAGAGAGAAACGTTTAAGTGCGACGTTTTGTATAAAAACAAAGCAGTATCACGTAGTGATACATTGCGTGCTAATTAATTTTGTAAGGAAAATAATAAGTCAATTATTTTTAATAAAACACAATAAAATGTGATTATTAGGGCCTTCACTAACTACCCTTAAAGTTTGAGGTAGTATCAAAAATACACGCTGTATAAACATCGAAAAAAGTTAAATATTGGTTAGGTTGATTGTTTCCCTACAACAATTTTGACAATTCTAATCAAAATCAATCAATAAAATCTGCAAACTTAAACTGATATTCTTAGGGCTTGTTTCATCACTCATGTATAAATTTTAAGTGACAGATAAATATGATGCCGTCTCTATTTAATCCAACAAAACAAACAGAGGCGACACATAACATTTATCAATGAGTGATCAACAGGCCTTTAGATATTCGATTAAAACGTTTAAGCCATCTGCCAATATAACGCCCTGCATTTGTTTCCAACAGCGTGTAGTTTTGCATAGTTGCAAGTGGACACCTTACGTCAAAACAAGTGTGGAAGGAGGTGTCGCGGGGCGGGGCGGGACGGGGCGGGCTGGGGGCGTGCAGCCTGCACGTGACCTCGCTGCACCGATGCAATTCTGAACCGGCATGCGATGCAGTCGCAACGGGAATGCACCGGAACCGACCACGGAACATGAGTATAAGCGTGGAGCTGGTGGAAATTGTGAGCTAGTAATTCTTCGTTGTGCGAAATTCGTAGCGATTTTTCTTTTCCTTGCTATTTTCAATGCAATGTTTGAATGGCGGCAATGTCTCGAAAATATTTGGAATAAAACTACCCAAAATACAAGAACAACAACACACTTGTGAATTGTCTATTAGCAAAGAAAAGCAAGCAAGAGACGTCATATAAATGATATAGATAAAAAAAAATAAAACCTGTTGATGTTTATGGATTAGGTTATTGTTGTATAAAAATGTTGGAACTGCGCGAAACTAACACCAGAACGGCTAACACATATCATATCATATTTTCTCAATTAGCATTTCGCGTGTCCCACCGGGTTAGGATCTCAGCAACAAAGAGTTAAGACAAAACGTCAGAGAAAGAAAGCTTCTGATAGCAGGAGCGTGACTATTTTGTATGAAACCATGTAGTGTTCCGTCGCCATGCCCACTTCAGTCCTCGTTTTAAATAACAGACTGTTAAAGATATTATAGAACTTGTTTTTAAATATGATTTGCCGCACATTTAATGCTAAACAAAGTTTTATTGCGGTTGGAGCCCGGAATCAGACTCTCGCAGTTCTCCCTAGCAATGCACTCGCTGTAAGACCGACCACCGCTCCTTTACCGCCACCATTTCCCCCTGCTGCTTACAAATTGTTTACCTTTTTAACCAAAAACTTTAAAAATAAATTAGGTTTAAATTCAGATTTTTACTAACAAACCACGAAATTGCTACTTTGTTGAAACAGCACCAAATGCCACGGTTTTCTTATCGATGCTCGCCGCAAGCTTGTTATGATACACGCAGCGCCATCTAACGGCGAATAGCTGAACTAACCAAAAACAGTCTGGATGTTAATCATTCAAGGAGTTTAAATTTGTTAATGGACATTTGAATTTATAAATCCACATATTAATACTTCGCTATAATTGTTAGGGAAATGTATATTTAAAGTAAATTTTGCATTGTGGAGTAAAATTATGCGCCAAGTTAAACGCGCCTAAGTTTTGCATTTACCTATCCTGTGTAAGTAAAATAAACAATTAGTAAAATTTAGTTATGAGGAATTATAAGGTATTTCTCGCTTTGTTATCCTACTTAAATCGTGACCATTCATTGAAATGAAAATATCACACTATGCATATCAAATAAAGCCGCTGTGCCATCCCATATAATTTCACCGGCCGCATTGCTATAACAACGATGCACATTACAATTTGTAATTGTAACATCCGCGGATACAAAAGTAATTTACATGCAAATACAATACAAAAATGAACATCCTGTCGCTGCGATCGATTTGCATATTTTTTATATCCAATAATAACAAAAGCGGTTTATGAAAACGGCGAACAATTGTTAGGACTTCCGGAGCGTAATATTTAAATTATTCATAAAATATAATCAGTGTCCTCATAATTATACGTCCGATGTTAATTAACATTAATCAGACAATGCCGCGTGCATCAATGTTTCATGAGTTTGTTATTGTATTATTCACGACGACATTTTAGAAATCGTATTATGATAGACGTACCTACCTGCTTGACGTGCGTTGCGTGATTTATTTCCATACGCGATCCTTGTTTGTAATATTGTCCGTTTATAAACAACATTAATATACTGAGCATGTATTATGCTCTAAGCTTAAGCGAAATGTTGAATAGGGCGGACAGATTGAGTGAAAGATGCGACCATGGCAACGATGTTGCTGGTTCTTGGGCATTTTCAGAAAAAAGTATACCCTGCACTTTTTTTTAAACCTTACAAATTTTGGGTTATTTCTACTCAGAATCACAAGCACTATCAATTTAAGCAATAAACAAAAGTATCCCGCTTTTAATTGTCAGTTTTGTGACGCACTTAACCATACATGTTATACCTATGGATCGTCACAAAACGAACTATTTTTTTTAAATTAACTTTGGATTCCGTAAGAACCAACATCGTTGCCATGGTCGCATCTTTTACTAAATCTGTCCCTCCCTATTCCAATGCTTTTAACTAAGAGGCAATATACAAGTTCAGATAGAACAGACAGTTGCATCAATCTATGCCGATGTTCTGCTCAATAAAAAGTTACAAACCTCTCTGCTGTTTTGTCTGCGCCTGGCACAAACAAATGTCAAAGTGATTAAATTAAATATATACAAAGTCTATTAAATTTTAGAAAATATAGCTCCACCGATAGGTACTAAAAAGTAGAGAAGTCAAATTCGACGAATAAACTACTGTTGTCAGAATCATTCACAGTAGGTACTTAATAACATAACCTAACCTAACCTAAAGCGACCGGTTAGCATAAAATAAAAATAAATAAAAATAAAAATCTTTCAATCGCTAACTTTCAATTAAAAAGTGACAAAGTTTTTCATTTTTAGGGTTCCGGAGCCAAATTGGCAAAAACGGAACCTTTATAGTTTCGCCATATCTGTCTGTCTGTTTGTCCGTCCGCGGCTTTGCTCAGGGACTATCAATGCTAGAAAGCTGTTATTTTGCACGGATATATGTGTAAACTATGCCGACAAAATGGTACAAAAAAAATATAAAAAAAAAATTATAGTAGGTACCTCCCATAGACGTAAAGTGGGGTGTTTTTTTTACTCGTCCAACCCTATAGTACCTATGGTGTATTGTTGGATAGGTCTTTTAAAACCATGACCTACCTAAACTTGGAAGATTCCGTATAAAATACGAAATCCTTAGAAAAATATTATTTAATTTTTACGTAATGGCCACGGAACCCTATTTTGGGCGTGTCCGACACGCTCTTGGCTGGTTTTTAACTATTTTGTAAATGATCACAGGACGCATTTTTAGGGTAGGTAAAGCAATTTAATTACATTCGTGTTAAATTTATTCACAACGCACCGGCTGTTACCTCACAATAGAAAGTAGTTCATCTGTTATGATAAGATCCTAAGTGGAAACAAATTCATTACGCATACAAAACAATGACGCCACAAGCTTACCTTATGTAAATTCCGACAAAACTACGCGCTGCCAAGCTTAACACAACTAACACGTTATCTATTCACCTATTAATTTTAAAGACATGGATACATGACAGTATGCCGGTGATGGTCCCGTATTATAATATAACATTAGGAGAGTGACAAACGATGTATTACCGCCGATATTATCACTCGTCACCTGAACGGAAGCGGAGCGGCGCGAGTCAACACAAAACCCACATTAGTTGGATCACCTAAATTATAATTTTGTTGATAACTATGTCTAACGTTGCCTAATTGTAATATTCTATTTTTCTGTTTTGCAGTATTAAATTCACAAAACGCAGATTTTCTTCAGTTGAAGGTACATAACCATTATTTGACTAACTTGAAATCGTTTAAACGGTTTTCCTGGTCATAACTCTTTTAAAATGCGAACCCGATTCCAAATCTGAATATTGTATTCACGAAGTGTCCGAAATGAAACCGTGCGAAGTTCGCCGCTATAATTTAAGCATTCTTCATACACGTTAAAAATAATGCATTATTAGATACACATGTAGGTGTACGCAGTAACGCGACTTGTGCAGATTACTTAAGGAAAATAAAAAACCGGCCAAGAGTGTGTCGGACACGCCCGAAATAGGGTTCCGTAGCCATTACGACAAAATTAAGTAATATTTTTCTAAGGATTTCGTATTTTGTACGGAATATTCCAAGTTTAGGTATATTTTATACCTTAGGCTGCTATTTACTCTTAAACCACTAATAATTCTCAAGAAAACCTAATCGTTATAGTTTTCCTTGTAAGTTTGATATACTTACTACCATCCTGAATTTTTTCAAATTTTTCCACCGGCCGGTTTAGATTTTAGAGGGGGGGGGGGGGGACGCACGATTTTAATGAAAATTTGCACTTTAAAGTTGAATATTTTGCAAACAAATCACTATTTTAGCAACCCCCTAATGGTTTTAAAAGACCTATCCAACGATACCCCACACTACAAGGTTGGATGAGAAAAATTATCACCCCCACTTTACGTCTATACGTAGGAAGGTACTCTAAAAAAAATTGTTTTTGATTTTTTATTGTACCATTTTGTCGGCATAGTTTACATATATATTTGTCCAAAAATACAGCTTTCTAGCACTTATTATAGCGGACGGACAGACAGACAGACAGACAGACATGGCGAAACTATAAGGGTTTCGTTTTTTTCCATTTTGGCTACGGAACCATAAAAATAGGTCAGGTATTACTAATGTTTATATCAGACGATTGACAGTTGGTTGAAAGACGAGCCGACTCCGTCCAGATGTTGCAGCGCCGAATGATTTCTGGCACTATTAATCTTAAATTTCAAATAACGTATTCATGTAGGTTTTATAAACACCTGAGTCTGAATAAACATACATGCAGGTAAATCAGAATGGTAAATGAATAACTGTAATATAAATATCTGAAATAGTGAAACTAACATCGTCGGCGGGAGTTAAACAATCTTTCAGCCGCTTCCACAAAGCTTAACATTTTAAAATGAATCCGGTGAGGATCGTAAAATATTCGATAAACAGGGCGGGTATGTTTGCTTTCGCCGACTTTAACATTGCTATTAAACAGCCGTGAAATGGACAGAAATAATCGGGTCGATCCGTTATATCGCATGAATCGCATCATTCGTATGACGCCTGCGTCTGCGCACATTGCGATGACCGTGGCCCATTGCCATGCCGCTCAACTTTCTGCGTGCTCTTACTATGGACATAGATTTATCTTTAATTCACTTAACAGTACCCATAATGTAGAGGTGTTACATGCGAGTTTATCGGAGCCCTACTACTAATACGGGTTAATTATTCTTACGGTATCTGAATCACCGTGCAATTGTTTCCTAATTCCGCATGCGATGCGAATTGCAAGTGCGGCGGCGGCAGCGCGACGAGCGCTCAGCGTCGCGGCTCGGCCGACACGCGCTGCGCCCGCGCATCGGACTGCGCCGTTTTTGTGAGTCGCGGCGCGCGCCGACAGTCCGCTGATCTTCACCACAGTTCCTCAAATCCACCGATGCAATACTCGGAACCAGAATTCTAAAGTAGCCATTCTTATTTTACTTTTTCCGCAGCGGAGTATCTACTTATATGTAAGGTATATTGGCAAAAAAAGGCACTGAATCGTTTATTTATACAGGAATTTCTAACGTGTTAAATACTTCTCGTGTACATGAATGACTACTGGCAGGATTGATAAAAGCGGAGAGCGAGCGGGTCGGCGGTAGTGAACGTTTTAATCACGTGATTCAGTTGCGAGCGCATTAGCCGCGCGGCCGGCGGGCGCGGGCGGCGCGGGCGCCGGTAGCGCGGTGCCTCCCGCGGCGAGGCCCGGCTCCACAACTTTTTATCCGCACATGCTCGGCTCGTGTCTTTTTCGCTCTTCCCGATTGGAATTCGTTGAGGGATCGCCGCTGCCGGTGGCAGACGTCTTGTGACATGTCAGCGGCGGTACGTGCGCTGCGTACGCGGCAATTAACCAGTCGCCACGAATCCACTACTCGGATGGCTTCTCGTCGTCTCGCTCACATGCTTCCGAGGAGCATCGTCTTTATTCAAGGAACAACCGTGAAAATACTCCGACACGGTAATCGTTAATTGAGCTCGTTAATTGATGTTTTTTTTTCAGACACGCTCTTGAAATTACCAAACGACGGAATGTTTTTACTGGGGCATTCGTTAATTTTGTTTAACCTTCAAGTCTATTTTAAATCAATAACTCAACTTATCCACAGTACTTGGGTACAATTTTGTTCGCTGCAGATAATTTACATATTTAGACATAAATTATGAGTATATGCAGGTACCTACTGCTATTAGAGTTTTTAAAGAATTATTTACCTAATGTGCTCTTTCCTACGTGCCAGTGATTGCGGTACTGAGTTCCAAAACTCCTGCCCATGACAATTTTGGCAGATCATCAATCAATGGCAGATGTACGAATTTCAACATGATATTTGCTATAAAAAGGTTCCACTCTAGTACGCTCTTTGACTAAAGGTTGAGTACATAAAAGTAAACGTTATTCGTTTTAAGGCTGTCGGTGGAAGGCACAAACAAAACTTGTAAAACGTTTGAAGAAATATTTAGTGATACGCCGAGGTGGTAGCATAACAACGACAGCTCGTACAATAGAAACTTATGTCTGACAAAAGGAAAGGGGCGACTTTGTCGCTCCGTGTGAATAAAAATGAAAGAGGAAAATACTTAACCGCTGTTAAACTTAACACAGGACAGCATTTCATATACAAGCTTTTGCCCGCGACTCCAAATGTGAAAAATTCGTTTATCGCTATCCCGTGAAAACTGCAATTTTTCAGGGTAAAACTATCCTATGTCCTTCTAAGGGTCTTCGGCTTTGTTGCGGAATAAGCAAATATTAAAGGATAGCTAAATGGAGAGCGCTGACAAGGCCAATTTTCTGACTCAACTGCTTTATTCATCTGTTTTACAAAATACTTTTTTAATTAATAAATAACATACAAAAAAGAGTTAGCAACAGGCTTGTAGATATTTACATTGCAATGTTTGATTTTCATGAACACTTTAAAACCAAAGAATGATATTATAATAAGATTTTTTTATATACTCAAGCCTTCTACCAGTTATTACTATGTGTACGTACTAAACAATAAATACACCTACCTGAATACTAACATAGATAAATAAAACATAAACGCACATACATAAAAGCACGACATGATTCTTACATATTACATTCAATGCGTCTATCTAAATTAAATCATAACTTAATACTCAATTAATGCATTACTTTGCGAAGATTCATAATAATATAACCCTTTACCTTGCTACTCCACTAGCAAACGCGTAAGATAGCCACGTCTGTACAACACATTTATATGTATGTTTTCATGCAGAAAATTTGTCGTCCTCCACTTTTCTGACACATACATTTACACATTGTGTGTGTATTATTATACTCAGACTCAAACTATTACAAACGCCACTCAAAATGTCGTTCTGAACTCTTTTCAAGTTCATTATCAAAGCTATAAAGAGCACAATGACATATCCGTTGCCAAACAGTACTAACCAGTAAACAGTTAAGGTGGTTTTCCACCGGCGAGGCGAGACGAAACGAGGCGAAACGAGAATTGAAATTTGTATGGCAGCGCCCGCGGCGAGAATGCATTCAAATTTCAATTCTTGTCTCGCCTCGTCTCGTCTCGCCTCGCCGGTGGAAAATCACCATTAGACAACTTAAGTAGACAAACCCCGAACTACCCTCATTATTTTCCTCAGCATTATTCTCTAAGCCACCCTATCATTATTAAGCTAATAGCTTGTAGTACAATAAATTATTTATAATTATAATCAACAACACAAGAAAATACAAAATGTTTAATAGTATTTTATGCAAAACTTGTATAACAGGGTTCAAAAAAGGTGAGTGGCGTGGTCCCTAAAGCTCACATCGTTGGAAAAAGACGCCACGAGCTTTTTTTGACTTGCTTATACAACGTTGCATACAATACTTTTTCTTCGACTTTAAACGTTTTCATACTTTAGTAAAAAGTATGGCAAATGCAAAGAGAAAGTAAACAACAATAAACGAGTGAGAAATATGAAAATGTAAAAATTTGTCTAAGTAAAATTTTGTTTTTGATTAACGTTTAGGGTACTTGCCTGTGACGATGTTAAAAATACGCGTTACTTATGTTGGCAGGCTATGGATTATGTTCGGAAAGTTTTTATTTTATTTATTATTTATTTTTATTCGACTGGATGGCAAACGAGCAAGTGGGTCTCCTGATGGTAAGAGATCACCACCGCCCATAGACACCTGCAACACCAGGGGATATGCAGATGCGTTGCCAACCTAGAGGCCTAAGATGGGATACCTCAAGTGCCAGTAATCTCACCGGCTGTCTATTTTGTATAAAAACCATATAAAATATGTAACTGGCTGCATCTTAGCCTGTATGTATAATAGGTACTGTTCGTGATTAAGTAAATCACAGATTACAATATAGGAGTAGAAAAAAATAATTAGTAATTAAATAAATAAAGAAATACTTAGGCAATAAATTTTTTATAGTGTTGATATTTCATTTGTAAATTGTGAAAAACTTTCTAAGTCCATGCTACAAGTGCATGCAATTGAATCTGAAGGCTGCAAGTTAAAGAACTTAAAATAAACATAAAATGCACGATTCCAAACACCTAACAATGAGTACTCATAACTAAAGGCTCAGCAAAAGCAAAATTCTAGGTCCATTGTTCGTCCGCAGATAAAAACAAAAAACATGAAATCGTGGTGCGATCGGATTTATTTAGGTAAGAGCGTAGTAAACAGTAAGTATAATATTGTGACAATTATGGAAAAGGCGAGGTGTGGACGGCGCGGGTGTGGACACGTGTTAGCGACTTGCATAATGGATGGCACAGGGCTACCGTCCCGCAGTGTACAGACCTTTTGTTTTGGTATTAAATAGCATTATTTTGGCAACATTATGTTCTATCAAAACACTCGATTCCTAGCCCTCCGTAAGGCATTCTCACAGTTAGTTTCATAATGATTTCCGTTGTCAAGCAATGGGATGTCACATGTTTCAATGCAGAACTTACTTCTGCCTACCCTGGCCGGCTTTATTAAAAAAAAAAAAAACTAAAAATTTTAAAAACCCGCGACACAAAAAAACTCCTGCAAAAATAAAAATAAAACGCCTGAAAAGAAAACGGCGACAAAAAAACGCCGCCAAAAAAGACAAATAAAAAGTAAAAAATAATTATGCACTACCTAGCTGTTGCCCGCGACTTCATCTGCGAAGAATTCGTATATCCCTATCCCACGGGGACTATGCTGATTTCCCGCAAAATTAGCCTAAGTTAATTTAGTATAAGTACCTAGATTTTTTTTTAATTTAAGCGTCGTCGGTGTCGGGGGACCGCTAAGGTTAACAGGAAACTAAAGTACATAATTATGTTGTATTTTTTAAAGTATTAACCTTAGCGGTCCCCCGACACCGACGCTTGGATAAAAACAATATTACTAGGTAATAAGTTGGATATCCTGGCTGCAGCATCAGCTCATCGTGTTGCCACCATTGCATTGTATGTATGTAGAATCAAATACTGATCAAAAGGAATCAAACACGACATATCTGCTATTATTTTTTCAAGAGTATACTGGTGTGCTCGATATCCTGGCTGTAGCATCATCTCGTCGTGTTGCCACTACTGCATTGTATGTAGAATCAATTACTGATCAAAACGAGTCCAAACACGACATATGTGCTATTATTTTTAATACAGTGTACTAGTGTGCTGGATATCCTGGCTGCAGCATCAGCTCATCCTGTTGCCACCATTGCATTGTAAGTACAATCAAATACTGATTGAAACGAATCCAAACAAGATATATCTGCTATGGTTTAATCAAGATTGTACCTACTAGTGTTCTGGATGTCCTGGCTGCAGCATCAGGCCGAGAATTCCATAATCTTGCATAGTTATATAGCATACATGGGTGTTTCAAATTTTAGGTCCCAAATATGTTTGAAAGTAAAGTAAATACCCATTATGCGTCTAAGATTCCTACCGCAGCGAACAAAAGAGCTGATGATCTTGAAACGGCTGAACCGATTTTGATTAAACATGTCTAAGAACCATGCTAGAAAACCTGCTTTCAAATAAAAAAACCGCATTCAAATCGGTCCACCCGTTTAAGAGCTACGGTGCCACAGACAGACACACAGACACTTAGACACACATAGCGGTCAAACTTCTAACACCCCTCTTTTAAAAAAATTAAGTATATAGATGTTTGACACTATCTTGGACATTTGCTTGCTGTCTTGTTTTCATTACTATTTATATACTTAAAGTTACATGTTTTTTTAAGATTTTTTTTAAGATGTTCGAAATTTAAATGTTATTAAAGTATCGCTACCAGTAGGTAGTTTAATGTAAATATTAAGATGCAACCACAGATAGAAGTTTCTTAAATTAGGTCATTTGCTTATCGTCTCTGAATATTATTATAGGGAAGTTATATGATATGGATGTAGATACAAGAGTATTGAAAAAATTAGCATATCAGCTATGTAATAATTAACCGTTTGTTATACATTAATAATATATTTTTTATGTAGCCTGTATTATGTCCCACTGCTGGGCAAAGGCCGCCCCTTTCCTCCGCCACTCTTCCCTGTCCTGGGCATGCATCTGCCAATCGAGCTGAAAAGCGCTCAGGTCGTCCCTCCACCTCCATCATCATCATCATAATATATATAGGTACTTATTACGGACAGTTTTTGCAATTAGGTATGAAGGGTTGCTTAAAAACGTTCGTGTTAGAAAAAACTTTTACCTATTAACCGAGTGCGTGATCCAAATGACAGGTAAATCTGCAAAGCTACTGATCTTTTGTTTACAAAAACTATTTGAATGAATATTTAGTCTTGGTTCGCATAATACGGCCATTTATAATATTGCAAATAAAAGTAGTCCCCGAATGCCCCGGTGGCAGCCCTTCGGACACAGAAAGGAGCCGCTTGCCTTTCCATTGAATCAAATTCATATATTTTGAGATTCAGTCGCCAATTTCATTTGTACAGTTCGTGTTATAAATGTATGTAGACTATTGTTTTATAGTGTGTGGCAATGTATGGATCTTAGTTATGTTATAAGCATGTTAATTGTACTCAATTTTGAACTATTTATTAACCTTCACAGCATGGAACCAAAATCGATGGGTTAATGTCAATTACCTATATTACTTTTTGTATTTTTACAATATACTTGCTCACCTTTGAAAGTGAAGTGATACGAAAATTAATCAATTAATGAAATTTATCATGAGCAACACGTTAAAAGAAAACAACGTGAGGAAACCTGCAATCACCTGTGAAGAGCTTCAGTGATGTTTGTGAAGTTAGTTCCCAATCCGCACTGGCCCTGCGTGCAAACTACGGCCCGAGCCCTCTCATTATGAGCGGAGGCCTGTGCTCTGCAGTAGGATGTATGTATATAGGCCGAGATACAATTACTGCTATAGTGCTATCACAATTAATTGAATTTCTAACATAGATTTATATTAAAACACACTTGCCTATGTAGTTCTAGTTACCTTGAACGAGTTATTGATCTTCAGAACCGGATATTTAATAGGTTTTATATTTCATTGAATATTTTTCTACAAAAATTATCAAACGACAATGTAGCAAAATATGTCGTGGAGTATACATTCCACGGATTGTTTTATTGGATTATGCGGCGAGGCCGCGAAGCAGCTATAACTATTCAGTGTCGTCTTTTGTGTTATGGAAAAACTTGTTCTTGAACCCATGTAGTGTGAAAGCTTCTTTTATTTTTGCAGTTTAATGTTACATATGTACACATATTATCGCCTGCGCGACTGTCAGCGCGTCGCTGCGCCCGCGCCTCTACAGTCGCGTCGTTAGTACGCACAATGTGAGTTGATTCAATACACATTGTTTTGATTTCTTATTCCTTTTGAGGAAGCTAATTAGGACTTACACATACAGGGTCCTAATTGCTGAGAAAACTATTTTAGGACATTGAGAAAGAAAGGCTGCTGAGGATTTAGAGATATTAGGATAGGTACCTACTATAAATCTATAACAGACCATTAGTTTTCAAGTTCACGTGAATTATGGACCTAATTTACTGCTAAAGTCCCTTCAGTAATGCCAAATGTTTGAAGAATAAGAAAAATATGTTAAATAACTTTATCCCACTCTAAAGCATGCATTAACTTATTCTGACATCTAGAAATTACTCTTTATTGTCGCAATTTTTATTTTTATTACAGGCAATAAGTGTTGCCGACAAAACCCTATGAATCGTTATTCAGCCGGTCTGGACTATTGTTTATTTGGACATATTTATGGGTATAGTTCCGCTTTTTGTGCGGATGGAAATATGTGTGGCGGATCGCACGTCCGCGTGAGATTCGGACACCTCTTACCTACTCGCCTTTATGGCGGCGGCGAGCCAAAAAAACTATAAAATCGCCATTGTGTCGGCGACACGGCCGGCAGTTCGCGCCTGCCGGCCACTCATGAAAATTATTTTGTTTTTATCTCAAAGTGTATGTTTATGATAACACCTGTTTCGCTGATGCCTCCGCGATCGGTGTCAGTCGACGCTTGTCTCGATTTTTTGCCAATTTAAACACTATAAAGACGCCCGCATCGCCGGCTAATTCAACCGCTGTTCACCGAATTACGCATTCGTTTGCTCTTGTTTAGCTTATTATGTTCGATGGAAGTATTTCTCGTTCCTCTTTTGTAAAAGCGGAAATATGTACCTGCTTTGCTACTTATAATTTATATTCATGTAGGACAATAATATTAAAACAAAATATCAATTTAACATTGGTTTTATATGACTCAAGTAATTCTAAATAAAAAAAATAAGTTTGATTTTAATCTTATACATGTACAGATGTAGTGTGAATGGCTTTCCATCGAGTTTCATCCAAAAAGATCATATTTATCGTGCTCTATCAATTGGTTTTTTAGTAGGTACCCATCGTACAGCCGTACCTAATCAACAAAGTTCCATGTTAATGGATATGAAATTTCACTCATTTAATACAATAATTGATTGATACTTTGAGTGTCAACGTATTCCGATTGAACCCTACAATAGAAAGAAAGAAACAAAGAAAAACATCTATTCGTGACATTTCTGTTCAAGCAAAAAAATAGATAAAAGAAAAACGAAAACTGAAACAGACATGCACTACATGTGTACGTTGTTTTCGTTATTATGGTAAAACGTTAGTTAGTCGCTTCCATCGATAGCGTTATTGAAAATGATGAATACAAATATTTTAAATAATTCGACATCATAAATCCTAGTTCACGTTGCACATAATGACGCGGTCGTCAAAGGACAGCCGCCGAGGTTGGCCAGCTTTTTGCATAATTACGCCAGTGGCATCCTGCCCTATAATATGATAACAAAGAAAGATGACCGGCTATATGATGGCTGAATATTTATAGCGCTTGTGACCAAAGTTATTAGTCACCGGCGTGAGAACTTTAAACCTTTAGACTTTTGACTGGCACAATCTTGTTGGAGATAGAACAATAAAAGGGATTCAACATTATTGTGATAAAAATGCTACGATATGTATATGTATATATTGTTTCAAGCAAGGAGTACATAAATACCTATATACATTTATTTCATCATGGCAATTTTATTGCAAAGGTAAGTAATTACTGATATGTTGGTACAATCCAGCAAGTGACATATCGTAAATTAACGAGGACTCAAGAAACTTGAAGCGGTAACAGACCTACTCAAATGTCATCGTTACGCTGTTATTTCACAATCAAAATTGACGTGGGAAATATGCTCGTTTGTGACTGAGGGCAGATAGTGTCTATAAATTTTACAATGAATTATAGAACTGGTCCACTGGCATAGACGTTGCATAATTCAATCATATTATTCGCAATGCATGCACCATAGAAGCAAATAAGTCGGGCTTACGTCGAACCACCATTAAATGAATCATTTTTCCTACTACAATAAATATAATGATTTAAGGAAGTGGCGTTTTTATTACGAAATCTTTGTTTGTATTCGTTAAATAGTGGCTACTGACGTCACGCATGTAGACTAGTATCCGGTACGCTACCTGCGATAGGAGCTGCGAGTCGACTTCCTTTAAATTCCTGGTTCTTGTGAAGTTCTTATGTCTACTGACAACCCGTTGAATAATTAACGGTGAGCACCCCCTCTCCGCTCCCATTGCCTACATTTAGCGCATCCACAGGAACTGCTGACACTAAAATGTGTCCCCAGACCATAATCTACCTTTAGGTTTTGAAGAGTTACCATCCATGCGCTTGAACTACAGTAGGCACACCAGAGTTCCTTACCGAACTTTTATAAAAACACCCAAAATTTGCATTCCATTCATGAGACCGTATGAGATGTATTGCCATCATTTTTAATAAGACAAAATGATGAACAAATAAATCTTCTTTGTTTCGTTAACGATTGTATCAGCTCAGAAAACGAAAAAGTTAGTATTTTGCATGGAGCACAGACAGAAGGATATGCGCTCGGATTTATAATATATTCATCCTGATCAGAATATATAAGGACTCAACGGGAACACGATTGTATTCTCTTATAAAGAGCATGTACTTTGTTTACAAAATTGACATCCAAATCAGATTAATCCAATCAATGGAAATTTATGACGCATCCACGAGCGAGCCGAGCCATTGAGAGATCGCTCGCTAATCAGCGGGGAAACGCGGTCGCGACCAGAGAACTACCTATATCAGATTTTTCTTCGCTTTTACTCTATCTGATAAAATTTATCCGGCCTTTAATATCTCTACAATAGCGCAAACAATGTAATTTGAGAGTATTTTCGAAGAGTTTTTCTTATTCACAGCAAAACGTGCTATTAACATTCTGCTTTAAGTATGTATAGCACAGCCACTTATTCTTTTTTTTTGTTAATCTAGCCAATTACCTACTTTAAAAGAAATGGTCCAATTTTAATGACAGATTAGTATGATGAGATAAGTAGACGTGAGAGTTAAATGTAAAGAAAAAGAATGAAAACAAAAATATCTTACTCGATATTCAAAATACCAAAACACTTCAAATTCAAATTGTTGCATCTGTTCGCCACAAAAGTTGTTCTGAAATTTGCCAATGTCCTCAAAAATCGCACATGCTATGTTTTTGCGGCAATTATTGCGACGTGCAGAGCGACCGTCGCAGCGCTAAGGTGTCTTTGATTTATTTGTCTGCCTGTGCAGAGTAAAATATGAGCCGGCCCATCAAATATTCAGCCCGTTTGGGATGCAGGAGCAACTCGCAATGCTCATTATAATAAAAATGCGATAGTTCATACAGAAACATAAACATACCTTTGTGTGGCAGTCCCATTTTGGCAGTTAGCAAACCCTTAAAGTGTAACCTCCTTCTTGATATTTATTCACACACACGCACAAACATCACGCCTGTATTCCCAAATGGGGTAGTCAGAGCACACGAAACGTTACCACTTCGGAGCCACTTTTAGCAATTTTAGGTTTCAAGTTTGACAAAAACGGTACAATAGTGACAGGTTGCTAGCCTGTAGCCTACGGTATACCTTAACCTATATCCTCAATCGCCTCTTACGATATCCACGGAAGAAATGGAGATGGATGGATATTTATTCGATTGAATTAATACTAATCTAAATCATAATCTTAATTTAATAAGTTGCATTTCAAGCATCTTTATATTAAAAATAAAAACATACCTAGTAAAAATACGTTTATTTTTACTAGTTAGTAAATGAACTTTATTATTATCCGTTAAAACTTTTAGATTAGTTAGTGAAAACTTTGTCAAGTATAAACATGCGAGTATCAAGACTTTTCGCTTCACTCGGTGGTAGTAGGTTATATTTCATCAGGGGCTTGTTGTCACATGATCCGCGCAGAGATTCATCTTTAATTGGGTGAACCAAGCCCATTTACTTCTTTTGGATTTGGCCCTTTATTAGAAGGCCACCTAAAATCTGAATGTTGTTTATAAAATAAAAGAAAATAAGCCACTTTTTTTGAATACTGAATAGCCTGACTAAATTTAGGTAATGCCTGGTAGGTTGCTAATAAATGTATTTTAAATTAGTTCTATTTTCTCTTCGTGCCTTTTTCTGTATAAGAATGTATCATGTCGAGTGCAACGAAAGCTCAATGACTTGTCTATGTAATGTTTTGTATTTTCTATGGTACTTTAGTTTTTTTTGTACAGTACGTAAGTCTTGGGTAACTTTTCTTCATTCATCATTCATTATAAAATCATAATATTACAGTCACGTGTTTCGTTTAGCGCCATATTCGCTTCACGGTACAGATAGACAGAGTGGACAAGATGGATGCGGTTGATTCGCGTCAAATCATGACCATTTACGCAGACTGTCATCGCAATCGGTACGTCCCTTAATTAAAAAACAATATTTATGGGTTTATAAGTTGACGTAAATAAGAGATGTCAAACATTTTTCTTGGTTATGTGCCGTGGCACTCCTTCACTATTTGTCATGACTTATGTTACGAAACATGACCCAGATACCATCTATGCAACTATGTATTTAATTCACTATGTAAAACTACGAAAATCTGCTGATGTTCACCGTTCACCTGCACCTCTTTCATAATAATGTTTTCTTAACGCCCAAACAAACAGCAACAAGCAATTTCGCTTAAAGTTTTTTACTAAACCAAGCGTTCAATGTAAGATAAGTCCGAGTAGGATGAAATGCATTTTAAACAAAGCAAACTTTACGCCCTAAAAAAGCTGCTTAATTAGTTGTAAATACATGTTTAACGACTGTGATGCCCAGTAAATTATCGATTAACATACTTAAAGGTCGATTCTTTGAAGCATCCAGAAATGCGGTGCGCTACCGCTACTGTCTCAGGATAAATACTTGAAAAGAATTACTCCAAATCGGGTGCGACCAGTCTCTTATTCGCATATTGATCATGTCAATTTGTTTCATTTTCACTTCGTGAATTCGCTTAAAGACACGTATGATAATGACTATAGGGTGGAGCAAAGACTAACTCCCTTGTGTTTAAAAAGTTTCAAACCTGCCACGAGTATAGCAATAGTACATTGTGCATTAAGGGGCGTAAGAAGGGGATTACTAACGAGGGTCTATTAGAAGCCCGACGCGCGAGGCAATGCAAAGAAATATTTTTGTGTCCAAATACCTACTTCACAGCTCGGTAAAAGAGAGGCGCTAAGAAAACAACTGAATAAAATAATGGCTACCTGCCGCCAATACAGGGGGCTACTACAAAATTCGAAAATCGAAGTTCGTTTCGTACTGTCCGTCTCACTCTCGTATTAAATAATATTAGCGTCAAGAAAACGATACGAACTTCGATTTTAGAATTTCGTTTTAGCCCCCCTGATCGTCACTTTTTTCGAGTCTTCTACCATAGATAATGCTAAGAACTGTGTTTAGTTTAGAATTCGAATGGTCTTATGGCCAGATTGTTCCAACATGCAAAAAAATATTTACTAAAAGCATTGCAAAACAATTTGATAGAAATTTTAAATATAAAAATAACAAAGTTTCATGAAGCGTGGCAAATTTTTATAGGGTAAAATTGGGTTATAGCTAAGTTTTAAAGATGTAAATAAAACGTTGGCTGACTTGAAACCTCTTTAGTCTGAAATGAACCTACTAACCTTCCTACTAACTTTTTAAAACCAAAGTCATAACTCCCTTGGGGAGAAGAACTATACGTAAATCCATAGTTCCCGCGGAAACAATTGAGGCCATTGCCCTTTAGTATACAGGCATGGAATAACATCATTGACGAGCAAGTGTGATGAAAAATATATAGCTATGTTACGGAAGCTTCGTCCTGTGTTTGGCAAAGACAAATGCTAAAGCGACAGATAAAAATCAATAAAAGTTAAGTTAACATCTGCTTAGTCAAAGACCTTTTTAATTTAATATTGATTAAGGAAACCTTAAAATTTAGTTAAAAATTCCATGAACTGATTTTAACGAGTAGTCAGAATGCACCTTGCATGCATGTCACTATTGTACCGTTTTTGTCAAACTTTAAACCTAAAATTGCTACTTATAAGTCGCTCCGAAGTGGTAACGTTTCGTGTGCTCTGCCTACCCCATTTAAGAATACAGGCGTGATATTTGTGTGTGTGCGAATGCACCCAATAAATCGTAGTTTGTCTATATTTGACGTTACGTTAGTTACAACTGTTACAAGGCACTAGCCAACTAGCGTGAACTTTCCGTCTAGCATGATTTAGTTAGAACGTTCTTGCCATCTGAGTGTTCAAACCTGAGTATAAATAATGTAACAAAAGTACATTCGAGATAATGTCAAAGAATCTTTAACTAGGACGAGTTAAACGTATGATGGTTGTAAATTTTGTGCCGCTTATTCAATTAAGAGTCGTCGATTGAATGACATAAAACTTCTGAGATAGTGCAATAAAATACTTGGCAATTACGGGTCAAGAAGCGGAGGCTTAGACTGACGACATCGATGACAATATACCAATCCACATTTAAGAGTAACTACTCCATGTTCGATGTTTTTACGTTTAACTTTATATTATTTAATCATGTGATGAACTTAATTTGAACTTAGTGTACTAAAATTTTGTGTACACTAAATTCAAACGCTTTATTGTTACTCAATTAATTAACATGGGCGTTTTGGTAATTGTTTCATGAATTAGCCGCTAAGTTAAATTTGTGATTAAATATATTTGAAATCTGAAAATATTGTGATACGTTTAATAGCGGGTTTGAAACATAAAATAATTTTGGACTCAACAAACAATAACTAAACATTGAATCAAATGCATTATTGAAATGAAAACTTTTCGTTACGATTAATATTTAGGCCTTTGTATGGAAATAAGCCGGCCAGAAATCATTTTTGACATGACGTCAAATCAAGATAAGTTATGATATTTCTCGGTATCCCGATGAAGTATGGAAGGAGCTTCATTATTATCTTTAATTATGACAGCTGCCCATATACGAATGCTTTACATGGTCGTCTGCGGTCAGCGGTCTCGAAAAAACCAGCATCCGTTCTGCGCGAGACTATACGGAGCAACTTGACGGCTTACAAAAAACCTTTATGGAACTTTATCTTAGATACAGGTACCGCGATGCTAACGGCATATGATAACAAGATGAGAAATTACCCATGTATTTTAACTTTTTTGCGATAATGTCGTGTGCTTGATTTGAAACGGATACTTGCATTGCTTTGAATAATGCGTCAAGTGAATACTTTAGTTGCCTTTAAGGTGTAGTTGTAGAACTAGATCTAGGTATTGAACCGAGAAAAATATAATTATGCCTTTCTACTGTAACTTTTATCTATTTGTTGAAGGATGGAAGCAGGTTGCTTGCCCAGGGTACGGAAAGAGATGGATTTTTGAAACATTGAAGTGTATGGACGTATCGATTCTTAAAGGAGAACTTAGAGCGAAGAGCCCTGGACCGATGCTCGGACGACCATGTTTAATTGTAGCCATTAGGGCAGATGGCTTATTCATTTGTAGAGCAGTCGGTCGTTGCGCTCATGTCGTAAACTGGCGATTCGTTCCCGTTCTGATGTTATTGTAGCGTTTTGTCTATGCTCCGCTATTTTATTGGCTCGTTTTGTTGTCTCTGTGACGGCATGCTTGTTCGTGTTTACGTCTACGTCAAATTATTCGATTGCCCGAAATTAAAACGACTCGCAACTACCTCAATAACTATGTCCGTACCCCAAGAAGAGAGGGTGTTGAAATGGTAGTAATCATTATTTCTGTTACAAACAAAATAAATTTAGTATAAAAACCACATAATTACCATTTTCATCGCAGTCGATTGTAACGATAAGGGCTAGTTAACAGCCTGTCACGCCTTGTCAGGCGAATATGTAGAGTATGTATACCACTAAAAAGTGTATTCAGCAATATGGAAGGACCATTCAAACGATATAAAACATTTACACAAATGAAAGTTGATCTTGAAAAGAGTGATATCAATAAATAATTCGGAATTTCATCATGAATTTTAGCTATAGCCGTTTTAACAAAACGTCAGATCGAACACGAAAACTTTTCGTTTTCGTCGAAAAGTTATCAATTAGTGGTTGCAAATGAAAGGACGTAAATAAAGCTTTTATATTGTAAATTATTCTGACCATATAAATATTAAGCACTTAAATCTGACACAGGATTTCAATAAAATGTACGTAACTTTATAACTTGCGTCAAGAATGTTGACAGGATGTTAAGAGGTAGAGGTTGCATAATGCCATTCTCTGGCTGTTGGGTTGGGACTCTAGTTTGCTTACGTGAGTGGTAAAAATAAATAAAGGCCAGTGGAGCTATGATACGAGGCGGGTTGCGAGTTATTGGTCCCCGCGCGCGGCCGCGGCCGCTCAATTTCTCTAATTAATTAACGATCCTATAGATAAGCGGCGCTGACAACCTTATTTGTGGCGAACAAATCTCCGAAGCATAAATTTTAGCGTACACGCTCAAAACTTGTAAACTCTATTCACGGTTTATGTACCTACATGTACCTACAAGGAATATAAACGATAAATATTTCCCGCGAATAGCTGGCCATAGAAGTTCTGTATTTGCCTCTGGCTATGTATACATACTTTATATGAAATCGCGTCTGTAAATGATACATAATGCACGTTTAAGAGAGAAGTACAATTAGTGTGCCGTACCTACTATTAAGCATACAAATAAAGTAAAGTTTGTTATAAAGATATTTAGTTGCACGCGTCGTATTAAAATTTACCTATGTGTGAATGATGTCAAATAACAATAACTCTCCTTAGGGCAGTCGGATAAAAAATATTGGACATTCAGCCACAGTTGGTTTATTTGCTTAGTTTAGAAAAGCCTTGGCTTTTGAAAGTTCAGCTTTAGAGCACAAAATTATGTAAAACATAAAAAGGTATACATCTCACGCGCATGTACCTACTACGCATCGATACAGTTTGAACATTTATTCTCAAGGTGTACTTATACTAAGCCACATTCTATGACATGTTTATTGGGTATTCGCAACTGTTTCCATACTAGAAATGTGCGCCATTGTACATTCACGCAGCGTGTTAGCGTCCTCGCACTAAATATTCGTGAAAGATTCGCTTCAAACGGAGATCCAACAATTTGCATTTGTCACATAAATAAAAGAAGCAAGCGCCCTCATTAGGCGGCAGCACGCCGGCGCAGGCGCTGCTACCGTATCGCACTCCTCACACATAACGTGTATTTGTCAGGAAATTTCCACATAATTGCCGGGCTCTCCTGGGAATCCTGATCATTTTATTTCTTCTTCTATTTGGGGTTAGAGTGCGAGCACGAACCGAGGCGGTGTATTCGAAATCCGTCGTAATTGAATTTATCTTCAGTGTGCTCGCATCGTTTGGCGATAATGAAAAGGTCCTCTCCTCAATCTATGGAAATGCATGATTTATAAACGATACGGTATCATGAGGTATGAGGGTATGCGAACCGAACCGGTGGCGACAGCGCCGTCGCGTCGCTCGCTGGGTCCGCCGCTATCGCCCGTGTATACCCGGCCGACAATTTGTCGACCGATGTCTCCTCTACTATCCTTTATTAACATTTTTTGTTAGCCCGTTTTTCAATACCTAAAAGTTATGAGGTTTTTAGAGTAGCCAGACCTTTATTGCAGTAATTAAGATTATAGAGTTATTTTCGAGCTTTTAGGGCAGGTTATTGCTCCTATACTTTTATCGATATTGTATTTATGTCCATATTTTCTTGTTAGGTAGTATCCGTTTTAATTTTGTTTTTTGGATTATGTACCACAATAGAAAAAACGGAACCTTTATGACGTCCATCTGGTGCATGCGTAAGAGCGACTGGCTGTCTGTCACCATTATTTTTTCAAGAACGAGTAAAGGCATAGAGTTAAAATTGCTGGTCTCTTGCAAAAAATTATGTTAGATACAACCTTTGAAAAGTTTATTTTCATATAAAAATCAATAGTATGAGAACTTATAGGGGATATTCCTACTGCTAGTTACTTACATATATAAAATTTGGCGAGAAATAAGGCCTCTGAATTGAACACTAGTAAAGAAAAAAATCCAAAATCACGGATTTTCATTTGTAATAATGACCTGTTAATCTTGACAATTTAAGTGATTTATAATTCTACTTGCTAACTCTATATCTGATTCTATCTTTTTTTGTGTAAGTAGCTGATAAAACCCAAATTGTGAGGCTGAGAAGAGAAAAGGAGTCGCACAATTCGTTTTTTTAGTCGAAGCAAGTCTGGGACTGCCTGAGTCCTCCCTTACGATGCGGATAACGGATTTTCCCGATTTACAATGTATTTTTTTTTTTCGATTAAAATAATTAAGAGGGCCCTTGAAAGTTTCCAGAATTAACGTTACTAAAATTCGCAAAAACATTTAGATGGAATTTATAAGTAAGGATGAATTATCCGGGGCGGTCTCTTGAAATCAAACTCACGTTTACCATATTACAACAATTCGACGACTGTGGGAAAGCTGATTGGGGCATGCATCTAAAGGATAACAACGTCATGCTTCGACGGTTTAATGATTTT
This sequence comes from Choristoneura fumiferana, assembly GCF_025370935.1. NCBI lineage: Eukaryota > Metazoa > Arthropoda > Insecta > Lepidoptera > Tortricidae > Choristoneura > Choristoneura fumiferana. The sequence goes on along the minus strand of NC_133474.1, from coordinate 12,848,143 downwards.
TGAATGGTAATGAGTTGGTCAATTGCTTACTCATAAGAATTTGTTTGAAATTCTAATCTACAGACTGGTGTAGTGTCGTAAGCTCGTCATGTTGCAACAGGGAACATGCAAAAAGTAGTCCTTTGATGTTAAAATTATAATATGATATCATAATTTTACTTATTACAATACATAACCATGACTCTTTATTGTACACCAGAAATATAGTAAGTGATACAGAAAACAGGTACACAAAGAAAAAAATACGAGGTAAGCAATAGGCGGACTTATCGCTTAAGAGCGGTCTCTTCCAGGCAACCTTTTATACAGAAAGAAGGATGGACTAGTTTAAAGCAGGTTGTGCATCAACAGCATGCAGATCAGAATATTAAAACGCAACAAAATACATATTCAGAAATATAAATTTGCTTATTCATTATTTGCTTGTTTTATATGTATTATAATATCGTTGATTGTTAAAGACAATACCGTATTCTAATGTAGGTAACATTGCGGCGGCCGCGACGCGACGGTCGCACAGACGGCCGCCGATTCTGCGAAGTCGTTTGGAAAGCAGGCTGTGATTTGCAAGGTCACGCGTATAACACGGATGTTCCCGATATTGAAATGTACAGAGACGTGCTTTATTCACCTACATATCAACACATGCAATTTGAAAAGATCCCAGCCAAGCGGTCAGTCTGCACTCAAAACAAACCTTACCCATACCACGCAAGCTATCATTTCGGTTAGAGAAAACCCCGTATTTGAATGTTGCTCAATGCGACAGTAGTATGAGAATTGAATACTCATATTGAATACGAATCGGACGAACGGTACGACACTGTATGGTAAATTCCGTATCGCGAATTATTAAATTATTTAAGCCGCATATCGCGGCGCGGCGACTGCCGATCGCTCGCCGCAATATCGGGAATCCCTGTTCACTACCTACTAATGCAATAATTTGGCGTATTTTGCAATCGCGTATTGAATATTGAATGGTTTGTAAATAGTTTATGTTTTGGACGTGGATTTCAGAGTAGATACGTGATCCGGCGTGAGGCGAGCCGTTGTGAAATTGCACCACACACGGATAACATACGTTAACTGGTCGTTTCGAATAAAATTTTATGTGTTAGTTGTGTTTAGATTTATACATGATATTCTCTAGATCACTGATCTGTTGTAAGGCTCCATGATAGTAACAAACTTTGCATAGGTAGGTACTTAATTTCGTTATTTATTACCTTAACTATAATGTCATACGGTTTTTTCCCCGAATACCTACCTACAATTATTAGATTAGACAGAGAATTATGCTTAAAAAGCGGGTGATGTAACGGGTGATGTAATGATGCTAACAACCCGTACTTTGTTGTACCTATGTAATAATTATAAAAACAACGGTATTTGCTATAAACATTACAATTCATAATAAAGGTATTGCTATTGCATAGTTATTTAAACGGAGTATCTTTAACAATGAATAGTAGTTGTCTACCACTTATAAATGTTATTAATGCAGAATTGCCTATAACTTTGATTAAACATGATCACGATACGGCACCCCCTTTGCGGTACTTACTTATTTGTAAAATCATAATAGTATTTTCCAACGTGTTAGATACTTGGATAGCTTGCGATACAAATATTGACATGCAACGTAGTAAGGAGAATATGGATAAGTTGTTGGTTTTATTAGTTTTCTATGACGTTCTGGCTTTTATCCAAGTGCCATACAATAAAAAGTAGTGTAGCATGACTTATACATCTTATTAACCGTGAATGAAGCTGATTATCACATGTTATTGACAACGTTTAAAATGTTTTTAAGTCAGGTACACTGGCATAATGCGACGGCATTTTTATGCAAATTAGTTTAGTTGAACTTGATTAAAACATCATTATCATCATCATCATCTCGGCCTACATAGGTACGTCCCACTGCAGGGCACAGGTCTCATCTCACAATGAGAGGGATTGGGCCGTAGTTCCATGCGGGCCCAGTGCGTTAGTTGATTAGTCCGCATTTTCGAAAAAATATATTGTTAAGTAAATCGTTCTTGCTTTTCATGAATATATCCTCACTATGCCAACAAATAGCATCGCGTGATGGCAAGCATGGATGAAATAGAAATGATTTAATTTGGCCTTAGAGTTCGAGGGTTCTGGTTACCGGTTACGACCGGTTACGGTGCGGTATGGTTTATTAGTCGTTTGTCAGCAAGCGCATCGCGTGACCACGACTGTTGGTGTCGACTTAATGAAGTGCTAGTCAACAAATCAAAAACATTGATACTACGATTAATCATGGTGCACGTCATCCATGCAGATACTGATGTTTAAGGCTGAGCTTAAATATACAAGTCGTGACTTGGCAACATGGCTAATACCTAACAGTAAAGCACGCAGGTTGTGTGAACCTGATAGGCGTGTCTTGTTGACGAGAGTACTATCACAATAAATGCAATAATTTCGTTTTTTTCCAACTATGCTTTAATTTCATCATAACCGCACTAAATACCCAACACAAAGCGGGACTTTTCTGCTCTAGAGTCGAAAAAATGTATGAAAATCCTTTATTGCATTTTTTTTTTTAAATGGACCACCAAAGAGGTAACACAAGTATTTTTGCTATAAAATTAGCCTGCATAGTGTAAAAAATCTAGTGTTAGGTTGGTTGCTCAACAACGGTCTTATGAAATTTGACAGAGTGCGTACAAAAAATTGTTGCTACCAATCCTACCAAAAACAGTAAGCAGGTAGACGTATATTTAAAAAAAACTTTGTGTGTTTGGTTGGCCAACCTGGCACCCATCCGAAATTTCACAGATCGCGGGTAAAAATGTCTGCTACTGGCTACTAACTGCCAAAAAAAGTAAGAAATTAAAAAAAAAATTGGTGGGAACCTTGCGAATTTTCCGTGGACATTTTTTGTTTGCGAATGTAAACTTACAAAAATGGAATCATCGAGTGCTAGTGAGTGGCATTTCTTTCCTATTAATTGTTTAGCATGTGTTTTTTTTCGTCTCCTATTCCTTTAATAGTTGAAAGAAAAGCAGATTATGCACCTTGCATGAAGTAATTTATATTGCCCTCGTGCTTTTTAATGCCCTCGCTGACGCTCGGGCTCCAAATCGGCACTCGGTGCAACAATAAATAACTTTCTGCTTGGTGCAACAATCTACTATTACATTGTCTCTGAAATTGCCTTTAATCATTGTAGTGGTCATCTAGCTAGTGGTTTACTAACGGTTTTTTTGAGCATTGATATTTTATTAAGGCCTATATTTATTTTTCGATACGTATCCATGAGTATACCAACTACATCTTTATTAGTAAGTAGCATTTTATAGCCATTTTAGAACATAGTGCAATCTTTATATCACCTAACATAAAAAATTAGTTTATAATTTAAGTACTTACATATGAATACGGTATTTGACTATTTTGTATACGTTTTATAAATTAAAACTACACAATGCCTGTAATCGAATAGAAAAACAATTTTTAAGCTAGCTTTACAAATAACAAATTTATAAAGCTTTGAAATTCAAGATTAGACAGAGAAAGACCTACTGGCATGTGACGTCACACGCCAGTACCGCCATACTTGCTGCATAGAGAAAAGCGTTTAAGAAAGAGACAGGTATATAGATTTTTCGAAAAATCACTATAAATCCAATTTTCAACCGATTTAAATTTTCTCTTCGCTAAACACTATCTGTATTTCATAATAATATTAAGATATGGCAAAATCAGGAGTTGTCAAATACCGTATTATATTAAATGATAATATTTTGGAGGGGAGACATGTGCCCTGCAGTGGGATGTATATAGGCTGGGATGATGATGATGATAATAATATATCTGATAAGTCACGTCTGAAATCGAGTCTAGCTCGACATGTTCTGGGCTCATCCGTAGTCCTTCATCTAGGAGCAACGCGACTCGGCGGCTGCTGCAACACGCGCACTGCGCGCCACCGCTCTGCTTGCGCGACTATCCGATGAAACTAATACCGGCGTACAACTACCCGCATTTCCATCATCACATCATTTAATATGAGTGAGTCTCACGGTAATTTCATGTACCTACACAAATGAATTACACATGACATGGATATTAATTCCATTATATTAAAACGAGCTAAAATCAATAAAAACGTGAAATCAAACTGTAGCATCGTGGAATAAAGAAACCTAGCTCCCATAGAATGTAAATTCTTAGCCTGTAAGTGAGGCAGCTCAACGCAACATGGCACAACATAATCACTTGCCAACAAAACAAAAGTACAGAGCAAGAAAATGAAAAAATAAAATATCACGGGGTCTTCGCAAAGTTAACCCCGAGGCGCCCGGAGCTGGGGGTTCGTAATTGAAAAATAAAAGGCCGTAATAATAGAATTTACATTACGTGCTTCCCAATGACAAATTTTGCCGTTCGCCTGTTATTGTCAGGAGAGCGACATTGACTTAACATGCACAATTCTGTACACGCCCTCCCTGCTCTCTAAATATACCTACGTTTGACATAACGGATTCTTGTTTGCTGCGACGCTGTGAAAATATTGATGATTGTGTTTAAAGCGTCTCGCCAATTTCGTAAGTTTAATTATATCTTTGTACTTTTGTTTATCATGACATATTATTTTTAGATTTCGGGACTTTCCTCTTATTCATGTAAAGTAACAGTTAAATATAGTTACGTCTTGTTTTGCCTATGTCTAGCAAAGGCAAATAAGCATACTTAATAAGCGTTTTGAATAAGCAAGTATGTTAATTAAAGAAATATAATTAATTAAAAATAAAATGTTTTATTTTGGGCAACTGAGCTCATACATTAAATACCTTACGGACTAACGTACATATAATTGTGTAATAAAAAAAAAAATTAAAAACTATTACCCTTAAACTCACTTTTTGTCGGTCCCTGAGTGTTTGCTATTCTCATCCACTTCAAGGTTGACTGGTAGAGATCCCTTAAAGGGATAAGTCTGCCTTTGTACAAGTGTCTCAAAGTTTGTTAATTGTATTTTGTTTCTTTTCTTTTGCATAATAAAGAGTTTACATATATACATACATACTATTTAGGTGACAAAACGGCATGAACCCGTTGCGCTACCGGTCTTATCTATTCCTACTCACCTACTCGTATTTCGTCGAGCAATAAAAACAAAGCATGGACAAAAGCAATTAATTAATTTTGCTTGACGAAGTCACCTGTAACGTGATAAGATAACTATGAAAGTGTTGATAAAGATATAAAAGTAGGTATATTAATTATCCTTGCGTTATTTATGTATTGTATATAATATGTGTATTTACTTGTTTTATATTTAGTTACAGGTATATTAATGTTTTATATTTTGTATAATATTGTATATATTTTGGTACTTAGGGTTTACATATGCATTTATATTTATTCAAATGTTTTGCTCTATTTGTCGATACTTATTTTTTGATTGCTCTTCTCTACCACTCAAAGGTTGACTGGCAGATATCCCTTCAGGGATAAGTCCGCCTTTGTACTTTGCACTCTCTTTTTTGTATATCCTTTTTGTACAATAAAGAGTATAAACAAACAAACAAAAGTAAAAAAAGAACAAGGTTTACCAAACCATTCAACATACTACATTACACAATTTATAATTTATAAAAGCTTGTCTGGAAATTTACTTTCGTAGATAGTACTATTCATACTCTTTTTCGTAAATGTTGCGCCAAGCACTTTTATTTTTGCAAGATTTTTTGTTTTGACTGTAGAGTTAGGGTATATTTATTGAGAGATGTAAACCCTGATTACCTGTAATGAGCTCCCAATATTTCGACGCAGGTGAATGTATCATAGTCACAAGTAGACTACCCGCAAATTCTTTAGTCCCAGTGATCATATCGCATTTGCGTTGACGCATTTGTGTCAAAATATCGGAAGCTCATGAAAAGTAATCACCGTTCGATGGGGCCATTATTATCGCACGAATTGAATTGAAAAAAGTACCTGATCACGGTTTACATTACGTAAAATATATAATAGCATGAACCGTGAATTATTAAAAAAATAAAATTTGGACACCTTACCATCGATATTTAAAAACAGTAGGTATGTTTTTTCCCCGCGTCGTTTTGTAAGTTTACATACCGATTAACATGATCAAACTTTTTAAGTCCATCAACTAGTAATGCGATAGCTTAGCAATACTAAAACCCCATATTATACTTCGTTTAGGTGCAACAATAGCAACATTCCTAATAGCAGTTGGTGTTACCTGCCCAAATAAAGTATAAACATATGGTCACTGGGGACAATTCGTAGTGCCCCAACATTTGTATGCAGATATTACGGTAAATGGTAGAATTGTTTCGTGCAACGTTCGACATTTCCGTACAATAGATTGGGTAAAACCATAGTGTATTTTTCAGCCAGTGTGTTGGCTACCAACTTTAAAATTTAATAAAGACACTAACTAATAAGATACTTACGAGAGCATTTATCAATTGAACTGTGAAGGAAAACGTCGTGTGAAATCCTTCACACACCAGCGAAGAAATTCAATGGTATGTGCGAAATTCCCAATTTGCACTAGGCCTGCATGGGAGCTACGGCCCAGGCCCCCTCATTCTGAGTGGAGGCCTGTGCCCTGCAGTGGGATGTCTATACTTAGGCCGAGACAAGATGAATTCCGTTTCATAATGAATTTCAAAATAAAATAAAGTAAGATGAGTTTAGTGAAACTACGGTTAAAGTGTTAAATAAAGAGAAACTACGGAGGAAGTTAAGTACTTCATGTAACCATAGTTTAATTAATATAAGTGTTCCAAGTAGATAATCATAGAGCTGCAGACTACAGCTTTTGATTTATAGGTTACTGTCTCACATTCTTTGTGGTTTCATTTTTTTTATACCGCCCAGTACCTAGTAGGATTTAAGAAAGAATTAAGTAAAGTAAAATCGTGTTCTAAATTCAAAGCAACAGATCTGGAAAATTACATTAAGGGGCCGTTTTACCATCCATTGATTAGTGTTAACTGACGGTTAAATGTGATGCCGTCTCCGTCTATTCGAACAAAACAAATAGACGACAGATGAGAGACGGCATCACATTTAACTGTTAGTTAACACTAATCAATGGATGGTGAAACAGCCCATAAATGTTTTCATGATAAACATATCACATCACAACAAGTGAAAACTGTTGGGACGAATAAGCTGTGCGTGAAGGCTAGTTAACCCGAGTGAGATGTAAATAATGTAAATATCCATAGTGCGCGGACTGCGCGGGCGCAGGTCGCCGCGTGCTTCTGCCGCATTGTGCTGCGAAACGTGCAACACATGGAAACCGAGATCCATTAAAATATTCTCACTATAATATTGAGAACAATAGTCAACACACCTTAATATTTATTTATGTTGTTATGCGTAACATAAATCTTAAATTATACTTGGTTAGTACTATTGCTAATGTAAGGAAATCGGTTGAGTACATGATTTTCAAAGATATATTGTAGGTAACTGTAAATAACACAGCCTTGTTGATACAATGTATAATAATGTACTTAATATGTAGTAACTAGCTTGTACCCGCGGCTTCGCACGCGTAAATTAATCGGTGTTGTAGCTGCAATTGAAATTTTCGGTATTTTACAAAATTCCCCTGGAAATTTCCAATATTTATATCGTGGTCTTCATTGAGGTTGTGCTGTGAATAACTGTACAAAATTCAAGACTCTAAACCCAGTGCTGAAGTATCAAAAATTTTCCCTATCCAAATTCAAACGCAAAATTCAAATTCAAATCATTTACTCAGTAAATAGGCCGCAATGGGCACTTTTACACGTCATTTTTTATACTACCAGCGCTTTCGGAAAGACCATCATTGCCAAGAAGAATGCGTCGCAAGAAACTTGGCAGAAAGTCATTTTTTCTAAATAAAATAATTACAAATAAAATACTTAAAAACTTCAGTATACAATTAAAGAAAAAAATACGAAATAATAATAATAATAATACAGGGATGTATGGGGTCCCTTAGTTACAAAACTATACCGTGGGAATATCGGGATAAAAATTAGCGTACTTATGTGTTATTCCAGACATACAGCCGTAGGTAGCCACCTACATCCAAATTTCATGCCTCTAAGCCTAGCGGTTGTTATTTCGACATTTTATTCCTAGGTATCCCGTGGTAATATCGGGTCAAAAAGTCGTCTATGTGTTTTTCTAGACATCCAGCTTCCTACATACCAAATTTCATGACTCTAAGCCCAGCTGTTAGTATTTCAAGATTTTATTCCTATCCCGTGGGAATATCGGGATAAAATAGCCTATGTGTTATTCCAGAGATCCAGCTACCTACATACCAAAATTCATGGCTCTAAACCCAGTGGTTGTTATTTCGAGATTTTATCCCTAGGTATCCCGTGGGAATATCGAGTCAAAAAGTCCCTTACGTGTTATTCCAGACGTGCAGTTACCTACATACTAAATTTCATGACTCTAAGCCCAGCGGTTATTATTTCAAGATTTTATCCCTATCCCGTGGGAATATCGGGATAAAAATTAGCCTTTGTGTTATTCCAGAGGTCCAGCTACCTACATACCAAATTTCATGGCTCTAAACCCAGTGGTTGTTATTTCGAGATTTTATCCCTAAGTATCCCGTGGGAATATTGAGTCAAAAAGTCCCTTACGTGTTATTCCAGACGTCCAGCTACCTACAAACCAAATTTCATGACTCTAAGCCCAGCGGTTATTATTTCAAGATTTTATCCCTATCCCAGGGGAATATCGGGATAAAAAGTAGCCTATGTGTTATTCCAGTGGTCCAGCTACCTACATACTAAATTTCATGGCTCTTAGCCCTGCGGTTGTTATTTCAAGATTTTATCCCTAGGTATCCCGTGGGAATATCGGGTCAAAAAGTCTCCTATCTGTTATTCCAGACGTCCAACTACCTACATACCAAATTTCATGACTCTAAGCCCAGAGGTTGTTATTTCGAGATTTTATCCCTATCCCGTGGGAATACCGGGATAAAAAGTATCCTATGTTTTAATCCAGGTTATAAACTAACTTTTCGCCAAATTTCATCCAAATCCGTCCAGCCGTTTCAGCGTGAAAGAGTAACAAACATACTCACTCACTCACTCACTCACTCACAAACTTTCGCATTTATAATAATTTAGTAGGATTACGAATTACTCGGTTTAAATCTAGTCTTTGGGTAAATTAGTATTATAAATGAAACGCAATAAATGAATTATGAATTATTAGATTATTATCATTATCCGTATTATTATTATTATTTTATTTTATTTTATTCTGTGTTTGACATGCTGTTAATATTAAACTTGATAATGTCAAGTCTTAAACATATGCTAGTAATTAATTAATTGTTCTCTATAATAAATATTTATAAGATTGCTGAGTCCTAAGCAGGGTTCATGCTCTTGGAATTGTTAATTAATGTAAGAGCTTATGTACAACATGAAATGCAATAAATGAATTATGAATTATGTACTATTTCTGTTTGTTTTCATGTATTTTTTAGTGCTCCGTACCCAAAGGGTGCCACCGGGACCCTATTACTGAGACTCCGCTGTCTGTCTGTCTGTCTGTCTGTCTGTCTGTATGTCTGTCTGTCTGTCTGTCTGTCTGTCTGTCTGTCTGTCCGTCTGTCACAGGGCTCTATCTGTTAAGCCGTAAAAGTTAGACACTTGAAATTTTCACAGATTATGTATTACTGTGGCCGCTATAACAACAAATACTAAAAATAAAGTAAAATTACAAATTAAAGGGGGTCGTCATACAAGAAACGTGTTTTTTTTCAGCGTTTTTTGGTTGCTAGACGTTTTTAGCCGTTGCTAAGGCGGCCGAGTCGCCTAGCAACGACTAGCTATTTCGGTGGAATATCTACCTTTTAAGTTTGCGATTTTAATGATGTTTTATAAAAGCTTCGATAGTATAAGATAGTGACTGTCTGATTGTGTGGTTTATTCGTTTTTGTGCAAAATTAATAAAGCAATTTATGAACCACAAACCTCAATGAAGCCAGCAACTTTGATAAAGCGCTCGCCAAATCCACACCGTATAATCACTATGTTTACCTTTTGTTTTTTATACTTGGTTCTCCTTTAAATAAATAAATAAATAAATATTTATTCACACTAGTCGAGCTTCTATTATTTAATTACACAACATACGAAGTCCACTGAATTTCCCGCGAATAGACCAAACTGACCTGACAGCAAATTTTTTTTTCTGCTGCTGCGCATGGCAAGAGTTTGAAGCGCTATTCAGCCTCCGAGAGGGCGACAGCCAAAGAGGATGAGAATTAAAAATTGATTTTTATTCAAAATACTTGCACCTAGTGCTTACATTTTGGTGATATGTTTTTATTAACTTGTAATGTAATGTAACTAGTTATGTTTGTTCGGGTGGAATTAATATTTTAACTTAAATTTTAAGTGGATATCTTCAACCGATTGAGCTGAAATTTTGCATGCATGTATAAATCCGATGACAATGCAATATTATTATGACGTAGAGCTGATCTAATGATGAAGTTAGATGTTGGCCATAGGAACTCTGAAATAAAACGACACGACCGCATTGATTTTGGTCTCATTTGATTCGTCTTGACAACTACCTACTTTGGTAACCAGGGGCAAAAAGTACCGCCAGCAAAAATGCTTGTATTAGATTTTTTTACAAAAAGCTATTACTGAAAAAGGAGGTGCGGAGGTGTGGAGGAGGAGGTGCGGAACCCTTCATGCGCGAGTCGCTCGCACTCGCACTTGACCGATTTTTTTGGTTTATTTGTGTGTAAATGTTATTATATTTGTGCGTCTTCTGTACCTATTAGTGAATAAATGTCTTCTTTCTTTTTTCTTTTTTTTCTATATTCATTTACTACATAACAAATTCTAATAGATATAAAAAATATAAAATATTATGAACTTTCACGTAGAAAAATCAAAAATACACCACTTTACCCAAATCCCTTTTAACTTTTTAGGGTTCCGGAGCCAAATTGGCAAAAACGAAACCCATATAGTTTCGCCATGTCTGTCTGTTTGTCTGTCTGTCTGTCCGTCCGCGGCTTTTCTCAAGGACTATCAATGCTAGAAAGCTGTAATTTTGCAAAAATATATATGTAAACTATGCCGACAAAATGGTATAATAAAAAATTTAAAAAAATATTTTTTAATGTAGCTCCCATAGACGTAAAGTGGGGGTGTTTTTTTTCTCATCCAACCCTATACTGTGGGGTATCGTTGGATAGGTCTTTTAAAACCATTAGGGGTTTGCTAAGACGATTTTTCGATTCAGTGATTTTTTTGCGAAATATTCAACTTTAAAGTGAACATTTTTATTAAAATCGAGTGTCCCCCTCTCTAAAATCTAAGCCTGTAGGTGGATTTTTTTTTTTAATTCAGGATGGTAGCAAGTATATCAAACTTTCAAGGAAAACTATAATGGCTAAGTTTGCTTGAGAATTATTAGTAGTTTTTTATTTTTATTTTTTTTATTCGACTGGATGGCAAACGAGCAAGTGGGTCTCCTGATGGTAAGAGATCACCACCGCCCATAAACATCTGCAACACCAGGGGTATTGCAGATGCGTTGCCAACCTAGAGGCCTAAGATGGGATACCTCACGTGCCAGTAATTTTACCGACTGTCTTACTCTCCACGCCGAAACACAACAGTGCAAGCACTGCTGCTTCACGGCAGGATTAGCGAGCAAGATGGTGGTAGCAATCCGGGCGGACCTTGCACAAGGTCCTGCCACCTGCAGAATATAAAGAAAACCTACAAAAATGACAACTTGAGTGTTGATTAAAGGGTTTCTGGCTAAGACATTCAGTTTCAACAAGTTGCAACATCTTAAACCACATCATTCTTTATCATCAGACGTGATGGTGGTTATGCGCAACCCTACAATATATGAGCACATACTCCTAGCCTACAATGTCTTTTTCATAAAAAAACATTACTGCAATTAGTAAATAGAACTGTAGCAATTTAACGAAGGCAATCTTAGCAGAGGAGCTGAGCAAGTATAGATTATACTCATTGAAGCACATTTTATAAGCGTTATCATCTTTAATCAATCAAGTCAGATCCGAAGTGTCTTAACTGGACAATTTATTGCGGCTTTTCCTTCAAATATTTGCATATTATCTTAATGATGAGGAACCGCCTTACCGGTACTTATCGCAATATTCCAATTAATGTTGAAAATATGCGTCTGCCCTCGACGCCGCGTGTTTTATTGACCCTTCATAATGTACGCTGGTTATCGCTCAGTTTTTATCTCAGGTAGTTATTAGTTAAAATTTATTGACAGGACTCTACTTTTCTTTTAAAGTTCATTAAAATTCATGGTTTAATTTGCAGCATTGTGTGTGAGATTACATATTCATATCATACACATACGATAAATTAACTTTAAAAACTATCGCATATTTAATAGGTCATGTTGAACAAGTAGCAATAATTTTATACGCTATTCCAAAGGGGCTAAATTGTTCGGAATTTATTCAATAGCATTAACAACAATTCAGTAAAATATTACCGTCCTTAATAGTGCAAAATGTTTCTCGAAACATTGCGAAGAGGTTCGTTTAGGTATTCAGAATAGTATAGCGCAAATAATAAATAGGTTGCGCCCGCGCATGCTTTGCAGTGGACTCTCTGGATTTTATATCACTTGAAAATGTGCCTCGTTGGTTAATGTATTTCTGTTTCTTTTTCTTATGTATATGTGCAAGTGAGACAGGCTGATTTAACCGCGAAACTTCACACAGTCTGGCAGTGGATTCCGACGCCGAGGTTTGAGTCAGCTCCCGTGCTCCCGCGCCACACCTAATTAACCTGAGACGTGACATAGCCACGTTATAAATTTTAAATCTGTAGCTGGAGCCACGTTTTTAAATAAAAATAAAGGCAATGAAATAAGTGGAAAAGAAACAGATAAATAAAATGAAATTCCGCAAACCTTTGACGGGGAATAAGGGCCGGTTGCGAAGGAACAAAATACGATAGTATTTTTGTTTCAATAAACAATCAAACAAGATATTTGTAATTACTACGTATCCTACAAATATTTTTCTTATTTACTGTTATTCTTTTGACAAATTTAGCTACGTACTCGTATGATCAGATATGATTAAATGGGGCCAAAATTGTTAGTGGTAATATTACCTATGTCGAGCGATGCGCCTTTTAGAGTATGACAAGGCAAGAGCAACTCCTTCCAAGTGTGACAAGGCGGAGCGACGAATCAGGCAGTTTATGGCAATCGACTCGGTTTTGCATCCTACTTACAGGTTGATTAAAACACATTCAAACAAATGTAATTTGTAACATCTGAAAAGATCTGAACAATAAGCAAGGTTCATTATTGATTTGCGTTACGATGCGCATCGCTAAAATAAAACTTTAAATTTAATGAATCCCATAATTTTGTTACATAGGTATCCAATTAATTAAGATATTTTCCCGAAATGTAATCGTGTAGACGAATTTACCTTTTATTGTCTCTTAAATAGCTTAAGTCAAGATCAAGTTACATAATTATTTTATGCTAACACATGTAAATATCACGTTTTTTTTAAATCTTATGAATTGTATTATTGCAATAATTGATGGGTTTGATTCAATTTGGCTTTGTTGTATTGTCATCAAAACTGAACGTTGCAAAGTTTCGTGTCTGTTCCGGTAAATATTGAGAAGTTCACTCTTGTGGAGGCGATCTTAGTGGGGCTAGCAAACTTTTCGATACACTTCATTATGGTGGTGTCATTCTTTATATTTTAATAATTGATTTTCGCTAACTAGCTTTTCCCGTACCTTTGTCTGCCAAGAATTCGTTTATCGCTGTCCCGCGGAAGCTATGCTATGTTTAATTTCATCTAAGAAATCAGTTTAGCGGTTTAAGCGTGAAGAGGAACAAACAGACAGAGCTACTTGCGCATTTATAATATTAGAGAATTATAATGATGTTTATGTCCATTTTAATTCATATAGTTGTAATAATCTAAATTTAAAATAATCGAAGTAAGATTGTAAATTTAAGGCATTGGGAATATCAGGATCTGATAGGTAAGCATTAGGAGTGGCCAATGGCGTATTTACGTGTTAAAGCTCGGAGCAGTATCCGCGTTAATGGCACTCGGAGAATGATGCTCCTAACGCCCTGTATAAGCGAACACGCCCGTCTCTGGCAGTTGTATGGCGAGCGGAGTAGCAGCTACCGATCATCGAGTGAAATATAAATCGAAGCGTTATCATCTTCGGCGATCACCGTAGACGGCGGCGGCGGACACGTGAAATAAATATCCATTTCCATACTCAAATGCGAGCACAAAGCAGCGCGGGAGCTGGCCAGCGTCAGTCGCCGCGTCAACACCCGCTCGCCTCGGTGACAGCCTCGCACACCTGATCTATAACTCCTTATTATTATGTGAATGAGATCTATTGATCCGAGAGGTGTGGAACGCGCGATTCGATCCGACGAAGATCATTTTGTTCGACTGGATCAACCGCTTTTGAACTAACTTGACGTTACAATGGTGGCCAACGACGGCAATGATTTAAAATCTGTTAACAGGACGGTTCTCTTTTTAACGATTGGTATACAATTTCCATAAAGGGATTTCCCAGATTGTCTTTGAGAAAGCACATTTAGGATAACAGGAACTTGTTATGTTACGGTACCTTTTTAGGATTCCGTAGCCAAAATGGCAAAATGGCAAAAACCCTTATAGTTTCGCCATGTTTGTCTGTATGTCTGTCTGTCCGTCCGCGGCTTTGCTCAGGGACTATCAATGCTAGAAAGCTGTAATTTTGCACGAATATACGAGTATATGTAAACTATGCCGACAAAATGGTACAATAAAAAAATATTTTACTAGAGTACTTCCCATAGACGTAAAAAGGGTGTGATTTTTTTTTCTCATCGAACCTTATAGTGTTGGGTATCGTTGGATAGGTATTTTAAAACCAGTTGCTGAAACGATTTTTCGATTCAGTGATTTGCTTGCAAAATATTCAACTTTAAAGTGCAAATTTTCATTAAAATCGAGCGTCCCCCCCCCACCTCTAAAATCTAAACCGGTGAGTCGAAAAATTTGAAAAAATTCAGGATGGTAGTAAGTACTTACAAGGAAAACTATTACGGTTAAGTTTTCTTGAGAATTATTAGTAGTTTAACAGTAAATAGCAGCCTAAGGTATAAAATATACCTAAACTTGGAATATTCGTCATTTTTTCGTAATGGCTACGGATCCCTATTTCGGGCGTGTCCGACACGCTCTTAGCCGGTTTTTAGGATTCTGGAGCCAAAATGGCAAAAAACGGAACCCTTATAGTTTCGCCATGTCTGGCTGTCTGTCTGTCTGTCTGTCCGTCCGCGGCCTTGTCAGGGACTATCAATGCTAGAAAACTGTAATTTTGCAGGGATATATAAGTAAACTATGCCGACAGAATAGTACAATAAAAAAAAAAATTTTTTTAGGGTACCTCCCATAGACGTAAAGTGAGGGTGATTTTTTTTTCTCATCCATCCCTATTGTGTGGAGTATCGTTGGATAGCTTTTTTTTTAAATCATTAGGGGTTTGCTTAGACGATTTTTCGATTCAGTGTTTTTTTTTTGCGAAATATCCAACTTTAAAGTGCAAATTTTCATTAAAATCGAGCGTCCCCCCCCCTTCTAAAATCTAAACCGGTGGGTGGAAAATTTTTTAAAAATTCAGGATGGTAGTAAGTATATCAAACTTTCAAGGAAAACTATAACGGCTAAGTTTGCTTGAGAATTATTAGTAGTTTATGAGTAAATAGCAGCCTAAGGTATAAAATATACCTAAACTTCGAAGATTCCGTATAAAATACGAAATCCTTAGGAAAATATTACTTATTTTTTTCGTAATGGCTACGGAACCCTATTTTGGGCGAGTCCGACACGCTCTTGGCCGATGATCCCTAATATCAACAGTGTAAGAACAATGCCATGAAAGGATAATGGAAGTAAGAATGAAACTGAAATCCCCATCGTAATGAGGTCCCGGTTCATTGCTCCCCATATCTCAATCTGGAGTAATTATCTCCTAGTCCCGTACGAGTCGAGCACGGCAGTTTATCAAGATATCGATTAATGTATAAACGCGCATACGTACAGTTACATAACATAGGTACTGTAATTCGCCGGCATTTGTTTTGACTTAGTTAATACCTCTTTTCATACTTTCAAGGTACGGAAGGAAACTTTGTACAGTCGAGATCAAAGATATGTTTACTTTTACTACCTTGTTCCTGTCACTTCGTGTTCGAAGTTCTGTATAAAATTATCATTAGGCATACAGTGTACTAAAATATAAATATTACTTTGACCTCGACTGTACTTGTAGGTACTTGAGTTTCTGTTTAATTTAATAATATTTTAATTTTAAGTTGTAAACAATTAAAGTAAATATGTCAATATGGAAAATCGGGGAACACTTACAAGTTGCAGTGTTTCAAAACAAAAAACATTACAAACTTTCTTGCCCTCAAAATAAAACTACTTTCCGACTTCCCAACACCGGGCCAGTTAAAATAATCACAATGTATGTAGGTACCTAATTTGTTACAGTTTCAGGTCTCACAGGCGCTTATTAAAAAACTGTATAATAATGTAACGACAACGGAAGGTTTTTTCATTATTTTTTGTAATGTCTAATTATTTTAGTATATCTAAATATTTCATGCTTCAACTTTGTTAAACCAAGTAAAAAAGCGAGTATTTTCTGTACGAACATACAGCGATATTGTAACGTCACAAGAATTATCAGTTCGACCTTCTGGGTATTAGTCAAGTGCGACTGTGGGTAGTGGCTCGAGTGGAGTCGGGACTTGTGCCAATCATCGCCGATAAAATACCTAATAGCTCCACTGCAGGAAGCGCAGTTATTTGCGCGCATGGGGGCTTTTAATCAACACTTATTGTTTAATGACCCTTCGTCCAATTCTAAATTAAAAGGGTGACGGCTCAAACCCTATTGACGAATGTGTAATGTGTGCGGATGGAACTGGATATGTGATGATGAAAGCCGAAGATGTATAATACAGATTCAATGTAGGTACTTAATCAAAGTGTGAAGTGCATTAGGTGCTCGGGTTGGTGAGTCCGGGATTCAAAAAATATTAAACTGTGCAAAATATGAGTACAACTTTATCTCAAAACAGCCTGGTATTAACTTTATGAAACCAATTCATGGAGGCTCAATTATAACGTAAACAATAAAATTATGTAAAGCCTAATAAAAAAATCCCAAAAAGTTGGATTCGAGCACTGAGGGACCCGTACAAATTTGTACATATCTATGAATATCTAGTGTTCGCAGAGCTCCTCGCCTAAGCAAAATGTAGGTGAAATGTGAAATCATTTTGAATGATTACTGACCTAGACAGACAAGCCGACAAAACAATTATTTATTAGACTTTTTTTGTTGATTGTGCTACCTTTACACCAAATTTCAAGTTATAAGGACAACCAAAAGTACCCTATAGAGGCGAGTTTTTCAGTTACGTCAATGCCACTAAAAACATTTTCATGTAAAATGTTGCTAAGAGGAAACCATTATGACTCGCTCTGTCAAAAAATTATCAGATCTCATGTAGAGCCAAGCTTCTAACTCTACAAGGCCTAACTTCACAAACTCTACACCTTAGTTAAAATATGTGCAGTGGCCTCTTGCTTTATCTCATGTAGAGCCAAGCTTCTAACTACTCAACCAGAGCTCAACTTCAGAGCAACACAACCATACAACCACGCTACCAGATGTTAGACAACATCTGAGAGTCTATCGCATCGTCTATCTCATCTGAGAGCTCTGGTTGAGCTCGAAATGCGTCAGTATAGTGTCATGTTGAGGGTGACAGATGGGTTTGTGTGATTTGTGTGTGTTCTTACAGTGTGGAGGTGGAGGAACTGCATGAACACGCATATTTTGTATAAACTTAGCTATCATAAGGTCGCGGGTGAGCAAAGAAATCCTTTAAGTTCATTACTTTTCGGTTAAAATACAATAGTTCTTGTAGTAACGAAACGACGTAGTAGCTTACGTACTTAATTTCAGCTTTCTAGGGCATTAAGAAGTACCCTAAGAATTTTGATGATCATCAGTGAGTCAGTGATGAAGTCAGGATTTTTTAGATATCAATGAAATTTAAAGTACAGTCACTAGCATTAATATCTGCCTCAGCGGAGCGTGAAAAAATATCTGACACGTCCTTCCGGCCCTAGAAATAGAGTCGTATCAGATATTTATGCACGCTTGTTGTGTCAGATATTAGTGCTGGTGACCGTACAAGAGCTATGCCATTAAAACTTTATATGTTTAATAAGTCCGCTATTGAAAACATATCCCGAGAATTTCGTTTATCTGGTATAATCCAAACCAATGTTATAATGGTTCAAAAAACGACAAAGCCCAGCAAAGCACAAACGACGCGCCCCCACATTTGTATGGAATTTTGTACTGTAATGTATCTTTTGATTGCATTGACTTAGAATTTTGATTTTTTTCACTACTTCAAGGGGTAGCAGACCCAAGTATTTGATATTAATTTCAGCATGATACCCCGTATTCTTCAGAAAAGGGTCTTAACATCAGGAGACCGACGGGCAGACTACCTGATGGACGACAGACAGACTGATCCCATAAGACTTCTGTTTTTCCTATGAGATAGAGAACCCTAAAAATTTAATCAAATTAGATTTCAACTATAAATAAATAGGTATCTTATGCGACTTCCAATTTTTAAATATAAATGTGCATATAAGTTACAAACTGAATCACATAAGGTGTTAATGCCTAACCAGTCCGCTAAAGTCCAACTAGTATTTCACGTCCGTAACGGTACAAGCGTAATTAGCGAATATGAGTAGAGATTAAAGTAAGTCGGGCCGCGTAACAATAGTAGGTAAGCCGTCGCGTGCGCCCTGGTCCCGGACAAAAATTCCACTGTACTAAAAAAAACTACGTACGTAATTTGTAGTTACGAGTAAAAGTTGTTTTTTTTTTACTTTCTAAGTTTTAGTACTTTGTCTTGTGCCAATGTTAATGTAATATGTAGAGGCTTAACTACAGATATTCTCATTTTATTGTGTTATCTACTAAGTTACATTAAAGTCCAAAAGATCAAATTTTGACCAAACCGCCAGGCAGACGTAATATTATGTAGGTAGATATTTTTTTATTATACCTACATTTTTTATGAATATAAAATGATCATTGCATTATTGACTTATATTTGTTTTTTTTAAACTTAACTTTTTATTTTTTATAGTTTTCTATTTATAATTTCTACCCTGAATCCACAAAGATACTTCAAGAAAATATTATAACTAGTTATTAAAATTAACAAACGATAAATAAGTTTTTTCACGTGTGAACGTAAGTTACTCAACAGTTTTCTTTGTTCCGTACACAGTATTAAAGGCATTTGATCCCTGACTTTTAATGCTTCACCCCTGGCATTAAAATTATGTGTATATTTGTATCACGCTCGCGATTGTAGGGCCTCGACGTCTACTCTTACCAAAGGGGGGAAGGGGGAGGCCCCGGCCGCCATAAGGTGGGCTCTGCACTTGTCATACAAGCATGAACCTCATGCATTGTTTACCTTAATTAATCCAAAAATAGATAATCAATAATCGTTTTTAAAACAACAAAATTTACATAATGGCGGCATTATTTAAACAAGGATTAGGTAACTTACTAAAAACATTGACTTATATTTCATAACAAAATTATCAATTTGCCTTTGGCGTTAATTACTTAGAACCCGATATCGTTCATTAGCAGATCCCCAAATTATTGCCTCTGCAAAATTCTTAATTATATATCTTAAATTTCTAAGTAAAATTTAGCCCACGGGTCTGACAAGGGAGCAAAATGATATGTTTGTAAACAACAAAAATTTCACAGTCGATTTAATTTCTACCTTTGACTTTGATTTGGAGCATTTTATAATAATCTTACAAATATACGCTATTATGTTGTTAATTTAATAGCTACTTAGGATGTAGAACAAAAAAATCATATATGCTTATTATTGTTAGAGGGTGTCGGCAAATATAGACGTCAGGTACCTACGTGGACAAAGATATAGTAATTTAATTAACAGGGATCGGTTGCAGAGTTAGTTGGCTGTGAAGGATTTATTACCTAGCACAAGATTATAGTCATGTCCAATATCAGATAGCTAATAGCGTATGATTGACTTAGATACAGGTCTAATTCGGAGTCTCTGTTAGGGTGAAATGTTATTTTGACTCAGGAAAATTCAGAATCACAATTTATGTCACCTTTGTTTAAAATAATACACTCCAATCTTCAAGACTACGGCTTTTTGCTTATAAAAAGTAGTGAAATCTCATAAACAGCCAAATCTTGGAGAAAGATCTAGTAATAAAAATGAATAATTTGGATAAAATGGCCTTCTGTGTAATTCTCTAGCAGCCTCTGTCTAGCAGCTAAACAAAAGCTGAAATGGTTCAAGAAAAGCTGGTAACGGTAGTTTGTCTCGCGCTCGACTCGGCGGGGCACTACGATGTCCGCAGATATTAAGTCGCCACGGTAATAGATTTATTTCGAACATGAAACTACCGGGAGACTCACTTATATTAAATATATTGACCCGGATAACTCACGTCTTAAATCGAATTTAGCCCGACATTCACGCGCGCGGGTGCGCGTGTTACATTACAGTCGCGTTGCTCCGAAGAGGAAGGGCTACGGATAAGCCCGAAACATGTCGAAACATGATTTATT
This sequence comes from Choristoneura fumiferana, assembly GCF_025370935.1. Lineage (NCBI taxonomy): Eukaryota > Metazoa > Arthropoda > Insecta > Lepidoptera > Tortricidae > Choristoneura > Choristoneura fumiferana. The sequence goes on along the minus strand of NC_133474.1, from coordinate 12,827,339 downwards.
TCTCTCAAAATTGATGCGTTATATTTCAGTTTTGGTCCCTGTAAGCAGAAATACATGTGTAAGTGACGTAATTAAACAAAGCGATGTTAATTTCAATTCACTGCCTAGTCTACCAACGTAGCTTACGGACAAAAATGTTAAAGACTAGAAACACGATACTTAGCTCCTTAATCCTCTTATCGGAGGTGTTACCGATGTACACTGAGCCATCTTTAAGTGAGCATAAAAATCCACACTCGAGAATTACAGCATGGTCTTTACGACACACGAGGCGCGTGGAAATATTAATTACGCAGTTCATAAAACTCGAGTTAAACGTTTAGGTAACGTGTTAAAACAGGCTCATCGCCCCTCCAATTAGACGGATAATGACGGTGCTCAGAGTTATTAATTTAATAAGTGGGGGAGGTCGGGTGGCGGTGTCAGGTGACGCTGCACGCGTCCGTGCTCGCGAGTACTTTGTCGCTAGCAGGTTTACGATATGTTTATGGTACTTATAACAATTTTACGGAGACTGCATATAATCACTTTCATGTGTAACTTCGATCGTCAGTTCAATCATTATATTCGCTATCTAATCTATATCTACCTACATACCTACCTATAAAAATACTGATTGACTGACAAACATAGCGCACAGCATAAATAAACCACTGCAACAAGACTTGATTCTTGAGATCAAAAACGTGTACTAAGAAGGGATTTTTGAAATTTCCATATACCTACTAGTAGACACGATAGAGAGCTAGTTTTTTTTATTTCAATCGACTTTGAGTATAGGTACTGCTTAAATACAAATAAATAAATAAAAAAACAGAAATCATATTTAGTCAATACCTATGTGTTTACATAGTCAAATTACCTAGGGTGCAGCCCGTGCCGATATAGCGAAGGAAGGTGAACTTACCCAAGTTCGCCGCCGACCTTCAGACTGGCCACGGGTTTGAATAATGATATGATGCACATCACTGGTAATTTGATTAAAGCACACACCTGCGGGGTATTAATATTATTTATTTACTTATCACAGTTTTCTTCAAGTCGAGCGGAGCAATAATTTTGATATGTAAATACCTATGACAGATGACAATGAATGAACACCGCGTGGCATCAGAGGTTTTCGGCCAGCGTTACACCTAGGCTTGTCCATCTCCTTTCATACAGCAATACGGCGCAACCAACCTATAAAAGTGTGAAAAAGTGAATATAACGCTTTTCTCTCAGATATGAGATCTTTGTATTAGCAGCTTATATTTTGAGGCTCATTAACTTAACAAGTTCCGTCACGGCCCAAAATCGACCTATGCAGCCCAAGAAAAAAGCAAGTCTTCTTTCATAAAATTTTAATTCTCTAATTCGCCCCGCGTGAACACCACGTTCAGAAGCAAGTAATTACGGTAAAAGGTCTTGAGCATGAATGTTATGACGGTGCTTATGAAAAGTATTCCGTGTAACATTGCGCTCTCAGATGAATGCTTACCACAAAATAAATAAGATCGGAAAAACCTTTAATTTTTGAAGAGCTATAGCGGCAGAAATATCTTAAGTAAAAAGCGTGATTAAAAACACGCTGTGAAAGTAAGTAAATATAATTTAGACATCCTTTTTAATCAGCTTCAATGGTTTGCAATACGCGAGTAGGTAAAAGACGTATTACATGAATTAGATGATCTACTCGAACATTCTCATCATCATCCCAGCCTATATACGTCCCACCGTTGGGCACTGTGCCTACTCAGAATGAGAGGGCATGGGCCGTAGTTCCCACGAGGGTCTAGTGCAAATTGGAAACTTCACACAAACCTTTCAATTGCTTCGCAGATTTGTGCTGGTCCTCACGATGTCTCCTTCACCATAAACCTCGTGGTAAATTTCAAATGTAATTTCACACGTGAATTTTTATCTTACAAAAGAGAGCAATTAGAGCAATTTATAATTTGAAGACGCGTGAATCTTTAAGATCTTTTTTTAAGGAAACAGATATCCTAACCCTGCCGTCGCTTTATGTTTTTGAAATAATCATGTATGTTAGGAAGAACATATGTGATTTTCCCGCTAACGTCGATAAGCCAAAAGCTACTAGAAACACAGGGAAGCTTAAAGTTCCATCTTACAGACTGGCTAAAACCAAAAAGTCTTTTCTGGGAAATTGCATACGTTTTTATAATAAAATTCCAAAAATATTATAAATGAAACGGATACAAATTCAGATCTATTGTCAAGAAGACATTAATATCAAAGGCGTATTATAAAGTTAATGATTATATCATGGACAGGGATATTTGGAAATAATTCCGATCCGCATTAGCGATCCCTTCAAATAGCGAACCTACTGTGTTAAAAATAAAGTTGTGTTAAATACTTGTGATGTTTAAATATCATTTAATAATATTGTAAATCTGTTTTTAAAAAAAATATATATATACCTCGTTGAGTTTCTTGCCGGATTCTTCTCAGCAGAGGTTTTTCCGAACCGGTGGTAGATTTTTTTTTTGACATTCATAAGTGCTTGTTATAGCCTAAATTGAATAAAGATATTTTGACTTTGACTTTGACTTTGACTTTGAATTTTGAAAAACTCTGAGGTGCGTGCCTGGATTTGTACCCACGATCGTTCTGCTTGAGAGGCCATAGTTCAAACCACCACGGATGTTTTCTACTATTATTCTCTCCCAAAATCGCTTATTCACATTGTGTCAATTAACTCTACGACGAAGCGACAACGATACCTACCCATTCAAGCACGTACGTAAGCGATTGCCTAACGGTATACCTATGCATGAGCTTCTTCTTTATCTCATAATATTTATATTGCAAAGTCATAAGAAACAATTATTGACTTCATATGTAGGTACAGTCATTTTATTTACACAGATCCCGCTGGGATTTTCGTACTGTTCTGAGTTTTTCCTTGACATGATAATAATTGGAAGGGAAGAAGTCGAATTTAATAGCAAGTTAAATGATACGTGCCCTGATTGGAAAATGTATGGTTATTCAGGTCGAGCGAGGATCCCTCCCAGCCTCCGCCCGCACGGCTGATTTGAAATGAATGGTAATAATGGCGGAGGCCCGCTCGCATCGTTTTGTATGATTATTCCAGATTAATTATTTGTTCGAATTCCGCTGGCTAATTTTTCGGAATGGGATTTTTCCGCATTGACTGACGTTTTAATTCGAACTCGTCGCAGGGGTGAAGTTGAAAATAAAAAGCGGAATTTTCCCTTACACGGACGAGCAACTTTGTTGTAAAATTGTTTATTAGTATCGAATCAGAAAATCTCCGTTTTCATATTACTTACGCATTCTAGTCAGCCGTTGAGTGTGACAGTAGTCGAATAAATATTGCTGTAGTGTGTCAACGCGTAGGTATATATTGTGTTGCTGCAATATTTTGCTTTAAAGTCCTCATGACTAATCAAATAGGTTAAGTACCTATAAATTAATAAATTCATCAACTGACTGGAATGAGCAAAAGTAAAAAAAAATAAGTTTTCCTTACCTACATAGATTCAGTTAAGTTTACTTATCTGAATGGACCCATCGTTCGGGGCATTCACAAAAAATCAGACACATAATCGATTTATCTGAGTGCATTTCCCATATCTGAATGCTTATAAAACGTCGATCGTGGGGTAGCTATTGAGTCCCGTCACGGAGGTCCCGGGGGCCAGCTGATGCGAATATCAAATCGCTGCCACCCCTTGACTCCATAATTCCCATCCATTAGGCTACATGAAAAAGCGACACCTTCTGCTATATCCGTCACGTCACTACCTGTCAAAACTAATAAGTTAATGTTAGATTTCGGAAAAATCCTATTTATACCGTACCGTAATCATATGCGCATTATCTGTAGTATATTACTACATACATGTAGGTATGTATGTAGTATAAACATAGAGACAAGATCTTACAAACGTATTATTGTAGCTTCCACTATTTTCAACTCTTTTAACTGACTCTTTGTTGGTCCCTAACTGATTGCTCCTCTCATCCACTCAAAGGTTGACTGGTAGAGATCCCTTAAAGGGATAAGTGCGCCTTTGTACAAGTATGTATATGAAAGTTTGTCAAATGTATTTTGTTTCTTTACTTTTGTACAATAAAGAGTTTACGTACATACATTTATTTTTATTATGTTACATTGCTAACAAACAAGTCAAAATTACCTCGACGTTTCGGCCACAATGCAGTGTTACTATGGTAGGCAAAGAAAGTGGAAATTGGTAATAGTTAGATATGATTGAGAATCACGAAAGTTTAAAGCATTGTATCATATAAACCGCTGTTTTTCAAAAAATTTCAGAACGCGGTCCCCTTAGTTTGAACAATATTTGGCGGCCACCTGCTTACCTCCACTTACAGTTCGCGACCCACAGTTTGAAAAACACTGATATAAAGTCAGGAACAAATAGGTAACCTAGCAGTAGCTAGCTAGGCTGTTGCTAGGTTCTTATATTCTATCTACTTTAGATCATTGAGAAAAATACTGAGTTATTTAAACGAAGCAAAAGTAGGTTCTAAGTATTATAATAGGCCTGTGAATAGCAGCATACTAAAAATAACTCATTAATAGCAGTACTTTCTTTAGTTGAAGTAGATTCTGTTTTGTTTCTTATTATCGTCACAAGAAAATAGATCGTAAGGGCAAGATTCAGGTATGATTTTGGATTGGCGATAGCACGGTGTTTGTACTTTCGGCTGGACACTCCCAAGGGGCCTGAGCTGGCACATTCTGACGACTGAACTAAGTAGAAAGATAGAACAGAATTAAGCCGGCCAATTATCCCGTATTGGATTTATTGGTAATCTCTGCACGAATGGGCGCGAGGGTGCGAACCAACTTTTGATGATGCCTCCATCGGCATTATGAACAAAGTTGTTGCAATTTTTATGTAGGAGGATTTATTGTTAGATCTCTTTTCTTATTTTCGCCCTCGATTGTGCGAGGACAGATAAAAGAGGGACAAAAGCGTTTTATTAGATATTAATTAATCTTAAGATTAACCTTTTCAGCAGCAGCTTATTTATTTTGGTTTCCATAACTCATAATTACATTAGCATCTCAATACTTACTACTACCTATGTCACCCTAGAATAATATTTTTTTCCGTCCCGATTCCTAAAAGCAAGGAAAGCCGGAAGCTGATATGTGTAAACATGTCTACGATACACAGTGAGTTAAGGTACTGCAAGAGTCATACACAAAAAAAAATGCGTCGAAAAACTAAATTCACGAACGAAACATATCTGCTAAAATTCGCATTCATAGGTACCTTATTATTTACCCCACGCCACTTGCAAGGGTCAATCTTTAATAAATATCGGCAGAATCGAATTTTTATTGTGTCCATTCCCAGCTGACCCACTAGTATCATGTTTGTCAAGTTTGCCATAAAGGAGGGTCAACGCGAGATTTATAAGTGGTGCCCCCTGTGACAAACCGCCTGAACTATGCGGTGCGACGGTGCGCTCATCCCAGATGTTTTTATATTCGCCGTCGTCTTATGCTATCTCACATTTTGTTTATTAAATTTAAAGGAAAAAACCGGCCAAGAGCGTGTCGGACACGCCCAAAATAGGGTTCCGTAGCCATTACGAAAAAAATAAGTAATATTTTCCTAAGGATTTCGTATTTTGTACGGAATCAAGTAATATAGCAGCCTAAGGTATAAAATATACCTAAACTTGGAAGATTCCATATAAAATACGAAATCCTTAGAAAAATATTACTTATTTTTTTCGTAATGGCTACGGAACCCTATTTTGGGCGTGTCCGACACGCTCTTGGCCGGTTTTTCGCATTAAAATTACTAACAAAAGATACAACTGATTATTTTGAATTAAGAATATTTCCAATCGACTCAAACATGAGTTATTCTGAATATGCACCAAGTCATCATGTCACACTAAATCTCGTATACACCTATTCAAATAGACCTACTTCATAAAATCTATTCATTGGAATGGCGTAACATAATGTCGGACCCGTATCATGAAACTGTCAACGATATACATTTTTTCGGGAAAAAGTGTCAAGAGCAGGACAAACAAAATTGATATATTAACATAAAAGCAAAAATATGTTCACAGCGTATTGGTAAAAAATCTAAGCGATACGTCATAGCCGACAGGCTCGAAGTGTCCCTCGAGACCGTACTACTTTTTAGACCCTTACACACTATAAGTATCAGGATAAAACGTGGAAGTAAGTAATAATCTAGTAAATATGTACCACTATGGCTACTTAGATACAATACAAAACAATAACTCTTATTTATTTATTATTTATTATTATGTTCTTTATTTTTCTTTCATTCTTAGGTTTAGGTTTTTATAATAGTTATAAAAAGTAAAATACAGAAAAGTACATACAAATTAAAAATATTATAAAAACCTAACCTAGTTTGCCGCCGGTTATTACTAACGCATAGTAAGCAATACAGAAAAACACAGATATATAGAGATTTTAAAGTAAGCAATAATTATAGGCAGCGATAACGCTTCTTAGATACACGACGTTACCTGTATTAACTCTTAATAATAATAATAATCTCACGATACTTAAAAAAAACTTTTTGTGGGGGAGGAAATAGTCAAGGAAATGTTTTTTTTTTATTCGACTGGATGGAAAACGAGCAAGTGGGTCTCCATGATAAGAGATCACCACCGCCCATAAACATCTGCAACACCAGGGGTATTGCAGACGCGTTGCCAACCTAGAGGCCTAAGATGGGATACCTCACGTGCCAGCAATTTCACCGGCTTTCTTACTCTCCACGCCGAAACACAACAGTGCAAGCACTGCTGCTTCACGGCAGGATTAGCGAGCAAGAGAGCGTGTTTTGTCACTACTTTTACAAGCTTATTTAGTTTTATCAGGCCCGGTATTTATCTGTCTGTACTCAAATCTTGCAAATCAAATTTGATCCACTTCTACAGGTCGGATTGACTCACGGGATTGACTATTGACTCAACAAAAGTACAGTCAGCAAAGAAGCTTGTATTAAAAACTTTTTTTGTAAATAAAGTAAATTTATTAAAGACAATTATATTTTTTGACATATTTAAACAATGTAAACACATCGTGAGAAAATCTGTCATAATAGAACCAAAATACTGTTTTAATAAGCTGGCCATTGCTTTCACAGTATGAACATGCACGAGTACTGTGAACTTATGTCTGTGGAAAGTGTGCACCCTGAAGGGAGACTCTATGTGTGTACATGTTCAGTATTCGATCAAAAACCGAAGCTTGACACACAAATATGAATATCGACAGTTCACACCGGCGGAGTCTCGGGGGCCGCGCGATGGACCCTGATCTTTAACACACCTCCCTTTATGTTCAACTAGCTTTTGCCCGCGACTTCGCCTGCGTGGATTTCGGTTATCGCGCGCTGTTCCCTCGGGAACTGTGCATTTTTCCGGGATAATAAGTAGCCTATGTCACTCTCTGGCCCCTAAACTATCTCTATGCCAAAATCACGTCGATCCATCGCTCCGTTTCGACGTGAAAGACGGACAAACATACACACTTTCGCATTTATAATATTAGTATGGATTTGAATTCTACATTTTCATCTCACATATAGGTATTTTGGAGAAAGCTTTTATACAAAAATTTAATGCTATTTAGGACACAAGTATACATATTAATCATTTACCTAAATACGTATGGTTATCGCCCAAGTATGAAGCGAAATACATTTTCTGTAATGCAATTTTGATAAGCCACTATGATTGAAATAACGATTATGATGTAAGTAGTAGATCTACGATACCATGGTAGTAATGTATAAAAACTGATAAGTGTGCAAAAATATCCTTGTCAAGAGACGACAAGATAAAACTATATATAATTAAATCTAACTAGCTTGTGCTCGCGGCTTTGCCCTTTTTGCAGAACTACCAACCTTTCGTGAGAATTTCGTAATATCCGCCCTTTTTCCCAGTCAACATAATGAAGAGATCTTTCTAGGGACAGGAGCTTGTGCTCGACGTGGATGAGTCAGTCAGTCAGGACTTTTCTTTTATACCTAAGCATATATAACATCAAGGATTCATTATTTGTAGTGTAGCATTAAATAGCAAAAGTATCCAAAATACATTATATAAAAATAACTGTGTTAAATTGTAAGCTAATTTATTACTATTCATAAATTAAACATCAGCTTGTCAGATACACCAAAACATGTATCAGAATACATATTTTATGAGAGGGTGGAAGGCATTTCCCTAATGTGGCCGTTAAGCAAAATATATTGATAATTATTTCAGTCAGCGTTCGTAAATATTCCACTCGCGCTTATCCCATGGATCTGATAAGAAAATATTAAGGTCCCTATTAGACTACACTCAGGACTGATATCGAGAGAAATCAAGACATTTTTTGTATTCAATTTCCTTTTAAAATTCAACATTAAGTACCAAAACTATCAACGTATGTTAAAAATACGATATTAACACTCTTGAGGTTAAAAAAATACCAAAAGTTGTAAATACCTAGAAAATAATAAAAGCATACCGTTGTTCAATAATAATAATAAACAATAAAGATAAAATTACTAAAGGTATTCTGCAATTGCTTAGTTTATATTTATGTAAAATAAATTTAGATTCTGTTTTATAATGTACTTTATATATTTTTTTTGTTTTAAATATTAAGACCGGATGATGAATTGATGATCGAATACAAAAGATAAGTTGTTATGATTTTCCAAAAAAATTTTTGTAAAAAAAGTTTCTGTATTTATTTTGATAATATTTACCTAGATCGTATAAGATAAGTACTTACCATTTAATAGCGTTTATAGCTGCTGAGCTGGCAACGTTGCATTTTTGGACTAACGTAATGAATTTCGAATTTCAAAATTGCGATTCAATGCATCCCTAAAGTACTAAAACGCATGTTCCTGCGAAAGTACCCCACATCGATCCACATATTCTCGAAGTTTATCATCGCGATGCACGTTACTGCGAAAGTTTGCTATATCAATCTACAAAGATCTACATAAGTAGGTTGGGTTTCTGGCGCTTCGCCGGCCGCTGCTGCGGCACGCTCGCTTCGCTTGCTCGGCTCACGCGCTGTTGTGGCCGCAGTTCTAACCTACCCCAACCTACTTATGTAGATCGATATGGCTTACTTTCACAGTAACGTACATCGCGATGATAAACATTCGGGAATATGTGGATCGATGTGGGTACTTTCGCAGGAACATGCGTCGCATTTTTAACGTACTGCAAAAAAAGGAGGAGGTTATCAAGTCGGTTGTTTTTTTATGTTTGTTACCTCAGAACTCCGTCATTTATGCCCCGTTTTTTTTTGCGTTCGTCTAAGAATGTCTTCAATTAGGTCCCATAAGCACCAAATCAGGATCTGATAATTGGATCTTAAGGAAATCGAGGAAACTCTTCAAATGTTGTAGGGACACCCTATAGTAAATTGGATATATTTAGTAGTAACTCGTGTATTTGCTATTGAAAATCATCATTTGGTTAAGTGGAACTGATGATGAAGACCACAGTTGACCATCGGAGTTACAGTTGCAGTTAGTATTGAGTACAATAAAAAGTATTTCACGGGTTGAATTTTAATTACTGTGACACAGTTGCTAAGCAATTTATGCTCCTCGTAATGCATATGGTAAAACGAGTGGTGATCCGAAGCACCAGGACTCCTCAATAATGAACATCTCTGCATCGGAAAAAGCAATATTTCGTAAAAGGTGACGAGCAGTTGATATTAAACTATGTATCTTAGATTATATGCACCAAAAAGCGTGAAAAAAAAATATAACAAAAAATTGAACCGACTACAAAAAACCATGAAAATAATTTTCTACCAGTCTGAAGTTGGTCGGTGCCTCAGCACGAGCCAGCAGGAGTGATTGAAGCCCAATATAAAGCGCGTAATTGAGGTAGATGATAGATATAGGTCCACTCCTGCTGGCTCGTCGTCGTGTTCTATTAAGATATATATAAGATATTATAATTTCATTGTTATGTTGATAAAATAAATTAAAATAATGAAAAAAATTGAACAGCAGAAACCAATTCATTTAATTAAGCACAATATAAAATGTAATTACTAATAGTGCGACTATGTATTATTGCTAATTGTGCACCGGTTTATTAAGATGGAGGTGCCTCCGTTTCTGGCACTGGGGTCTGGTCGTGTTGTGCTGCCTCCGTTTCACCTTCCGATGGAGCCCCAGTTTCCCCCTCAGCCGCTGTCCCCGTTCCTCCGTCTTCCGCCTGATGTGTCTCTTCTTCGTGCGGTGCCTCAGTTTCTCCCGTTTGTGCAGCCTCATTTGCCTGTCCTGTCTCTCCTCTCATAGGTACTCCTGTCACCGTTTCTCCTGTCTCATCTGCTCTTCCTGGTTCAGTTTTTCTGTCAGAATCATTTTCATAATTTGTAACAATATTTTCTGTAGTTTCTCCGCTGTCTTCTTGACCGTCATTAGTTCCTGTAGTTTGATACCACCGTGGTAGATGGGTACTCGGAGCGCCACCAACCCACGTGGAAGCATTATTATTCTTGTTTTTATATTTTGCTTTGTCTTTTTTCAAATAACATGTACATTTACAATTCTTATCGGAAACAGCAATATCGTAATTTTTATCTAAACATTTTCTTACGCAAAGAAAAGATTTTTCGAAACTTTTGCACTCATGTGTTTGTTGAAAGCCGTAGCGTAGTGCTTCCTTCTCGGAATAATCTAAAACAACAAGTTTTATCATCAACAGCTGTTTATTTTCGAATAAAGAAATATGATTTCGACTTACTTGTAGTAGGATGACCAGACACAGAATATAATGAAGACAAAACGACTGAAAGAAAAATTGCAAGTGTATGCATTTTCGAAGCCCAAGAACTAGTGTTACCGATTAGCAAAGCGCTTATCAGAATATTTTATGGTTTGTGTGTTAATTCGCCAGTAAACACGGTACATTTTCAATTAAATGTTTTATTGACTAGGTAAGTATAGGTTTATGTCGCTGTAAAGCGGTTTCAAATTATAATCAAATCCTATATTTTATTATATAAAATATAAAAACTAACGAATAAACATAATAAACTAAAACCAAGACTAAATATCAAAGCATCAAAATGAGTAAGGTGCTTAATTTATTAACATGAGTCTAATAAAGCCGTGGTGGCCTAGTGGTTTGACCTATCGCCTCTCAAGCAGAGGGTTGTGGGTTCAAAACCCGTCTGAGTTTTTCGAAATTCATGTGCGGAATTACATTTGAAATTTACCACGAGCTTTGCGGTGAAGGAAAACATCGTGAGGAAACCTGCACTAACCTGCGAAGCAATTCAATGGTGCGTGTGAAGTTCCCAATCCGCACTGGGCCTGCGTGGGAACTATGGCCCAGGCCCTTTTGTTCTCAGAGGAGGCCTGTGCCCAGCAGTGGGACGGATATAGGCTTGAAACTGGTAAAGTTTTTCCACCGACAAAATTATAGTACATTAGCTTTTGCCCGCGGCTCCGCCCGCGTGGTATTCGGTTATCGCGCGCTATTCCCTCGGACCACAGAGTACATATATAAGCTCGGACACTGTGCATTTTTCCGGGATAAAAAGTAGCCTAATGTCGCTCTCGGGCCCATAAACTATCTCTATGCCAAAAATCACGTCGATCCGTCGCTCCTTTACGGCGTGAAAGACGGACAAACACACAAACATACAGACACACTTTCGCGTAACTCTAAAAACACGTCGATCCGTCGCTCCGTTACGGCGTGAAAGACGGACAAACACACAAACATACAAACAGACTTTCGCATTTATAATATTAGTAAGTATGGATATGGATTGGAAAAATTATACTACAGTATTTGGGCGATTAAACTTCGCTTCGCTTAGCCCGAAACTCGAAAACGAGTGCGAGAGAGAACGAGTTTTTTCAGAGACCAAGTTAGCTTGATTGTTCATCCCCAAAACCCCCACGTAACGTAACTACTTCGAAATCGTTAAAGCCGTTTCCAAGATCCTCAAAATGAATAAATATACAAGAATTGCGCGTTTAAAGGTATTAGACTTATAAATTTACTAAGATCATTTAATTAAATGCCTAAATAAAATGTAATCGAAAGCACAAAAAACTACATCATAATCTTTGTTTTTCATTTTGTTGACGTTATTAATTTATTAGGAACTATAATGAGTGTTGTTCCATAAAGAAGTATATCAAGTAGGGGAAGCTGTTGTACGCCGGACAGTTTTTCCTTTTTCGATTTTTAGGAAAATAGCTAATTATGGAATTAATATCAGATATTAAAATAAAAAACTGAGCGATTCGTTTATTAATTTTGAAACGGTAGGCTCACGAAAAAAAAAGGGAAAAGTATCCGAGGTACAACACCCCTGATGTACCTTGGACATTCGAGGTTGTACCTACCTTGGACACGTGATTTTTTTTTTCAAGAAAATATTTAATGTTTATATGTTTTACTTATTTATAAAATCAATGACTTATTTACTGGTTATTGGCACACAGCAGTTTTCCCGCCAAGTTCGTACATATTATTTTATAGATCAAACAAAAAGTTACCTTAGTTTTTAGTTTAGACGCTGATTATATGATGAAATCGTATTGATCTAATGACTTAATTACTTAATTTTAAGTAAAATACCTTTCAGCATTTAGATTTGATCGGAACCAAATAATATAACTTTTTTTACTAATGTGACGAATACATTAGTTAAATAGAATTATAACAAAAATTTGACCTGGCTACAAAAAAAGATGAAAATAATTTTCTACCAGTCTGAAGTCGGTGCCTGAGCACGAGCCAGCAGGAGTGGACCTATAGTCGTGTACCTCACCCACATACTATATATTGGGCTTCTATCACCGCTGCTAGCTCATACTGAGGCACCGACTTCCAACTGGTACAAAATTATTTTCTTGATTATATGTAGGTAGTCGGTTATTTTTCGGAATCCTGGTGCTTCACCATATGCTTTACGACGAACATAAATTGCTTAGCAACTGTGTTAAAGTAATTGAAATTCAACCCGTGAAATACTTACTGCTCAGTGGTAGCTCCGGTGGTCAACTGTGGTCTTCATCATCAGTTCCACTTCACCAAATGATGATTTTCAAGAGCAACTGCACGAGTTACTACTAAATATATGAAATCCTCAATTTCCTTAGGATCCAATCATCAGATCCTGATCAAGTGCTCATGGGACCTAATTGAAGGTATTCCTATACGAACGAAAAACAAATTTTTAAGTTGATTCATAAATGACGGAGTTCTGAGGTAACAAACATAAAAAATATAACCGTGATAACCTCCTCCTTTTTTAAAGTCGGTTAAAATATCTCGTAAAGGTTTCAAATATCCTACAATAAGTCAACAATTAGAAAAAATATATATTTTTGTATACATTAAGTTATCATAAATGTACAGTGCTTAGAAAAAATAATTTCGGTATCAATGTAGAAGACATATATGATTCACGTCGCTGCTGTAGTATCTCCAGTAGCACCGGATTCTGCACCACCTGTTGCTCCAGTTGCCCCAGAATTACCTGTTGGGGCTGCTTCAGATCCGCCCGATGAATCAGATGATACGTCTGTTCCATTCCCAGTGGAAATAGATGTAGAGTTTGAGTCCGATGTCGAATTAGGTGTAACATCAGCTGATTGCGCAGTAGGTAAAGTAGGACAAGTGAATACAGTAGTTGGTATTTCGGTTTTTGTAGGAAACGGAGATAAAGTCCCAACAATATCGTACAATCTTGGACTGTGAGTTTTTGGCACCTTCTTCGTTGTACCATTGGTCTTCCATCTAAAGAATGGTAATATAGTTGAAGTTTTCATTTGGTAGCACGAACAATTACAATTTCGGTCGAGTCTGTATAATTGATATCCTATGCTTTTACATTGGTTCATGCATTTGAATACTCGGTTGTATCGCTTACAAGGTCCATCAAAGCTTAATCCATAATGTTTTCTTGAATCAGTATCATTACTAGATGACGTTGTATTCGCCGTGGGTATTGTATTTGTCGTGTGCGCTGTATCTATAACCAAAAATATATAATTAAATAAAACTTCATTAAAGTAGTGGTAAAAAATATTAAAGTACACTGTTATAATACAAACCGTCAAAACTGTGTACAACGGTACAAAATATAATAAAAAGTAATATAGTCATTGTAAAACAACACATTCAAATACTTAATAAGGAATAAAATGAAGAATAAAAATGTAGGCACAGAAAGAATGTTTATTACATCGTTTCTACGGCAAGTTCTAAAAACATAAACTTAAATTAGGTAGGTACCCAATAAACACGCATTCTAGTAAATTACGATAACATTTTACTGATTAGAAAATTATAGGTAATATTTTTTGATACTTATTTAACACATTCAAACCCATACACTACTGCATCTAATTATTTTCTAATCTTTTTTAATTGCGTACGTAGCGTAATTTTTAAAGTCCATTCATATCGTGACTGTTTAAAACAAGCTTTACGACACGTAATTGCCGTCGCTCATGTCCGCTTGCATCTAGCATTGCAAGGTAGGTAGGTTGTCCCGCACGTGTTGTCTATACCCTGCAAGAACTTTATTGCTCCCTGCTAGAAGGCTAAGAACGAAAATTAAGCACAGCAGCAATAATTGTTCAAAAACTAAGTAATTCACTTAGATACAGCATCTAATAACTAAATCAGGAATGTGATAATGACTGCCGTGCAAAGCGGAGCCGGCCGCGCGCCGGCGATGAGCCGCAGTTCTCGGAACGAACCTCTCTATGGCCACCCAAATGATGATTTCATTATCAGTATGATTTTGATTGATGCAGCAAAAGAAAACCAGTAGCCAAATTCTTGTCATAGCGGGCATGTTTGCTTTGTTTATTACTTGGAACTAATTAATCCGCGGCGCCATAGTTTTTAAGCGCCGCCAAATCTTATTCAGAAATGTAGTACCTAAATGAAATTGAGATGTAGGTTGCGGGTTAAAGACAAAACAAATATTATGTTTAAATATCTAATTTCTAGTATCTAAAGTCACTAAAGGAAAAACTGGACTTTCCCAGTGATCAAGTTGATATGACGCCTTTAGTGAGTAGAGCTCCGAAAATATTTTTCATAAAAAGTCTAAAATAGGTAAAATACTCAATAACATTGCTATAGTGTAATATTTTAATAGTTGTGTAGATAAATAACGTATTAGTTATTTACGAAACTGAGTTAGAGAATATATGAAATAAACAAATCATTTGATGTTTCTTAGAATTCAATATCCATGCGTAAGTACGTGTGTTGTCGCTAAAGGAAGATTACTTAATAAGTCTCTTACGAATATGTCAGTATTAACTGATATTAACATTAACTAGGTCCACTGTCGATCTCATAATATGACAAGGCATCTGATCTGTAGTCAGGCACAAAAACTGACCATTGTAGGTAGCATCCAATGAGACCATAAAACAAGATTGGAACATAATTTTGTCATCGAACCGCCACCAAGGCTTTAAATCAGAAATGAGAATCGAACGACGATTCATAATTCACCAACTGTCTCGTAGCTTCATTTAATAATTAGTTTACTGCGTTCGTCGACTCGGTTTTGGATACAAAAACGATCGTAAACCGTAGTTGTTTATGTGAAAGCGTATAATAAAATAGGCATTCACGAGAGACAGTCCGAGAGTAGGTAAAGGTGACAAGTCCCCTCGGCTTACGCCAACTACGGTACGAATTGCGATATTGAGCACAGGGCGTGATGAAAAAACACTAGCTGAATATAAATTAGGCAGGAGGAACGCTATAATCAATATAAACGATGCTAAAGAAGATTAGAAAAATCCGGTAAGAAAACAAATTTCACAAGATCGAAAGAAGGTGTGGAAGTGTAGTGTAGATTACCTGGAGGTTTTGTTCGCACAGCAATTTTTTGTAAACAGAGGTTATAGTAAATAATGCATCATTACACTTTGTTAGCATTAGTGCACAGGTATGAATATTTCGTTATTATACATGTTGCTCAAATTTTTTGCCTGTATAACTCTTAACTATTCATTCTACATCTTAAAGTTTTTACTTTGTTTAAAATCATTTCCTACCACTTCAAAAATATGCCATTTAACATTGGTTATCGTTACAGCTAAGTGAATTTTTCGATTATTATCTTTTTAATTTTTCTTTCCAAATAATATAATGGTGATACCACTGAGGTAATGTCCATACTATTCGTATTGATTCGGCCGTTAAAGGAGCACAGTCCTATAAAATCGTGTAAAAAATGCAAAGACGAAATTGAATTTGATTCCGATACATAAATTTTACTTAGCCAATTTGTCTCTCTCGGATCAAGCGGGAAATAAGCCCATGTTAATTAAATTTGTTAGTAGAAAACAAAGTCGCCAACTGCCTTTTTAATTATTTCTCTTTTGTTTTATTTTTCCTTCAGGACGTCGGCAACTTTCGAACTGAATGGATATTGGTAATAATTCAGCTACTGATGTTCTAAATACACCGCTTCTAGCCAATGACTTTGGAAATGACTTAAAACAACAGATATAACGCTTTAACGTTTGTTATGTTTACATAAAGATTCTTTGTGTGGGGTATTTTATGGTTTTCTGTTCGACCGATTTGTGTACAATTGAAAATAGATTATAGCCAGTTTTTCCCGTTATTAGAAGCTGTAAATCATGGTGCATCTGTAACGTCTGCTCCTTAAAATAAGATCTGAAGAGACAGGGGTCGTCAATTTACTTGTGAATCTCTAGCTCATGCCGGCATGAGAGTAAAAGATTTTATAATTTTAAGGTTCGATAATTTGGACTAGTAAGTGCCTACCTTAAAGTAGCCACTTTTAGAGAGTAGGATCAAGAGCTGCCCAGATTAAATATACAGTGCATTATGCTATGCTCCTTAGGCTAACACTAGAATGTATACCTCCAAAAACGCTTTGAAATAGCCCAGGAGTCATGAAAAAAAAAACGGTTTGATGGAAATTAAATGATTTATTTGTAATGTTTAAAGTATAAACAGTACAATACTATATCGAAAATACAAACTGAGACATGGATGCACAGAAAAACCAGAAAAAGAGACCAGCACTGGGAATCGAACCCAGGTCCTCAGCAATCCGTGCTGCGTGCTATAACCACTACACCACTGCTGGACAGGAATCTAGACACGATTTCTAGATTTTTTCCTATGCATACATATCTTAGGTTGCTTATTTCTACTATGCTACTTAAGCAGCAGCACTAGCGACATCTATGTTTCGTCAAGAGACGTCACACTCTTTAAAAGTAATAGTAACAAATTTGGAGTTGAAATAAAAATACAAAAAGACGCCAAAAAACCAATTATAGTAGGTACAATACTAATCATCATTTTCTTAATTAGGTACTAATCGACAATTTACAAACTAAATGTTTATTCCAATAGAAAGTAAAGCGAGGAAGTCGTTAGTGGTATTTTCATTTCCGGGCAGCATTTGGTTTAAACCCTGTCAATCTCCTTTGATATATTTTGCTGAAACGTCTTAATTATGATTCATTAATCAGTAAGCGACAAGTTGAAGCTATACACACGGGAGACACCTCCCCCCGGCTGGCAGAATGTACCAATCCAAGTTAATGCTCCGAATTCAAATCTTCCGTATCGCATTAATCCGGCGGAGGGTCGCGCCGTAATAAATTCCGTATTATACGCACGACACGCGTATTAAAATAAACATATAAACATGTTACACCCTCGCGCTGCACACACGCATAGGGATGAATCTTTACCTTAATCCATTTTTACCACTGTCTTTAAATTAGAAATTAATATACATATATACTAAATATTGTGCTGAATGGGGCTCGATTTATACGAGTATTATTCAATGTTCTTTTAATCTTTTTCTTCTCAATTTATTTTACCCTGTGTCTCTAACAAATGCCTCTGTCTCGCTCTTCATCTCAAGCAGCTGAGAGAGTAAGATACCTATTTTCGTAGTCATGTATTTATTGCAACTGGAAATACTTTATAATTAATTAATTCGAATTTAACTTGAAATTTCAAATACTTATTCTAGGGTTATCAAAAATCAAAGATACACAGTCATTGTTGTAACACAATTTAAGTTATAACCTAACCCAACCAAATTGTCCGTAATAAAAAATTAAGAGTGAATTCTAGTTAATAACTAAATATATTAATCACTTGAAAAAAGGCCAACCTTACTTACCTGAAAAAAGGGTATACGAAAAAAACGAATTTCCCCAACTCATAAATGCCAATACGCCCTGCGCCTGTACTTCATACAGCTAGATGGCATTTTATTATAACAATAGCTTCGGTCCCAGCGGAGGCAGAGCAAGTGTAGTCATTTACATGACACATTGTGCGAGTGCAATCACTCTACTGACGAACAGATTCATTCTACTATGACTTAATACTTTAATTATGACGCTGATTCAATTTTCTGGAATGGAGATTGATTACTTTTTCAGCACAACTTTCGTATAAATAACTCGTCTTAGTGCTTGAGACATTAACTACGTTTAAATTCAATTGAAATTTTAAAACATTGCTCCATCAATATAATCGATGATTTCGTCTATGTCGAGGTTTTGATTTGTTCAGTCAAACGTTGTTGCCCAGGTTGTAAAACGTAACGCTCGAATACTCCGCTCATTCATAAAACCTATTAAACTTTTGCTTTGTACTCTCCAACCTCTTTGCTTTTGCTTTATTGTTTGTCTTTATCTGTCATTTTGACCTTAGCCTTCAGTTGCAGTAACCTATTTTTCCTCTTTATGAATAGAGTTTACTTTTCCTTACAAAACATCGTAAATTTCATCCAACCAATGCCTTTTTAACTTAATAATATCTAAGAGATTCCTCACAAATTTTTTTTTTGCTAGGCACTGAAAAGAAAATGACGTCTCTATATTTTCGTGAAAGCAAAGCTGATAACAAACGCTAAAGCAATTAAAAACAACCAGGCGCGTGATTTTAAAGTAGCCATTTAAAAACCTAAACAATAGGCAATTATGTCCGCCCATTTCTCTGAGAACCGTTTAATTCACGAGAATTCCCAAATCGCGCTTATAATTTATAATAACAGGGACGTCCCTTAACGAAGAGACCGTTTTGTAGATAGGTATCTATCAAATTACGGCACCTTCCCCTTTGTGAGCGCCCATTGTTGTCTAACACGGCAAATATTCATTTGAATATTTACTTAACATGGATAATATTTTAATCTTCCCCTTTGAAATATACATTTTCCAGTGGAGACAATTTCACGCCCGGTTCATCGAAACGCCGTATCTTCCGCGAGGCGTGCAATCGATAATGGTCCCTCTGGCTGAGCGGCACGCATGGCTAAGGACGACATTCGTTTAAAACATACGGCAATATCAATTTAACAAGATATTCCTTTTGTTAATATTCGCACACGCTTTATCAAATTCTCTAGCGGGGGTGACAATAAGCCGCTGTAAGTACTCTCTCTGACATATGGATAAAAGCTTTCATTTCGCTCTTAGCTCTTTTGAGTGTGATATAGAAGTAAGATGAGTGTATATACTTATGAATGTGTTAGTAAACATAGGGTTACATTTACATTACGAAAATGTAAATATTTAACACGTTTAATTTAATTTGACTTCGGAATAGGTATCTATTACATAAAATACATGTATACCTACTATTTTAACTGAGCTTAGCACAGCCAGTACCTAGGTACTAGATAATGATTACTTATAATATTTTTCATGTCAACAATTTTAACAAAATAATTATGTCCTTTGTGACAGGTAATATCTTAACCATAAAAATTGCGATTGGTTTTTTGGAATATTTTTGTATTTTAAACAAAAACACAAAAAGATACAAAAAATACAAAAAGATTCCAAAAAAACAATCTTAATTTGATTGCTTAGTTACGACATCTCTATAGTTCCAATGGAGTGCCGAAAGTTTCTCGATGAGGGCTACGGTATAGATGTCGCTAGCGTCACTGCTTAAGTGGCTAAATAAGAAACAAACAAGCTGAGATATGAGGTGCATAGGGGAAATTCGTGTCTGTACCGTTGACCATCAGTGGTGTAGCGGTATAGCACGCGGTACGGAATACCGAGGACCTGGGTTCGATTCCCAGTGCTGGTCTTATTTTTCTGGTTTTTCTGTGCATCTATATTTCAATTTGTATTTTCATAAAAAATACATTTTTAATCCAAGCTTTTTTGCTGACTGTACTATTTTTTGACTGTACTTACATTGTCGCCCTACTACATTTGCATACCAAATTTCAAGTCGATGCAATTAACCGTTGAAGAGTTCCGTCCTGCGGAGACGATCCTGGTTGGACTACCAGGATGTATTGTATTGTATTGTAGCTGTTTATTGTACATAAATCATATGAAAATTCACTTCAATTTAAAAAAAAACAACAAAAAATCAAATTTTCTTCAATTCAATAAGTATTCCAAATTTCAAGTCAATCTGACTACTGGAAGTTGGTCAAATTTAACTTGCAAGATTTAATTACACACAGACAGACAGACAACGGGACAGGTGAAACTGAATAAAAGCTTGTAAAAAATAAATTTTAAACCATAATGTGCATACGGTTCAGTGCTTTAACTAGAGCCATAATCAGATTTGCTAAATGCATATCTCGCAGCCTTGTTGTGTCAAATTATATCATAATTCTATTGTGAAAACTGTTAACTGTCTTCTCGACGCCCTTCGCACAAAAAAATAACTCACAGGGTCGCGCCCTCCTGTATTTAATAACATAATAGCACAATTCCCTCGCCGCATGATTCAATTTGGATTTCCTCCAGCCTCCCTCATGCAGTCTAAAAAATGACAACTTCATTATATTGTTCTCGCCCCCGAGGGCGACTTGTTTGCCAGAAGGATTATAATGATTAATTCCGTAAAATATTAATACGATGCACACGCGGCTGCACACTTGCGACCTTCGCAAAGCTTATTCGGCAACAAGTGCTTTTTGCAACGATTTGTCAATTTCTCGTCAACTCATTTACAGATTCCCAATTAATAACGCGCATAAGCGTGTATTTAAAAATGCAGCAAATACGCCATTTGCACTTAAACTATCCGGTATTTTGCGTTTGGCCGGCTGAAGATGGCAATTTGAAAACTGACTTAATCTCACGTAGGGCATTATTTGTAGTACCTGGCTAGGTAGCCGGTGATATATGTAAGTAGCGAGTAAATATCCCTTATTACTCGGCCAGTTTTCTTCCGGGCCTTTGTCTGCGCAGAATAAAAACTTCATCTCTCTCCCCGAGGAATTTAATTTGGAGTAATGGAAGTGTTATATTGACTTAACAGGCCAGAAGCTCCCCTTCGCACAGTTACAGTTATTAAAATGGAGAAATTTATTATTAGCATTTTGTCGTTACACTATTTACATTTTAATTTTATTTGTTTTGTGATTCCATTAGTCACGGGCTAATGCATTAATTCAATAAAATAAGCCATAAAGTGATTCCGTATCTCCGCGCCAGCCCAAATGGAGGCTTGCTGTAATTAATCAGCCGAATTGTAAAGAAAATGAATATTGTGGTTTGACACTTAATGGATTTTATACAAATAAATAATATACCTACGAGGTGAAGTTAATAAAAAGTTTTTTAAAACTACCTTGAGACACTGATATAGGTACTTATAAAAAAAAGATACACGTATTGAAAACTGAGGTATGCTAAACACGTTTTGACCTCATTCGCTAATTGTTCAACGACTGGAAGTCGACATATTTTTTAAAAGTGTTAAAACACACACATTAAAATTAATTTGTTATTAGCATATAAATCCTTATTAACTCTCAAGTGTAAATATATTACTCGTATGGTTTACATTGGAAATAGGCTTATAATACATATTTATATAAAGTTACAGAACACAAAAATAACAACGATACAACATGCTAAATGCTAAATCCTAATGTGTTGAGAAACTGTAAATCAGGTATGGATGTTCTTGATAAATAATTGAAAAACTAATCCGTGTTTTATTGTTAAGGAATGCTAGAATAAAAAGCCAGTCGTGAACTGTGCGGTGCAGAGTGCTGGAGCGCAGTTCACGGAAGACCTTCCGTTAGAGCTCTCCTTTAGAAAGAACAACGGATTAGTTCGAAACAGTTGGGCATACCTTGTCTGTTAATACGTGAGTGACCCGTGTATCTTATTTTAATAATTACTTTGTCCTGAAATGGTACGCGATTCAAGTTCCTCCGCTCCGCTATGCAAATTTGCACAATATCTAGGTATTATGAAGTGATAAACACTTGAACTAATAAAGAACGTATATTATGTAGTTATTGATAGCGCACCTGCCAATTCGATTTCGTACTAATCTTTTAAAACTTAATAATATTGATGACATTATGAAACACATGATCACCCTAATACGTGGGGGTATAATTTTTAAAATGCGTATAACAAGAATGGGACACTTGCACTGCGACCCGTACCATTTATAGTCCTTTTGTTGCCGAAATTATATTTACAGAAGTGAGCAGACAATTTCACGCTCTCTTCCCCGCACCCTCCGCGGACTCTAATCAACGAGGAGGCTGGGATTATGGTGGATCTCTATCATATATTTATCAGTATCATCCCGTGCTAGTAAGATACGACGGTTATAATAATCCCACCAAAAAAATATTTTACGTAAGCCATATAGCCACAAGCTTAGTATTGAAATGAAAATAGAAAATTTATTTATTTTAATTATTTTACTATAATTTTGTATTTTTTTTAAATATGTCTCACGAGAGCTTAAGTAATACTACGAGTAAAAAGTTTATTTTTGTTATTGTTTAAAAAATCCTTAAAAACCAAGCTCCTCACTAAACTCTACAAACTCTTAGATCTAAGTAACTGGTCTGAAATAACATATCATGAAATAATTCTTTGAAGTTCTATTTACAATGCCCGCAGATCAAGAATATGTCTACATAGATGATACTACGAAGTTAATCTAATAATGCATCCAGGTAATATATTGTTTTAGAGAACCTACTCTAAAAGGTCAGCCGAAGGGTTCACTACTAATGTTTCGCAACTAACGTTTGGCAACTTGATTCATTTCGCAACTGTTTAATATCTCTGATAGGTACTGTAGGTAAATATTTCAGGATTTTTATGAAACTAACATAACCTTACCTAAAGTGTTCTAGATGGCCCTGAAATAAATCTTGAAATATTTATATAAATTACGTAAATGGAAATGAATGAGTGAAAAGTTGTGGAATGAATCAGGTTGCCAAAAGTTAGCTGCGAAATGAACCCAGCCAAAGAGGTTCATAGGTCTTTATTGAGAAAAGTTACCATTATAATATATGGTAACACTCATCGCACAACAATGTACAATGAGCGTATAGAGTTTACTTTCGATTGTATCAAGCACTTAGACTCTTTCACGTACGAGTATTATTTTTGAAACAAATGTTCGACGGAGCTCGCGTGATGCACGGCTGTTTGGCAGACGTCAATACTCACGCTTCCGCCTCGCCTCCATTGGGTCAGTAGGGGGACCTTGCAGGACTGTAGCCTCGTCGAAGCTTAACTTTAGTTTTTCTCTAGACTTACAGAATATGCAAAAAATATCTGCATATTTTCAAATAATCCATTCGCGATCACATAAACCATCTCTTTCCGCCATCATTTATTTATAGCGGGCGATAGGAAAAAGTGGTGAAAACGATTGTGATTATAAGTGTGTTAAACAATAAAGCCTCTGGTCTTAATTTACAAGTCTAGACTAAGAGCCGACAAGATTATTTTTAGAATAACTTTCAGCTAGGTCAAGTGTCCGTCTGTCTGAGCGATCCATACTATCCTCGCGCTCCACCCTCCGACCAATAAAAGGGTGAGCTCACACATGAGCGTGAAAGATTGTCCACATGTTCTGCCGGACACCCCAACACAATCAGCCGCGTTCCTATCTTGTCGCGCACCGATCGTACTGAGCAGCTTATCTGTATGGTGCATCAAATTAATCATCGCCTGTCATTTCCTCTACTCACTAAAATATATCACGTTTTCATGCTTTTCTTCGTTAGTGATGAATGTTAGATTCATCCCAGCCTCCCAGGTTTCCCTGTGTGAGCAGGCGCGCTCTGTCATTGCAGGTTTACTAAAATTGATTGGCTTGAATAAACGGTTTTCACTCAACCCGGAAACATTGTAAATTTTTACTTTTCTTATGCTAAATTAATACATATGAATATTTCAAGTTAGATAAAATCCTTTAAATATAACTGAGTAGTTATTTTTATCCAACGTGAGACAAAAGTTAGCAATAGGTACGACGTGAGACAAAAGTTAGAAAAAGTGGTTTAGCAGGCTAAGGAGGAACACGTGACCCCTGTGAGGAATAGTTGAATTGGTAAATGTCAATTGTTTGTCGCCTCATAACTAGTAATCACTCCAACTTTCAGCCCTCTATCTTTAACTGTCACACAGATAATGACAAAAATGTATTTTCTTAAAAAAAAAAACAAACTCGTTTTTCTTCTAATCCATAGCAGCTAAAGCACTGAAACAAAATCACTGCTACGTTGTTTTTGTGAGAGTATACCCTACAGTTTTATTAATATTTTATAAAAAATATTTTTTGACAGCTCTTTCCAACAAGTTTATTTCAAGGAACACCTATGAAAAAATCATATAAATTGCAAATAGTATTAGCTAGGTACTACCATACAAAAAATCAATTAATTATAATTCGTGCAACATATAAAAAAACTATGATTTATATGATTTTTTCATAGGTGTACTTTCAAAAAAACTTGTTAAAAAAGCTGTCAAAAAATAAATTGTAATTTTTTGTTTTTATTTTTCACGTATAAAATATTAACAAAATTGTAAGGTATACTTCCACTCAAACCACGTAGCTGTGATTTTGTTTCAATGCTTTAGCTGGTATAGATTAGGAGAAAAAACCGGCCAAGAGCGTATCGGACACGCCCAAAATAGGGTTCCGTAGCCATTACAAAAATTAAGTAATATCCCACCAAAACATTCTGTAAAAAACTAGCCAACTCTCGATGGAGCTGCTTGTTTATCTCTAAAAAGTAATGTAATCTAGACAAATTCGTGCCAAGTCTAAGGTTCCTTACTGCGATTTCTTTATTATTATAGTATAAAGAATGATGAGTCTTAATTCTTACCATCCTGAGTTTTTTAAAAATTTTCCACCCACTTAAAAAATACCTATCCAACGATACCCCACACCATAGGGTTGGATGAGAAAAAAAAACCCCTCTTTACGTCTATAGGTACCCACAAAAATTTTTTTAAGAATTTTTTAATGTACCATTTTGTCGGCATAGTTTACATATTATTATATATTCGTGCAAATTTACAGCTTTCTAACATTGATAGTCCCTGAGCAAAGCCGCGGACGGACGGACGGACGGACAGACAGACAGACATGGCGAAACTATAAAGGTTCCGTTTTTGCCATTTTGGCTCTGGAACCCTAAAAACGAAACGATTTTGGAAAAAATGTTAAAAGAATACATTTTTGACATTATCTCTGTGACAGTTCATGATAGAGGGCTGAAACTTGGAGTGATTACTAGTTATGAGGCGACAAACAATTGACATTCACCAATTCAACTATTCCTCACAGGGGCCACATGTCCTTCCTTAGCCTGCTAAACCCTTTCCTCCTGAAATTGATTAAATATAAACTCTTTCTATCAGATTTTAACGAACCTCATAGATATAATCAAAATAATTTCACGAGTAAGAACGCAGTGCCGGATATATCTAACACCAAATTGTAAGAGATATTTAATATCTAAATACTTGGTTTTAAGTGCCTACTATCGCGAATAATGACTAAACTGACGATCCTTATAAATATGTCATAAACGGAGTGGACTTCATGCACATTCATAAAGATGCAATATTAAATTTATTAAAAACATAAATCCTTCAAGAACTAGAGTCATCCGAGATACTTATCATACTAATGGCATTTTATCAAGGAAACGTTCGCAGTAACTGATCTATTAATAATCTTTACATTGACATTGGCTTGATTTACTGCTTCGCAGCGACCTTAGCGCCATAAGTCGCGTGGCCTCTTCCTGAAATTGACAAGCAAATAAATTGCGATATCAAAGCTCAGTTAGAAAAATGTCGCGTCGCAAGGGGCGGGCTCTGTCGTGTATTGAGACATGATCTTGCGGAAACGGAAGCGATGCCGGGCGGCGGAGGAAGCGATGCATGGCGCCGGACGGGCCCACTTCCTGTGCGCGATGCCTTCACTTATCGCAGCTGGGTGCCTAGAAATTACTTAATACATATTTCGGAATCATATCTACTTAATAAAGACGTATTTAAAAAGAAAAGAAAAGCGTTATTAACTGTACTATTTGTGAACAAATTAAAATTGCAATAATCCTAAAATTTAATTCATTCGAAAGCTGATACGATTTCATTGGATCCTTGCTAAGCCTATTAAAATGAAATGGCCAGAGGTAAACCAGTCACGGAGTAAACGTATAAATTCACTAAACTCTGTACAGAGTTTAGCCTTTCCTCGTCTAGATGAATCTACGTAGAGATTCGCCTCCGTAGAGCAAAATAGAAGGTTGCTAATGAAATAAGTGCCTGCGAAAATAATTGAAGCAATAGAATAGAAAATAAACCTACAAATAGACTATGTTGTTGCGTGGTGCGCCATCCGTTTTAATGAAACACAACGAGAAATAAACTTGTACGGCATTCAAGATACCTTGCGGGTTTAATTTGATTGAGTTGAAAATAAAAATTGGGCATATTTTCGTGATTGAGATCTAAATAGCTTACCTAATCAAATGGGACTTAAAACCACAAAGGTAATCATGAAAGCAGAGTTATTTCACTTATAACAGTCAGTTCCATCGCGTGTTTCAAAATTAATTTATTTTCCGCTCAGTTATTTTTTCGGTTACCTGACGCGAAGGCCGGGCGAGTCCTGCATGGTGCGCCAAGCTGTTGTGACTTGCTGCTTGCGTCCCATTTTAACTACCCTCGTATAATAGAGACGCACATACTAACAAATGTGAAATAGTAAGTTGTGCTAGGCGTCCTGAGTGCGGAACTGTGTTATACAAACGACTTCTGTAATGAGTTCCGCTAACTGCCAGCGACATAACCAATTTCCAACTAGTTTACTGCTTAGAATTTGATAAAGATCAGCAAAACTGAGGAATAACTTCCTAATGATTTTGTAATTTTCTGGGATATAAATAAACGTTCAGTTCAAATTAGTTTTGGGTGTTTGTAGAGTTTTGAGTACATAATTCATTTTAACCAATCATGATTAATTAGATAAATTCGAGTCATAAACTTTAGGCACAAAATTCGCCGATTCCAAGTAGGTAACTAAAAGATTGGTCGGTTTTATTTTGCAATCCGATGAGATCGCAATTGACTGCGTACGAATGTCAAACTCAAAGTCTGACAATTGTAATTGTTGGTTCGCTTATATATCAAAATCAGAAGTGATGATACACTATTCCTCAATTTGCAAATACCTAAATTAAGAAAATCTGAGAATCCACTACATTTATATATTCAACTTAAGCTGGGTTTGCTGTTTTCGCCGAACATTTTTAAAAGATTTACCCCCTGTTTCACCATCCATTGATTACATTTAATTGACGTATAAATGTGATGCCGTCTCTGTTTGTTTTGTTCGAATAGACGGAGATGGCAGCACATTTATCTGTCAAATAAAATTAAACAATGGGTTATGAAATAGCCCCTTGAAGTGGACTTTAATTTGTAGGTAGCAATCATAGGAAATCCGCATGGTCGAAAGTGACTTTTGTTATTTTAAAGTAAACAATGAGAATGCAACAACCAGATACGCTAATATAAAATTCTTATTCTGATGCAGTGAAAGACGGAAAAAACATCTGATCGCTAAACGATGCAGGGTGTATCGTTTGGCACGATCCGCAGACTTAAATTACAGACACAATATTCGTAGTGACCACTATCATTATTGTTTTACGTATTTGCGGAATTGCGCGCTCGGCTTAATGCTAGGGTTCGCTATTCACACGGCTCCGTGCCCATTGGCGTGTACTTAACAACGCTTCTTTGAATGACAAGCCCCACTTCTAACGTAATTGTTTAGTCACTCGTTTATGTTGCAAAACTTGGGTCTGACGCGAAAATATGGCCTGAAGCCATCCTATCTCCGGAAAGATGGGAATAATATAGATTATAAGTGCCATGGTAGTTTATAGTAGAAGGATCGCTTAGTTTTATTTCGACCTTTTTAGTGTAGGTAATCAAGTTATGGGACGTAGCTAGAATAGTTTACCAAACTGTTTTAAATTTTAATGCTCATTAGTATAGTACGAATGAGCAAGCTTCTATTGGCGTTGCTGGCTATTCTTCCAGTCACGACACACGACGCCAGTATTCGTAATATCAAATAGAGAGAGAGCTATAATTCGCGTCTGTTTACGGGATACATTAGACCACATACAGCTGCTGGCCTCTAGCAATTACAGTTCATATATTTTATCGTTCGACCAATGAAAATGCGTTTCAATTAGTAATTACATATAAGTGTTATTAATTAGGCAGACCTCTACCAGTTAAAAAAACGGGCCAAGTACGAGTCGGACTCGCGCACGAGGGTTCCATACAAATTTTATTATCTTTGATTATCCAGTGTTAGTTTCATTGTGTAGGGTAATTTTAGATGGTTATTGATATAGACAGAGCGACAAAAAATAAGATTTTCAGACTTTTCTTATTGATTGTGCTATAAGAGCTACCTTCAAATAAAATTTCAAGTCACAATAGGTACATAAATATTGGATATTTTTAAATTACTGACTTTTTAACACTACGTAATAGGAAGTAGGTAATTCTGAATAGAAAATAATTTCCACCCCGACATGTCTTGCTTGTTCGTTTTTATTGCTCACTGCCAACCAAAAATTTATTATTTATTTTTAGATTAGCACATCTTCAATTATTATTAAAATATCAATTATTAACATATTCGCGTAATATTATGCAAATGCAAGAACTAGAATTATGGCAAATAAAGGATATTTTAATAATGCATACTATTACGCGAATGCCAGAACTAGAATTATGGCAAATTAAGGTTATAGCCCGAAACTACTATGGCAAATTAAATAACCTACAAATGAAATTATGGGAAACGAAGTCATGCCGCAGAACGAATGCAACAACGTTAAATATTCTATATAAAGAACCCATACTAAGGAGTATTGGGAGTATTCGGTGGGAGGTATGATTGGCAGCCACCTGTGCGCGGCGAGAGCGGAGGCGAGGTGGCAATATGGCAGAAGATAACGCGCCGCACGCGCCATGCAAGCCAATGAAGGTACGAGCCAAATTCAAATTGCCAACCCGCACCCGCTGCCCGTATCAAATGTTGTTTTATAGCTAATTCCCAAATTCGGTTATGGCCTATAAACGATCCGCCGGTATAATTTAAATGCGAACCCGCCAGCATAATGGTCGTACTTTACTTCGAAATTAAGTATTTGTATGGAAAATGCGTTTTGAAATAGAATTCCCTGTCGAGTTTTATTTCTTGCGTGCGCAGATTCCGCGAGTGTCGGGAATTGGATTTGTTATTCTGTTGCCGTCGACGGGTTTTAGTGATAATTTTAGCAATGTAATTGAGCTGAAAATTACACACATTGGTATTTACGTATGAAGTAATTAAACGAAGCTATATGTAAGGATATCAAAGTAAAAACTGTGGCTGCCAAAACCAGTTAAATACATTGCCCGGTAGAGTCTTTTATTCGGCATTTTAAACCATCGCTATCATATCCCTACTGTTGGAACGTTTGAAGAATGTAGACTAACATTAAAAATCAGCCAAGAGCGTATCGGGCCGTACTAAATGCGGCAAGTATTCAATATTAAGCTTTGCTCGACTAATTACGTTTTAACTTGTAAATTTTACTAAGCTGTGATAATTTTTCTTTTAAATTCACCTTGATACTATTATCATATTTTTTTTTCAAGCCAACTGTTTAATTTGTATAGAGGGAGGTAATTTTGCCTGTAATAAAAAATAACATTTTAAAAAATCCTATTTTGCAAACAGACTCCTAAATTGAAAAATGATCTTAGCAAGCTTATGTTTTTGAAAGACCTATCTAACGACACTCCCACACTATGGGTTTGAGGAAAAAACACCCATATTTTACGTGTATGGAGTTTTTTATTTTACAACTTTGTCGGCGTAGTTAACATGCGTCAAAAACGTATGTATTAAAGTGGTGACCTAAGAAGATTAATTGTGACAAACCATTAAGTATTTAAGGACCAAACTGTCTAAGGATTTTCATATTTATTCAAATGTTTAGACATTATAATATGTACCATCAGCCAAAAAAAATTAAACAAGTTCCTATCAAATGAATATGTCGTTAAAGTCGAACTTTCAAGTTGACAGACATGTCTATTGGCATTATTGTTTTATGACATGCGAACGATAAAAAACACATTTTTAAGGCAAAATCTCAAGGAACATTCGGTAAAGATTTATTAAGACCTACATCTGGAGTATAGCATTATATGGGAGCGATACTTGGACATTGACTAAGCGGGACCGAGACAGATTGAGTGCGTTTGAGATGTGGTGCTGACGGAGAATGGAGGGGACTAGCTGGACTGAAAGGAGAACTAATGAGGAGGTTTTAGAGTTGGTGAAAGAGGAAAGGCGGCTGTTGAGGACGATTGAAAATAGGAGAGGGAATATGCTGGGGCATCTGATACGTCATGACAGTTACATAAAAACTATTTCGGAAGGGCGAATAGAAAGCAGGCGAGGCAGGGGAAGGCCGAGACGGTCATTTATAGATCAAGCCAAAGAAAAAGTCAATGTCATGTCGTATCAGGAGCTGAAAACGCTGGCAGAGAACCGAAAAGAGTGGCGATTACTCCACCGACAAGAGCTAACCTCTTAAATTAATGATGATGATGATGATGAAACGATTATCAACTTTAGGGTGGTAGACCACATATTTGACTGATGGTACATAAATCTTACCTTCCCTACCTAACCATACCTTACCTCTAATAAAATGATTATCACTGCTAGCAAATAAAAGCTACGTATACCTAAATATATTTTAGTCTTAATGGAACCCTAAACTTCAATGCAAGTCGCACTCGCTTTGTGTACTTTTCAATTTAAAACGTGTCTATAATAAAGCGTTCTTTTAAAAGTTTTCCCCTGTTTCCGAGCTAATTTAGAGACGGACATTTCCGTTCATTCAATATGACCGAGTGTTTATAGCTGGACTCCACTTTGCAAGACAATTGGACAAAATTACTTAGTTGAACGGAACTGTACTTACTTACATATTTCATTGTTGAACGGGAACAAATATCCATTACCAGTACCACTATTAGTCAGACTTTCTCTAAATTAAACCGTTTTTGTTTAGGTAGTGTTTGCATATGCTTATTTTATTTATTGTTTGTACCTTCGCTTACCACACAATATTGTTTTGCGGTCACAATATTGGCAATAAGAGATCTTATGGAATAATACCAATTATATTTTGTACATATTATATAAGTTGAAGTTATTTCAATGTAACATTAAATACTGCAATAAGAAGCCGTTACGACGTCCTAAAAAGTTCACGATGCTATAATAATAGCCTCAAAGCAGATAACAGCGAGTGATATCGCCACCGAAATTCTATTTGCCGGATTATTAAACGTCTCCGCTAGTAACGGTGTCCTAATGGACGAAATTTAATCACGACAAATCGAATGCCACCTATTTATGAAGCCGAATGACTAAACATCTTTTTAATACGATTCACACGTTAGCAGTTATAGTCAGTTGAGTTTTTATATCGATACATTTCACGGCGATGTATTGAACTCTTATTATATGAAATGTGATGCCACATACCGGCACCGGCTACTGATGGGATCTATTATTATTGATCCACGGATGAATATTCAATCATGGAGATACTAAGGCGTGATGGGTTCCGTGTGATTACTTATAAAAAACGTTCGGTTGGTTCCACTACTTAGTGTTAACAGTTTATTAACTGGATACATTTGGAATCGATACCTACTCTTTGACACGCTTTTTTATACAGTCAAGCCTTTTATGAGCTTGCCTTACGGCTTGAGATTTACACGGTGGAAATTTTTGATGACAACTGGAATGAAAGTAGTCAAATACTGAAGATAGAAAATAATACTAAACGATTTTATTATTTTAAAAGAAACAAAACAGCATCAATTTAATCGTAAAGATCAAATCCCTCGAACAAATAATATTTTAAAGCAGTTTTCTTTTTAAAAATAAAGGAACTATTTCTATAGGTAAGTAAATTTCTCTATTTTCAGCATTGAGAGTAGGTACTTTCCCTGTTTCTCTCTTTTCTGGCTTTAACAATTTCCATCCTGCATAACTTCATTTTTATTTGAATAGGTCACAAACACAAAATATGTAAGGATATATACGGATAATAATAATATCCTGCGAATTAATCTCTCAAATGCGAAAGTTTGTGAGTATGTTGCATGAATTTGGATGAAATTTGGCTAATTTAGGATGAAAATAGGCTACTTTTCCCATCGATATACTAACGAGATCGGAATCGTAATATTCCGAAATCTCAACCATTATGTCTAGAGACACGGAGTTGCCCACCGTGTGCGCATAGAACGTGAACGAAGACCACGATGCAAATTTTGAGGATAATATATTGAAGCCTAAGGTCAGACTTGGCTAGTTCTCATATACCAATTATTATTAAGTACCTACTAAAACAGTCAGGAAGGCCCTATGTTGGATGGCTAGTTTCTACCAGCAAGCCAAATTTGCGGAAGAATAAAATAAGAACTTACAGATTTAAAACTTGCGGAGGCTATATAATATATTATAATTCGTATAATGAAAACTAGCCAAGTCCAACTTAGACTTCAATATATTATCCTAAGTTATAAGAAGAAATGACATTTTATGTTGTAATAAAATATTTTATATTGTTGTAAATAAATTTCAGGACTGACCATTGAACTTGGCACCTTGGCACTTGGCACCCATTTTGATCTCACTTCTTTTATCGTTAAAGTCAACAATCCAGGTATATATCATAATATTGTACTTGGCTCTCATTTCACATTTATGTTTTGATGGGATATCATTACTTTTTGTACAGAAATAATTTATTTTTAAAAATTAGAATAAAATTATACAAATTTACTAGTTTCTGGTTTATTCCTTTGTATTCACCCAACTACCTATCTAGATGCCAAATTTGAACACCTCGTCGTTTTCTTCTTCTGGAACTGGGTTAGAATTTTGATATATAGGTGAGTCAGTGATAAAAATGACGATTTTTGGATGTTAATATCTAAATAAACGTTTAAGGTGTGTTTATGAAATTTGGAGCATACAAGTTTCAATAAATGAACCAAATTTTACATGTCTAAGTGAAGCAGTTTTTGAGTTATGAGGGGGTCAAATGGTTCGGGTAAAATTACACACGGTGCTGCTCGCCAGTTCTGTTAGCTTGAACTTGGCTTGACACGCTGCCGCGTGTCTAGATAAACAGTAGTACTAATATTTTTGGCTATGCAATTAAGTAGACGTGTGAAAATAACTTCCAATTGCAGTAAATAGATATTAGTACAATGGTCGATACCACCTTCCTCTTCCACTTAGCATCAGTGAGTGCAAAGTGCATACAAAATCGTGATGTAGCCTTTTAATCGGTTTCACGTTCGTTCCCGCGCTACTTTTTGTATTCGAATTTCACTCAGACTGCCAATCTGTGTGCTTAGTACTGACCGGAACTCCTCGAGACACGGGCGGATGAAAATATGCCATGTCGCAGCTAGGATAGGAGTTATTTTACCTGGTTTTGTTTTATAGTTGGTAGTCCATAGTGTAGTAATAAGATAAAAGAGGCGGACGCATTTTGTTTTGCAGCGAGCGCCACTCCAATTTACGCTGCGCGGGGGCTATTAGCATAAGTCCGGAGGAGCGTGATGTGCGCGCGATTCGCCGGCGCCGACGGCGGCGTGACGCTGCGACCGCGCCGCCCGGCGTAATTACACCCGAGCGACACATTTGTTCGGTATTGTAAGCCGTGAAGATGCCATCGCACCGCAACACTACTTGACTTTTTCAAATTAGCACGCTAACGCTTCTACAACTTACCTGCACTGGTAGATTGTCGGTGAATTTATGTGTATGTTTTAACTCTTATTTTTAAATGATTTAGTAATTAGATTAGTGGTTAGACTATAGCCTCTCAAGCACAGGGTCATGGTTTCGAACCCGAACTTGCAAATTGCACCTGAGCATTTCGGAACTGATTTTCGGAGTGTTTCGGAAGTACGAAATAACATTTGAAATTCACCGTGAGCCTTTTGGTGAAGGAAGGCATAGGTAATCCAGCCACACAGAGCCCACGTAGTAATTACAGCCCAAGGCCTCTCAATATTAGAGGAAATCTGTGATCAACTGTGGGAAAATATGTTATTTACTTCATACAAATACATTCAAAAGATAATATTTAAATGGAAATACTTGTTCATTATCATTTCGAATAGGTACTTAAATACGATAATAGTTTCCACGAACAATAAATGGCAAAGTTCGTGAACAAAACTTAAAAGAAGTAGTTATATAAAATAAAGGGTTATTTCTTATTATTAGGTGTAACTGCAAGTCCTTTTTCTAATAAAATTATTAGAAATCTCATGTTGCAATAGGAATACGAGAGTTCAATCACACCTCGCCAAAACGAGTTCTTGTGATCTACCGAAGGCGTAAAGTATGGTCACCCGTTGCATTAATATTGATTGACACCGCGACATACCGTCATTTGTACTATGTACGTGTCGCTTATGTATCTGAGGAGTGGCACTGGTTTTAGGGTCATGTCAATTTGCATCGCATCATCATTATCATCATCCACCATCGTCTCGGCCTATATATCGTCACTGCTTTGAAAAAAGCTGGTATCTCAAAATCGATGATCTTTCCGAGTGAACTTAATGAACATTGTTTTAAGGGTCAGTTGACGTTTTGATTTGAGATACGAGATTTTCAAAGTAGTGACGATATGTCCCACTGCTGCGCACTTGAAACATGAAAATACTTAAACATTATAATTTAAGTGAAAACCTGTTAATAAGTAGACAATATTCTACATAATAAAGTATCTTATAATACAGTAGACACTTACCCCTTTATTCATAAAACTTAACAAGCCTATGTTAACTAACAAATGCTTTGTCCCTTTCTAACAAATACAAATGTCGAAGTGACAGATAAGGACAAACGAATTTTAGCAGCATTTTAACTAAAATAGGTTTGATTGTCGTTTATGAATAAGGGGGTTAGAGAGGTAATTGCATTCATGACTTACACCACAGCCATAGTTGCTGATATAACATCATCATCACGCAATATTTACAAGAACACTATATTATATATATTTATAAGGTATTTAGAAAATTCTACTTGAAGTATACATTCCAATCGTAGCGGATCTAATAACTGTTGTTAAATCCCATAGTGAAATTTTATTTTTTAGTTAGTTTTGTTTATCTTAATAAAGATAACTAAACAACTTACGTTTACGTACTGTAGGTATAGTAATTGTGAATCAATAGATTTTGCTGACTGCGGTTTTTATTGACTAGTACAGTCAATAAACGATCAAATCTACATATTAAGATACCTACATGATAATTCAAGTACATCCGACCACAGCTTTGATCGAAACAAAGAAACAAACAATCATTGCAGGTTAAATAAAAGCTTGTAAAAAGTACATCAATACATCTCCGGGCTTAATACGAACAGATTAGCGGAGTGGCAGCCCTGGGCGACTGCTGCGAGTACCGGCGCACGCGCTCGTTGCGAGTCATCATTAGAATGTAGCATCTCGAGCGATTTTCCTACTTTAGATACGGTAATGGCCGTAAAAACCGCCGCTAGGGAAAAACGTAGCGCATAAAAATATTGTATCCTTACTGCATATAAGCTCGGACCATTTCTGAAAATCATACGGAGCGCATAGCAAAATCGAGTCGGTGCACATATTTTGCCATACGTAGTTGCAGTTAACGAATGCAAGGAGGATTTTATGCCGCTAATGTGATTCTCGCAATTCATTTATGTATCGCACTAATACTTGCATAAGCGGCTGGAATATTTACGTATAAATTCGAAGCTTAAGGAAAAACATGATATTTGTTCTAAATATTTCGGACCGGTATAAAATTATTTGAGCAATTTGCAAAATTGATCGACTCAATTATTATAATTGGTGACAAGATGATTGATGTAACGGCGGAGAACCTGCAAAGTCTATCTACGGGCCACGCTTACTGTAGTGACCAGTTACGGACAGGATTAGATTATTAATTTATGAAAATTACTGATTATGTGCTAATGTAAAGTTAATATTTAATAAATTCAAAACGTAACTTTATGTCGTTAAGTCAAAAAATGCTACAAAAATTTATGAATATAACTTCTGCGTCTCGGTGTATAAATTAAAAGAACATTAATTACCCGTTGTCGCCGTTATATCACGTCCCGTTCGCGGACCGTCCGCGGCGCGGGCGCAAGAACACCCGCAAAAACCCGCACTTCAAAGTAGTTCCAAAACGGGATACGATCATTAGATCCATACCATATACCATAATCGACACATCCTGAATAGGTAGGTGGTGAAGCGTGCCCGCTCCTTGTCGCTGCGCGTGCGCGTCTGACTCAGTCAATACAATTTTTGTTCATTCATGTGCGGAATTTTATCAGACGGATTTTTTCGGTGGACTCCTCAAAAGGAGCCGGCTTACGTGTCGACATGGAGCGCGGAGCAGATAGCGAGTTGGAAATTGCACCTCGATAGGTGATGATAGCGATAATGACCTGACACGGTTGGCTCACTCTATTTTCCTTATATGCTTTAATCGTGGCTATCTATCTATCACTTTCTTCTGAAACATTAAGGTTGTATTGCTAAAAATAAAAAATAAATGCCTTTTTTTCATTTTTCTCATCATTTTTTTTTATTTCAGACGGCATGGTATCTAACTAAGTACGAGATTAGTATACATTTTTTACATTCTCGATCTCAACAAAATATGTAAAATAAGAAAATTGGTATAGATCGATTCGAAAGAGCTGGCACGAATGGATTGAACGAAAGTAACGTCACTTATACATTTTTGTATGAAATTGCTTGAAATTTTCATGTATGTGTGAAGTGTATTTTAATAGGTAACACACATATACTCATTCAATCCTTTCGTGCCAGCTGTTGTGAATCGTCCTATGGTCATACATAACAATTCATCTCGTCATGTTTCCAAGCTGGAATATCTTTGAATTATTATTACTTTTTCAATAAACATATGCAACCGAGTTAATATCAATCCTGTTTTTTGGCTGTTTACATAACTGTGCGACCAAATCGTTAAAAACAGTTAAAAAGTCAAAAGTAATAATTAAGTAAAACAAAGATGGCGTGAGAACGACCAGGGTGGCCATGGGACGGTGGTTGGCATACAAATCGGGGCTGTCAGCCCGACGGATCAGACTGGTCGCGGGTCTCACGGAAGTTTACCCTGCCATAGACAATAGCAGACAAGTCATGCATCTATTACCCTTTTTAAGGTCGCAGCTGACTGGTGCCCTTTGAATGGCGGTCGATAATCGATGATACGGCCAGTACTTGTGTTTTGCTTTATCGTGTTTTGTACATAATTGTCAAGACGATCTTTTCAGGTATTAGATAGAAATTAATACCATTAGATGCGGCTTTATTCGAAAGAAAATAAACTAACAAGAATAAAAATCAGTTTTTAACAATCAAGAAAACATTACATTAAAAAATGATACTGAGTGCAAAATTTTCTTTAATACTTTTATTTTAATATGGATATACTTCGGCGGGCATGCGTGAACCGGGATGAACTTTTAACTCCGAGTTAATTGCATATCCAGGGTTAAGTGATGTCAAAATGTATAGAACTGTCAACCCTAACCTAGGTTTAACAGTATATATTTTTTATTCTGAACCGTGCTAGTAGCCCTAAATTTTAACTATTTCCTGTTAAACCAATCAAACTCATCTGTTCATGAAAACTACCTTTGGTCAAAATACACACTACGACCACTCTAACAAACTCAAACACGGCTATAGCTTACGTTGTCTTATCTTGGAGTTCCAGTGCCCGACTGACTGTTCCTCATTAGACCCTGAATACAATCCTGAGTCTATACTAACAAGCCCAAACATGGCTAGGTTACATTATTGTAGGTTTCTTGGAGTTTCTGTGTCTAGCTCCGGACTCCATCATCTTAATGGTACCATATTATTGTATTTTCGTCAAAACTGCGCACAATGGCACCGTTTCGTATCAATACAACAATAAGAAGGGGGTGAAAATCAAGTTGAAGGATTCCGTTACATTCATTGATACAAAGATTTTTTTTATTCGACTGGATGGAAAACGAGCAAGTGGGTCTCCTGATGGTAAGAGATCACCACCGCCATTAGACACCTGCAACACAAGGGGGATTGCAGATGCGTTGCCAACCTAGAGGCCTAAGATGGGATACCTCAACCGCCAGTAATTTCACCGGCTGTCTAAGTCTCCACGCCGAAACACAACAGTGCAAGCACTACTGCTTCACGGCAGAATTATCGAGCAAGATGGTGGTAGCAATCCGGGCGGACCTTGCACAAGGTCCTGCCACTAGTTACAAGTGAAGCTGTTAAAAAAGTATTTCTAATGCTAACATTACATTTTAATAGACACCCGGGCATTAGCTATAATAATGTACACAACCGAGATATCATTTGATATTCTGTCAAGCATAAGTGCATAAGGTGCAGGGTGCGGAAGGGCGCTCGCGATACAAACAAATGACGAACACCGAAATCTACTCCGCAGCCCTCCGCACGATAAGCCCTATGCAAAATAAAACACACGATTGACATCTCTTTGAAATTTATTAAAAATTCAGACGGCTTTTACTTTAAATGGAGGGTTAAACGCTCAAGCGAAAGGATTACCTCATATCCAGAATGTTGGTTTTATCCGGTTGGATTTATGTATTTGCGTTTCGAATTCTACGAATTCAACGCATTGGCTAAAGAATTTCTTATTGCTTCTTAAGAGCAAAAATTTTTCTCACTTTTGACTGCACAAAATGATATAATTAGATTCACTTCCGGCCTAAAGCTGAGTTTAGACTTGCAAGAAAAATTGTGCAAGTTTGCATTACATTGCGAGGCCGTAAAGCGAACGAGTTTGTAGTGGTCAATCGAGCCCCGCTATGTAATGTAACTTGCACGATTTTTCTTGCAAGTCTAAACTCGGCTTATGAAGTTTATAGTATAAACGTCTCACTGTGCTGGACACATCTCAAATAAAAAAGTATTTGGGCTGCGTTCCCACGCAGGACCAGTGCAGATTGGAAACTACACACACACAGCACTGAATTGATTCGCAGGGCCATGCTAGTTTCCTCAAAGCACATTATGCCACGGATTTCTTAACTAATTAAATTAGCCCCAGTTTTTTTTTTCAAATACCGACCATTGATTGAACCTATTTCATCGTAACCACCCTGAACAAACATTCATTTTAACGTACGCTCGCCAATTTTTCACTCGTTAGGTCGTCTACAGGTCACATCGCGGTCGCTAACAACAATCTTAAATGATTTATGATTCAAACAATAATTTAAAAGAATATTTTTGTAAAAATATCCTATGAATGTATAAATAATGATTTATCCGTCCAAAATGAGCAAACTGTCGAAACTTCTCAAGCATAAAGATTAACAAAGTTGTACACGGTTTTAAACAGTATGCGTTTCATAATACCATGTGGTGGTATCAAAGAGGTTCATCTGGTTATGATGAAGGAGGTGGCGTTGCCTAGTGACGGGGGCAGTGGTCAGCGGGGGCCTCCTCATACTCGGACATGCGGACACCCTCCGGTCCCTGATAATTATTCTCCTTGTACTAGACCCTGTTAACTTTAATGTTACTTTATCTTAATACGTCTGAGCTGGCGCGCTATTTCAGTACTTAGTCTTTGTTGAATTTGAGATTACAATTTCTGGATAATTAAGTTTTCGTCAGACCCTTGTCCGTTGACAACATGAGTACTGTACGCAACTGTTTTTTATCTGTTTATTTGATTAGTCAAAATTAATCTCAGCCTCTTATCTCACAACAATTACAAGAAAATCCCACGCGTACCCAATGCTGCTTGGTAACTTCACACACTGTCTGAGTTCGCACCCACGACCCTTTGCTTGAAAAGCCATGGGGTAAACTACTAGGCTACTATGGCTATGTGAAGTGAAGTGAAGAAGTAGATAAATTGTTGAGTATCTGATGCCATACTGCAGTAAATTTCTCATTTAGGGGAATCCCCAGCAT
The DNA here is from genome assembly GCF_025370935.1 of Choristoneura fumiferana. Taxonomy (NCBI): domain Eukaryota; kingdom Metazoa; phylum Arthropoda; class Insecta; order Lepidoptera; family Tortricidae; genus Choristoneura; species Choristoneura fumiferana. The sequence goes on along the minus strand of NC_133474.1, from coordinate 12,786,841 downwards.
CATTCAAAATCAAATACTTTTAAAGCTTAAAGCCAGTTAAGATGGTAAAAGCTCACGTGTCGTAGCCGTCGCTTTTTTCCACATTTCGCCTATTCCAGCTCATTTTGTGCTTTAAATGAACGAATTCACTGAGCAGATCTTAATCGGCCAAGGGGCCTCATTCGACTGTTCCGGAGCTAAATAGCCAGGGTTTATTCTGTGGCCAGAAGCTTTAAAAATGGGAGACAACCGTCCGCCAGTTTTTCACTCGATAGAGATTGCGATATTCGTTAATCCTTATCTTTCAGGTGTGGGGAAAATGTTTCATATGGATGAATTATTTTTTTTGACCATCGAGAGAACAGTCGCTACTTAGATTCCTGACAGGTCGCTTTTATCCTCAAAATATTTTTTAAGCTTCCGTATCCTTAAGGAACGAGCCGGCGAATACAAACAATTACAAACCTGCAATACCACTATGAATTGTTGAAAAAATCTACGGTGCCTACTTAGCCTAAAGTTTTTCAGTTTTATTTTACCACTTTGTTGGATTAATGATATTTTTATTTTGTGTACATAACACAAATTAAAGCATTCTAATACTATGAGCTTCTGAGCTAAGCCGCTTTTTACATTACATTTTAACCATTTTGGCTACGGAACCCTAAAAACGAACCAAAGTGTCTGTAGAAATTTTCTGTCAACTAAACCCAGTGTTCATGAGAAATGTTAACCAGAAACCGCACACTGGCGTAGTAGAAACAATGTAAACTATTAAACGAAAGCTATCTACAATGTCTTGGATACAATAAATAAACTATCGCACTATCAAGAGTGCATTCAACTCTAACGCGGCACTATTATTAAACGGAATTCGATTTAAAGCCAAACCCTCCTCGTCGTTTGTGAAATTGACATTTATTCTTCGTTTTTCATTGTTGCTGCAGTCGGATTCGATCTATTGTTAATTAGCTTAAACGGCCCATGCGCTATGCCACGCCAACCACCCCGATGAACGACCACGATAATTACATGTACTTGTACAATACAGTAACTCTCAAAGGAAGCATTATTTTTCATGTAAAGTAAAAAGCCACTGTTACAAAAGACAAGTTACAAACAAAATAATAATACAGTGCTGGCGCTGCTTATAGGTGGCGAATGCACGAACTAAGTGTGCACAATTTCAAGGGAGCATACTTGTAGCGCCATCTGTTATCGGGTAGATGAACTACAGTTAACTTTTCAGGAGATAAATCGTAATAAGCTGAGAATTTTTCTGTTTTAGTGCTATTCTGGTTTAGTAAATAATAGTAAGTTTTAATATATTCATTGAATGAAAAGTTTGTTGTATTAACAGTAGTCAAGTATTTTTTGTTAAGTACCTACTTAACGTTTATCTATCTGGACAATAATTGAATTGGTGGTAAATCTGTAAAAAGAAAACTTGCAGGTGGTAGGACCTTGTGCAAGGTCCGCTCGAATTGCTACCACCATCTTGGTGCCGTGAAGCAGCAGTGCTTGCAATGTTGTGTTTCGGCGAGGAGAGTAAGACAGCCGGTGAAATTACTGGCACTTGAGGTATCCCATCTTAGGCCTCTATGTTGGCAACGCATCTGCAATACCCCTGGTGTTGCAGATTATTATGGGCGGTGGTGATCTCTGACTATCAGGAGACCCACTTGCTCGTTTGCCATCCAGTCGAATAAAAAAAAGAAGAATGTTTTGAAGAGATTTACATCATTATAGGAAGGATAAGGAGCCAAATACAAAACTAAAAAATATTTTTCCCTAAACCTACCACCTTCAACTTTGTTTGCTACTATAATAAAGTTATAAAATGCGTACATACCACCTAAACCACGCATATTGACACAGCAGTCGACGTTATTACATACGAGAGTTATTCGCTCCCCATCAGGGCAGAGTGCCTCGATTAAAGCCGTAAATACTTTGAGATTAATTATCTCGTAAACAGTCGCAGGGCGCTCGCTCGAATCGCTCACCTACGCCGTGAGCGCGATACAAATTCAACTTTTCCAATTAAATTTCATGAGGCATTAATAATTATTTGGGTACATCAATTTGTTTCGTCGCGCGGCGCTTCGGCTGAGATCCGTGGCGCAGTGGGTGCCGGAAGCGCGAACAGTTCCTGAGATATCCAGCGCCATCTTTGAATGTGATTTAATTAAGTTTTTAATCTAGTTATTTTAATTATTTATATCGATGCACTTATTAGGTCAACAAATGTTGATGCTTGAAAGTTTACCGAGTAAATGTAACATTTTTTCGAATAGACGTGCTATTTTTATAAAACAAGTTTTCAAAAACTACGAAAAAGGCCAATGTTAACCAATCAGTAACATTTTTCTCTTGTAACTGTAGAACACTGCTTATTTTAGAAATCGATACGTTTCTCGGAAAAGCAATCTACTATATAGAAACAACCAACAATAATATCCAGTAATTTGGGGAACTAGACAATGAAAACAATTGCATGGTACCGGGAAATAAGTACGACGCAAGCAAATTGAGATAAAATACAATGACGAGCAAAAATAACGGATCCCTTTCTATATAAAGTGTGGTATGAAAGTGACCTGTAATTTTTGCTCGTCAGTCTATTTTGGAAACCTAATCAAGTTATTTCATTAGTAACATCACATTAAAAGTACATACTCAACCGCTTATTGAATACCTGGGGCAAACACTGTGTATTATGTATTAGTAATAATAGAGTTTCAATTACACAAGACCTCAAACCGTCCTCCAGCAAACCATCAATTGAAAATGAAAAAAAGAAATGAATTGTGTATCATTCGGGTTCTTTCTTCATTTATCAAAATTATACCGATATCACAAGACTTGTCGCGGCTCCAAATACTCGTTCATTCCAATGTACTCCAACTTTGGAATTAATTAAATTTAACTTGAAAATGAAATATTAACACTTCAACGTATAAAATTTAATACTGTTAAGTTATAACGTGATTATTCAACTCCACGGTAATTTCCAAAAACATCTTGGAAATTAAATTCGCCGAGTGACGGCAGCGCCGCCTTTGAGTGCGCGCTTTTGTGCGCGACGCGGGAACCCAGCGCTCGCCACTTCGCACAGTGAAATTAATTTTCTTCGTCTTTATGTAATTTAATTATAAACATTTCAATATGGCGCTCCGGGAATTTCCGCCCCGGAGAGAAGTTAAATAGAAACGTTTGATACTTATCTCCTAATACACTTCTGGGATGATTGCGCGATTTTCAAGGATTTAATTATTTTACCTACCGATAGTGATGGATTTACCTTATTAGTTAGGTATATGTAGAAATGTTTGCAACACAGTTATTATTGGAGTGAGTACATACACCTCGTAGGCGCGTGTACGCCTCACGCACAACCACATTGGAAAAACTTTAGTTACTTTACTAAATTACAGTTTTGCGCAGAGAAACATTGTTCAATGACATTCCATCTGCGAAATTAAAAGTATCTATTTGTGCAGCGCACATTAGCAGATGCCACTAGCGTTCGTGCAATTTTGCTCTTACAACATTCACGCTCGGCCGACGAGAGGTGACATCAAACATACGCGCAGCCTGCGAACCTTTTGCGAGCTTATCTCCCATTCACTATCTCGATCATCCAAAAACATCTCCAACCCCATTGTTCGATGTTTATTAAATTTCATTTTACGTTTATACAACAACACTTTTGTCGGCTACTTTTTTGTAGCGATTTGGGACATTTTACGGGTGGATTAGCCCGTGACGTCGAGCTTGGTAAACGGCCGGCGGCGACGTCTTTTTGTGCGACCGGCATTATGGTTTGGTATTGCGCGCATTATGTCATAACAGAGAGGCACTCGACAGACGCACTGGCTCGTGATTTTTTTGTCCTACCATTTTATTCCAAATTGAATTCCACGTTGACAATATCATCGTTGTATACATACTGCTTTTTATACAAACATCATTTAATAAGTAGGAAGTCGATTGAAAGCTCCGGCGACATCAATGGTTTTTACCTAAACTAGGTAGACAGTTACTTATCTTGAATGAATTCTAACGGATTGCATCTAAACTGTACAAATGGTCAGACATCGGTCGAGAGTAGTTCGAGTCATTAGAATAGCGAGAACGGCAATCAATCGTGATGCGGAGCTGTACTAGCTTAATAGGTATTTCGGACAATTATTCTAAAAGTATTACCTTAGATTAAGCAATCCAGCCCTACGCCGGTACTAAAAGCTATAAGACTTACAACTCCGCCCCTACCAAAACAATCCTGTATCTCGGTGTCTTCACTAATGGCGCAAGTTCGACAGTCGAAGTTAGTTCGAGTGTTCTACGGCTGCAATAAAGATAAATCCAGCAATAATATGTTCGGTTGGCCTTACGTGTGGGATTGCTTGAGCACGAAATTGAATTTGCATGGAGTCTTAAGTCGGTGCTGATAGAGTCGGGTGCGTGCCGGCATTGTTATTCAGCGGACAATTACAAGCCACTAACTGTTAAGTAATGTTCCATTTGACACTCGGCGTAGATGCTCAGTTCTGACAGATTTGTATTTAAATTTTATAGTACAAGGAAAGTACATGTGTTGAGTCATAGCACCGCAAGTAATCTTTTTCGAGGCTCAGAAAAGAGTAATTGATTTTGTTGAAGGCAGGTCAGAATATGTAACTAAAAAGTTGATTTATAAATGAACAGTCAGACTAATTCTAGGGCATGAAGCAATCTGCGCGGATGGAAGGCGCACTAATCCGACGCCGCAGGGCCAGCTCCGTATGAAAGGACGCTCCTTATCCCTTGATCCCGTTGTTTACCAGACATTAAACAGATAACAAGTCCGCGCCCTGATACCGTCGGAGCAGATTAAAGCCCTGTGGCTGCCGTAATCCGAACTTCGATTAATTTCATCCAATACTTGCTCGTGCCGAGTATTATTGCTATGTCGGTGCTTAATGCAATCTCCGAATTGGTAGATACTTCTTCTCTTCCTTGTAATGTTTACTTTAGCCTCCTACAGATTGCTACCTGTATTTCGTATCCAAGTATACACGTATCTACCACGCTGCAGATGCACAAGTTCTCAGTGTCATCGACATTAATCTGTATCAGTGGCGTGACTCAAACTTGATTCCCACCAGGCTGCCTAATTTTTTTAAGTAATTTACGTACTGACATTCTATACTTGTCTTAACTGAGTACCAACACAAGCGTAACTCACACATTTCTCGCTCTCCGGGTTGCTTAAAGAATATGTTTACTCTACAATATGTCTAAGTATGGATTGTATGGACTACCCACCGAAAAATAAGCCAAAAGGGTGGCATGCGCCGCGCGTGTGCAAACAGTGCTCATTCGTGTGCCAGCGAATGATACCCGCGACATGCCCGCGACTATCAACCCCCGACTAATCATTTACACACAACTGTCACTATTTGTCATCATTTGGCTTATTATATCCATGTCTGTAAAACTATCTAGTGACTTCGACAAATACATAGTAGGTGTAGAAGTAGTGTACCTAGGACTTTTTTAAGGTTACAGAAAAAACTCTAACTAATCTCACTTGTGTGTCTTGAGCTGACAGCTGCTGACAGATAGAAGTGACAATAAGATCATGCTGCATTTTTAAATCAAAAATCTACTGGAAAAACATATTGCATTATATAATTTCAAGTGAATTAAATTAATAAAAAAAAGTCTATGACTAGCTCCGCTTCACCAACTAACCGCAAAAATTAAATAAAATTAACTATAAAATAACAAGTGTCCCCATACAAGAAACGAATTTTTTGTTTCGGAGTTGCTTGATACTAGTAAAGGCAAAACCTTTACAATGCGGGTCCGATTACTACATATCAGTCCATACTTATGCTAACTCGGGGCCAGATACTAGCGGCATGCGGAGCAGCTCCTAGGCCTTTACCGAGCCCAAGTCCGGTCCTGCATGAAGTATTTCTGTCACATTTGGGACGGCTCTGCTCAGTATCAATTGGCTGCTTTAGCTTTGGTGGAAGGGCGAGCAGTGAAACTCGTCAGTGTTGATTCCATGGTGACTTTCGTCACCACAGTCTTGGCTGAAGAGTACCTTGTCTGTCAGTTTTCTACAGATTACATTTCGGAGAATGTGCGTAGGAACTACACCGTCTTATATTCCACCAGCCCCTTTCTTTCACAGGTTGACTAGAAGTAAGTGATTTTTTCACCTTTATTATATGATGTCAGCATCCCTAAAAATCGCACAAAGCGTTTTCACTCGTCCTTTATTATCCGGACAGCTAAGGAGTGGAATGCTCTGCCGGTTTCTGTGTTTCCTGATCGCTACCGCCGTCTTCAAATCAAGGGTGAATGGGAATTAATTGGTCAAGCGTGCTCTATCTTAGTCATCATCTACGCTTACCACCAGGCGTGATTGTGGTCAAACGCTGGCCTATTTATACATATAAAAATACCTAAGTCATTGCAATTCACTTCTATAAACTTATTATTTTTGTGTTTAGAATACACTTGTAGATTTTGGGATTTAGAACTCCCGCCGTAGGTACCACATCGACCACGCCGTAGTATTACCGCACACTCACTTTGTAACCGTCGTAACTTTTAAAATATTTGTCCTAAATACATAGTATAAAAGACAAAAATTATTTACTTTAAATGTCAAAAGCGATAAAAATATTTTTTTACATGAATAAATCGTGAGAGTTGCGGGAAACCGGTGGATGCAAGTGGCGAGTTGTCGTTCATTGTGGCGTTCTAAGGGGAGGCCTTTGTTCAGCAGTGGACGTCTTCCGGTTGATGATGATGGTGATGTTGATGATGATGCCATGAATAAGTATCATAACTAAATATATCATTAAAAAAATAAACATCAAATTTCATTATTTTCAAATCACTATTTTGGCGATAATGACTTACGCATAAAAGATATATACATGCTATCGCGGATTTTTTGTAGAATTATTTAACAGACTTCATTAAAATATTCAATTATTTGTATACATAGATTAACTCTTACGGTTTTTGCAGCACACAGCAGAATAACTCGCAGATGAAAGATTTTTTTCCATTTACGTGATACTTATTGTTATTAGTTTTGGACAATTTGCACAATATATTTGTAAATTATAGCCCCTCCGGCGTCTTACGTCAAAGCCGTAAAATGTCCAGGTGTCCAGGTTGTAGAATGACCAGGTAGTACAATAGCTTATCTGTTATTCTTATGTAGGAGCTATATTATTGTAGTTTCATTTAAATCCCTTCAGTAGGTACTTTTTGCGTGAAAGAGTAACGAACATCTAAATATCCATCCGTCCATCTCTACAAACTTTCGCGATTATAAAAGGTATTAGTGGGATTCTGCGTTTATAACATTAGTGGGACATCGACATCTTTTTTATCGATATCTAATCCCTAGAAGCCGTGGTGGCCTAGTGGTTTGACCTATCGCCTCTCAAGCAGAGGGTCGTGGGTTCAAGCCCCGGCTCGCACCTCTGAGTTTTTCGAAATTCATGTGCGGAATTACATTTGAAATTTACTACGAGCTTTGCGGTGAAGGAAAACATCGTGAGGAAACCTGCACTAACCTGCGAAGCAATTCGATGGCGCGTGTGAAGTTCCCAATCCGCACTGGGCCCGCGTGGGAACTATGGCCCAAACTCTCTTGTTCTCAGAGGAGGCCTGTGCCCAGCTGCGGGACGTATATAGGCTGGGATGGAAATCCCTAGAACGTGCCCCGAGTTAGCACAGGTAATGAATATTTACTAACCCTTAAATTTTTATTGAAAATATATTGCCTATTTTTTCAATGCCATAATAAGTACTATTGTACTTCCAAGTAGATAATGTCTTTGTATCAAACCTTTCTACACGATTTAGATGGCGACACCAAAATGGTCAAAATGTAATTAAGCAACGCACCCCACACTCCCAAAACTTACAATTAGAAACACCTATTTATTTAGCGCTGCGTAAATCCAACTAGGGTTCATTACTATTCAGTTTGAGCATAGTCCGAGCCTAGTCTAATTGGACCAACCAGACCAAGAAGACGCATTCCAATATTTGTGTTGGCCGTCTTAAATCACATTTAGTTACGTGTAACAAACAGACAGGTAGTCCTACTTGTAGGCAACATTTAGTTTGCATGGCTTTGGCAGAATTCAAGTCATGTAAACTCAACTACGAACAACTGTACATACGATTGTCAGCCGAGGAGAACGAATAGTTAGCTGTACTTTTGTGAGAGTTTGAACTATAGAGTTTGTCAGCTTTTAATATCAAAAGAAGTACAGTTTTCAAAAAAAGTTAGAAGTATGTAATATAAATAATATGCAGTGGGTGGAATGTGACTTAAAAAGTAAAAATTAAATAAGAGTGTCACTTTCCTAGCAACTGCCACATTTTTGACGTAAAATGCTTGCAGATGGTAACAATTTAGTATGTAAAATTTTAGTTCCTTTTTCATCCGTTTTTACTGTTTTATGTCGTACTCTGTTGGAATTATTATTGAAAGTTAGTTACTACTTATAAGTTTTGCAAATGTGCATGTTGCTTTAGCGTGAAAGAAGCAAACAAATGCACAAAATTATTTTCGGTTTAGTAATGAAATCTACAAAGCCTGGCCATTATTAGGTATCTGAGGTGCGGCCATGTCCTGAAATTGAAATCATTTCAAACGCTGGTCTGGTAACATATATGGAGTGTAGAGTGAAGGAGCGTAAACTCTGTGTATGCAAAAGTGTCCGTCGAAAAGCATTAAAAAGACAGCGCAACAGTAGCAAGGAGGTAAATTTTAAGGAAGCTACAAGTATAATTACAACGATAAACGCAGAAAAATTAAATACTCAATGATGCTTTTAATAAATTACGATGATTAAATAAGTTTTGCCACATGATAATATTTACTAAATTATTTCAGACACTCTTGCCACTCTAACGCCAATCTGGAGTAATTTCGAACTGCTATTTACCGCTGGTGGATGAACGATCAATGCTTGTGGTAGGTAATTTAAGGAATTTCCCAATCAAATACTTACCACCAAAAGTTCTCTGACACTGATAATTGAACCCCACATCAATCATTATTCGGCCAAGTGCGAGTCAATTGTGCCACTGCTACGAGCAAAAACAGCAATATTGTTTAATTTTTTTGTACTTGGAAATTTGTGATTGTCATTGGAAACTTAAATCATTAAATTTTAAGTTACTTCTATCCAACAAGAAGATTCCATATATTTTGATTTCCTCGGTTTTCGAAAGAAAATACTCTTTTTTAAAGTAGAAGAATAGTAATGTTTTACTTTACCTAAATCTTGTAGGTATACTCAGCGGCACAAAATTTGGCCCTCTCTACATACAAAATACGGTATTTGACAACTCCTGATTGTAATGAGCAACGGATAAATATAATTATATAGATAGATACATATACTTAAATACATAGTATAAATACACAGTAGAACAAACATTCGTATTTTTCATACAAATATCTGCCCCGACACGGGAATCGAACCCGGGACCTCAAGCTTCGTAGTCAGGTTCTCTAACCACTAGGCCATCTGGTCGTCTAAATATATCTTATACCCATATCTTAATATTATTATGAAAAAATATAGATATACTCGTACATATAGTGTTTACTGAAGAGAATATTTAAATCGGTTGAAAATTGGATTTATAGTGATTTTTTGAAAAATCTATATACCTGTCTTTTTCTCAAACGCTTTTCTCTATGCAGCAAGTATGGCGGTACTGGCGTGTGACGTCACATGCCAGTAAGTCTTTCTCTGTCTAATCTTGAATTTCAAACCTTTAGTTATTTGTAAAGGTAGCTTAAGAATTGTTTTTCTATTCGATAACAGGCATTGTGTAGTTTTAATTCATAAAACATATACAAAATAGTCAAATACCGTATTACCTATTACTGCATTCATTTGAGGGCCAGATTTTTTGCCACTTTTGTCATTTCATCTTAATACATCTTTTCTGAGATAATAATACTTAGTCAGACTTACGCATATCCGAACGGATGCACAGACGGACTAGTATAAGGGCGTCAATTTTTTTTTCTACGAAGTTACGCATCCCACGATTGAAGTGACACTGCAAAACAAGTTTTTTCAGGCTGCTAGAGTGATTAGTTATTATAGGTTAAGTAGGTAAATTAAGTTAAGTTTCTTAAATCCACATAAAATGTTTACTTATTTTGATAACTTTTCTACTCGGAGGGATCTAAGGCTAACACATAAATAGATATTTACCCAGCAACAATAAATGTTAATAAGTTGAACCAAATGGCTGCATTAAATAATTCAGCAACCTTGTAACTTTTATAAAAGTACATTACACCCTTCAAAAGACGGCATTATTAATAATATAACTTTTCAACCGCCGCCACCCGAATGACAAACTGAGAGAAGTCTCAATCTGCAAACACAAATATAAAGCTAATTAAAAAGTTTCAAACTAAATTATGAGAGGGGTTGCGCCGATGGACTCTGTACCATGATTGTCGCGAAGATTTAATCTGGGCTGAACTGTCGCGTGGAATGTTCCTGCGCGGAAGCTGAGATCACGCGAGCGCGGCGCGGCGCGGTGCCGTGGTACCGAGGCGAATGTTTGTTCGAGACAGTTGCGGCGACAAACATCGGCCTCACACTCGGAGAATTCCAAATTTAGATTACATATTCATAACAGGCGCTAGGGATTTGCTCATTTCGGGAATCCCAGCGGAATAACCGTTCGTTACTCACTTATACCGCTAACTACCGCAAGGCCTGTATTGTAGCTAAATACTGTGAGATAAGTTTTTTTAAAATTCAATAACAAATTCGAGTACAGTTTTATCAAAATTAGTTTCTAATAACTTTTAACTAAAATGCTACGCGAAAGGAATCCACTTATTTTTCTTTGGCTTATACGTACAGTCGAACAAATTAAACCATGACCCAGCGTGGAACCTTTGTGCTACTAATGTCATGTTGACATCTCATACTTTTGTCAAGGAAATCATAGTGAAATCCACTGTATATTTTTAGTGGGTACTATGTAATTAATTACTCTCCACCGAAATTCACTCATTAGCATACTCCATCTCTAACTCATTAGCTCAAATAAATTTGGGAACTTATGGAATCCTTGCTAATATTATGAATGCGAAATTGAGTTTGTTTGTTTGCTTGTTCCGATTTCACATCTTAACTACTGAACCGATTTCCGTGCAATTTTGCATCTTATTAAAGGACCGTGATAAATACCTATGGATAGGTATCTCTTATCCCAAAAAAATAAATAGTTCCCGAGGGCGAGCGATAAACGAATTCTTTGCAGAAAAAGTCGCAGACAACGCTAGTTAAAAATAAGGGCCATTATTAAGTAAGGCATAGGAAGCGTCAGGCGTGGAAACTCATAAAATTTATAGGCGATCGAATGAGATAACATGGTCGACGTTAAGAGTAGCTTAGACAGTTTGAAAATTTAAATGTGAAGTAAGTTTTGTGAGATTGCGCGGTATAAATCAGCGAGGCGGGCCGGAGCGGCGCGGGCGGCGGCCGCGGCGATAAATCCGCGGCTCCCTAGGGCTTCTTAACCGTTCTCCGTCTTCATGTACACACACCATCTCGACACGCTCGCCGCTACCGCTGCGGCCCGGCCTGTCTGCTGCCCACTGAACCTGTGTTTGTGGAAAATCAAAGGCGCATACATCTTTCATGAGAGTTTCGGTAGAGTTCGATAGAATCATCAAATGTGCTTTTTCCTGTGGAATAAGAATAGATACTTGGAGATTTGATTGTACCTAGTGATAGTGCAAGGGCTAAAATATTTGTTTAGTATGAGAATTACTTAATTTAATAGCACAACGTAATGTTTATGCCTCGCCAGATACGCTACATAACAAAGAAACAACAGTATTCCGAAACTCTGATTTCTAGATTCTTTGTACTCTGGGAATTCATTGCAAAACATTTTGTTTTTATATTCAATGTTTCCTTAACATTCAAAGTATTTTCCACTAAATTCGCCCTAATTCTTTTTCACGCTACATTTCAAGAATCTTATTTTTGTAATTACAAAAATGTCTAGTACGCCGACGTTATCCTTAATTGCTGGACATAAAAATTCCATTTAAATTTCCCTTTTAACGATCAGGGGAGAAGTGTCTAATTGTATAATACACTCGTTTGCGTATTTTTATTGTCTGTACAATAATTAGATCATAATGCTACTTTATTTTTAAAGGGAAGCAAAGTTAATTAAACTTTTGTTTTAGGAACCGTAAAGAATATGGTGTCGTCGCGAAGTCCCTCCATCCCGGGTTCCGTTGGAGTACCCTGGCGCGGGCGGGTGCGGGCGGCCACGGCAGCGGGGCGGGAGGTTATTTAAGAAATGGAAAGAAAAGCAATTTACTGTTTATCAGCCGGAGCACCGACCTACAGGACACGTTGTATCAAGAGTAGGTAAGTTAGCCAGCCAAACATTTGCTGCGATAATGGTGCTAAGTTTTTTTTTCCTCTTTCATGCAAATTTATTGTCATTATTATTGACTTGGTCAAAAAAGTGGATTTAAAGTGTTTTTTTTTAATGATAGATTTTTGATTGCTTAAAAGTGTATCCAAACGTAAGTTTTATTTAATAATTATGCTCGTAATGCAATGCAGTGTACCCGTATATTGATGATAATAAGTAAAAATATACTGATGATTATAAATGAAAAAGATACTTAATACATAAGAATGGCTTGAATCATAGCCTTTATATTTCCTACATTACATCATGCAGAAAATCGCACGTAACAAATTCCTCTCCCCAAATTCCTACCTCTAGTTCCAGGTGTTATTTGGCCAAAAATAGATTACGTAATCTGCAAAGTTACTCTATTATAAGTTGTTTGTTAGAGGAGTTAAAGTGAAATTGGTTTAAGTCGACAAATTCCGACGTAGTTCGACGACAACGCTTCGCTAACTTCTCTGAGACAGTTTTCCATGACACCTGCGAGAGCCTGCCTTAAATAATATAACTTTTTGCTAAAAAAAATATTGCACGTTATTCTATCAATCCAATACAAACACACACAGCAAACAAAAAGTGTCGAAATATTACTCGAGATAAAAGAGCGAGCTGGCTAGGTAAATATTTGGCTTAAAAGCTATAGGAATTTTGTCGCACTTCCGTGGGAATTCTCAGAAATAACATCTTGTTTTTCATTGACTTTGCATAAAAAAAATAGTGCCAAATTTCATGACTCTAGGCCCAGTTATTGAGATTGCCAGATTTTATCCCGATCCCATGGGAATGTCGATATAAAAAATAGCCTATGTATTGTCCCATATCTCAAGCTATCTACTTACCCAATTTCACCCAAATCCGTGCAGCCGTTTTAGCGGAAAGGAGTACTTAACAAGGGTGCGCCAAAACTAGCAGTCCTATTACTGGAAGTCTTATTATTGGAAGGACTTTTTTAAGTCCTATTATTGGAACTCCGAAAATGTTCGTCATACAATTTTACGTCATAAATATCATAATTAGTATCTCTTACTAACGGTCGCAATCCCGAATCTTTGAAGCTCATAATATCAATAATTATAGAACTTTTTTGTACTACTATTCTCATATTTTATTAAGTAACTAACAGACCCGGCAGACGTTGTCCTGCCCGAAAAAACAAGCTACATTAATAGCTATTTATGCAACTGTATCGTAATAGGAGTCCTTAAAACACGAGTGTGGTTCCATAAAAAGGTCACAAGAGTGTTTTAAGGCATAATTACGAACAGTTGCACAATATTTTATCTACATCCATGTATTATAATTATCTTCTATCATGTGTTCCGCGAACCATTGAGAATGACCTGCATTGCAACGAGAACTACGGGCAGGTATGTCTGCCCCACGAACTCGCCAACCTGCGCCTGCTGCTCCACGCCACGCTCTACGCCTACATGCACCGGTACTATAAAGTATCGATGCACGTAGGCGCACAGATTTCTTTATCTAATTTTGTCGTAATGACCATTACGATACAGCCTTGTTCATAATAGAATCCAATGTCGTAATGCTGGTCATTGTCTTTGGATTTTGCACGCATAATGGAGGATTTATCATATGAGTGTAGATAAAATTATTTATTTAATTATTTTCGGAGAATCAACAGCTATAACTTACATAATATACTTATTTTTCACTTCTCATGCTCTTAAAATGTTACTTTAGTCTCTGCATATCGGGACTACAGCTCCTTTTTATTCTCTAGGCACTAAAGTATTTTTTTTTAATTTACGTTGGAAACCCCTAAACAGCCAACACGGTGTTTGTGAATGGAGGATTTTTAGGGCGTGAAAATAAACTCAAATTGACAGCTGTGCAAAAACATTAAAAAAAACACGTTTGTATATTTAAGTACCTAATGAATCTATTTAATTAAATTAAGGATTAATTCATTTTATTATGCATAGTCCAATTAGTTTTAAAATAGTTTTTAGTTTTAAAGCGTCACTTCATAAACAATAAAAGAAAAGAAAAAACCGCGCAACAATTTGAATTTTGAACAGATAGTCCATTAGTCGAGCATACGTTCTTAAAAAGTAATATTGTAATTTGAACAGAACATTGTTTTTTTACCTTGCATTCAAAGTGAAAAGTAGAGTATTTAACGCGAGACTAAACAACCATGATGCCACTCGAACTATAGCCACCCTCGTCTGCTCGGGTGGCTAAACATCTCGTATCATTATTGCTTGTTTTAGTCCCTTATTGAACAATCTACTATTATAGTAACAATATCTCACAAATGATAACATACCAACAACAGCGCCATTCGCGGGTCCAATTGCGTTTTCAAACCAACAAACAACGTAAACAAACCATCAGCCATAAATATTTGACAGCCAATATACATATATGTCAATCCTTTTTCATTACTGACATTATTCTATTTTTTTTTAATCTTTAATGCGCCATTATCCGAATATTGTGGATATACTCATACATTGTCGATTCAAAACCTTTATTTAAATACATTCTTTAATTTGAGGGGATAGTTTAACATATTGAATTATTGACGGGATGAACATTAAATGTGTGACAGTTACGAAACGCATGAACATTTGGTATGGGAAAATGTTTGTCTATTCTGGATGGAGACAAATACAGCAAATCAAAAATCATGCAAATCGGTCCAGCCGTTCTCAAGTTAAAAATATGTTCGAACAATCCCAACTTTGTTTTATAACGTTCTGACAATTTTTATTCATATAAGAAAGTACATTACATGCCAAATTTAAATTCAAATAAAAAAAATACAAAATCAAATGAAATAAAACTGTACAGTACAGTACTCAAATAAATCTAAAACTTAACTACCCAAATAAAAAAAAACAATAAAATAAAAAAATACATTAAGATTGGTTGCTGGAGTCTTTTTGTATTTTTTATTTCAACTCCAAAGTTTTGTTACTTTTACGGTCATCTCATGAGGGCTAAAAGCATAGATGTCGCTAGTGTCGCTGCTTAAGTGTAAATAAGAGTGGTGCATAGGAGAAATTCGTGTCTGTACTACTGTCCAGTGGAGGTGTAGCGGTATAGCACGCAGGACCTGGGTTCGATTCCTAGCGCTGGTCTCTTTTTCTGGTTTTTCTGTGCATCTATGTTTCAGTTTGTATTTTCAATAAAAAAATACAATAAGATAAAATAAAACAACATAAAAAATCACTCAACTAAACACTTAAGCTACAAACTAAAAACCACCGTTCCGCGTTGTACCCGGCTCAAAAGTGCCCATAACTCCGGCAGCATTTCCCCGCTGTATGGCCAGAGCTATCTGCTGAACCATGTACGACCCGAAACGGGGGTCGCAGCCCCTGTCCCGCAGCCTGCGGCCCAGCTCCCACACCAAAGATTTGGCCTCAGCACCCCAAGGACCAGCCGCTTCGACCGAAAAAGGCACGAAATCATACGTCGGCTCCAAAGCTGAGTATTTGAGGTGATTCGACCGCGCGGCATTCTCAGCCGCGGATCCAGCCAGCACACCGCTGACAACTGAGGCCGTGGTGGCCATCCTCCTCCACCATCACCCCACACACACAACGGTGCCGCTCGCACACCTTGCACCCCAACCTCAGTGCTACGGCTATCCTCAAGGAATCATTGTCGAGCAAGGTGCCAAGTTGAGGCGATGGTAAAGCCTGCAAGAGAAAACAATTCACACTTTATCTGTATGAGAGGTATATTTTTTTTTATCACTATCCGCACTTCTAATATACATGCAAAAATACAGCCTTCTATTTTTTTGTTATAAAATTTATATGTATACGACGGTACTGCATGTATATTTTATGAATAAAAAAAATATTTTATTCAATTTCTTGAGGGTACATATTACATTACCGCTATTATTATTATGAATCATTATTGAATTTTAACTTTATGTACATATTATTACAGACTGAAGCTCTCGTGAGGCATGATTTATAAAACTTAAAATTAAACTGATCAACTCACTCCCTGGCCTTCTCCCCTCTGTGTTAGGGCTCTACCGTCGTGAACACACTCACCCTTGCCTGAAAAAGGTCTTCCGTAAAGACCGAAACTTGTCGTACCAATGCTAACTTTATAATTGTTATAGATGTTAATTTTTTTATTTTTAATGTAAGACGTCCCATCCTTCTTATCCGTGTTCTTACCATTCTACTAAAGGAAATTACTTCTTTATTATTAAACAAAAAGAACGTTTGATCTCATCCACATGCATCGACGATTTATGGCTGCATAAAATTGGCGGCAGATTTGCAATGATTAGGGTAGAGCGTTAGGGATGCATTTTTACACTCGCAACAAAAGCAGGGGTGTCGGGGTCACCACCCCGGGTCAAATATTTGGGTATCAATGCTGCCGGCCGTCTATTATATTGCTTACTTAAATTATAGGCATAAAAGCAGATGTCATTCACTGGTACACGTATGCCCATTATATTTGTCACTACACTTTACTTTTGATAGTGCAATTAAATATGAGTCTACCAAATTTCTTTAGTCAGTGTCAACTGATCGTCAAATTTAAAGTGAAAAATGGGCATTAAATTAATATCTTCCGCCATAACAGGACAATATCTATCTACTTACCTGTATTAGGGACTACAGTTTTAATCATTAAAAATAGCATATCCGTACCTTATACCTTATACACTAAACTACGCGATCCATTGATACAAATTCAATCAACAGCGTGACATAGCTGGTTATTGGGGCTTCTGGCTGATTGATAGCCTCAAGCTAATTTTTATTAACTGTATAAATTATACCATTAAATATACTTCCAATCGCTGCACCTAATATAAATTCCGACAATGTTCCTCGAAACGCTGTGTCAACCTATCAATCAGTATAAAAATACCCTGTTCATCCCCTTAATTTAATCAAAAGATCGCTTTAGCTGGTCATGGACAAGAAAAAAACAGAATGACGTAATGACGACACGGCAATATAAAATTTTCATCGAACGGGCCGGGGGGAGGGGGCGGCCTCCCGCTGTAATATCCAAGTCGAGCCGAGTAACCAATAAATTACAATTTGACATAAACAAAACCCCACTCTTAGTACACGTTGCTACGAATTATTTATTGCAAAAACGACTCCGCATCGATCGAACTGTGTATCGTGCCTAATGATTGTTTAGATTAAGATAATTTAAAATACCTCTTTTGTCTGCATATAACTTTTATAAAAACTCGTCAATGGTATGTAAACGACTTTTGGATTATGTAAAGGACATGGAATAATTAACTCACTTTCACAATTCTCGGAGTTTTTGTGATAATATGTAATACCATACCATATATACCATGTCAATACCATATGAAAATTACAGATATTATTAATAAAACATCGCAAATCAAAGCATAGAACCAGAAGAAAAAAACGGCCAAGAGCGTGTCGGACACGCCCAGGATAGTGTTCCGTAGCGATTACGAAAAAATCAAATAATATTTTTAAGGAGTATTGCGTACGGAATCTTCCTAGTTTATGTATATTTAATACCTTAGACTTACTTCTAGATTTACTCTTAAACTACTAATAATTTTCAAGCAATCTTAGCAGCTATAATTTTCCTTGTAAATTTTATACATTTACTACCATTTTGAATTTATTCAAATTTTTCCACACAACAGTTTAGATTTTAGAGGGGGGGCGCTCGATTTTAATGAAAATTTGCACTTTAAAGTTGAATATTTTGAAAATGGAACCCTAAAAAACGACTACTATTTTAATATATTTATCATTTAATATTATCCATTATTTTTTTTAAACACGGGACAATTCGCACCATTTGACCTAGTCCCAAAGTACGCTTATCAAAGCTTGTGTTATGGGTACTAAGCAACGGATAAATATAATAATATAGATAAGTAGATACATAGTTAAATACATATTAAACACCCAAGACCCGAGAACAAACATTCGTATTTTTCAACCCGGGACCTCAAGCTTCGTAGTCAGGATCTCTAACCACTAGGCCATCTGGTCGTCAATCCATTTACATCTATAACTTAGCTACATATGTAGGTACACAATAGTTAGCAAACTAGCAGAGATTCACCTATGGAGACTTAACAAGATTAACTTTATTAATTTTATTTAAAGTCCAGTGCATGTTGATTGACTGGAAGTACCATTATAATAGAATTTGACAGGGCGTACGTAAACGCCGGAGTGCGAGTCCCCCGCAGGATGTAATAAAATTTGCATACTTTTAATCAAGGACCGTGTCGCGGAGAAGTTTGCCAATAACGGCCGTGATCGATCTCATGCCGACTTGTCCCCATTATAAATGCTGTTTGTTGTGCTTCAGCGTATCGCGCGGACGTGGGGCTGGCCATGCCATTACTATTCATTGTTTCTGAAGCCCTGGTACGTATCACTAAAACGAAATGTTTAGGTGCCGTGACTTATAACTAAAAAGTTAAAAAGTAAGTAAGTAAAAGTAAAAATCTTTATTTGTAAACACAAGAATGCTAACTAATTTATTAGGTGAAATAGCATGTTTGCTGACCTGGTAAGCTTTAAGTAACTAAAACTTACAATACTGTAGTGGCTGTGGCTATGAAACTAAAACGTAACGAGTTGAATTCCACACAAAGTTTTACGTCATATTATATCATATCACCGATAAAAGTAAATGTCGCTACGTCTCACTCATGTCAAGATGCATAAGAACCAAAAAAATCCACTATTTAAATTAAAAAAATACGAAGTCATTTAGTATTCCGTATTGGTAGGTAATTCTCGTAGCACCTTTTACATTGTAAGAGTCCCGTAGCGCAGTTTGCAATAAATTAGCTGGCTTCTAATATAAAACGACAAAAAACCGACAGCATCACGGCCCCGCTCCGCCCGGCTGTCCATCTCCGCTCCGCATTAATCGTGTTTAGTTAGCGGATATTGGCGGCGGAAATTCAAATGCAATCAAATGAAAATAGAATCCGCAAAAAAGCAAAGAAAACAAGTCGACAGGCGTCAGTCTAGCGGGAGCGAGCACTTCCAACACCGCCCCAGCCCGCACGCTGACCGTACTTACACGATTTTAAATTGTACATATCTGAAATTCCGATCCGTCGCGCACCCACCCTGCGCTATGAAATGAAACAAAAAAAAATAGAACGGCTTGGTGAGCTCGGAAAAAATCAAAATCGAAATTAAAAATAAAAGGTTTTTCCGACACCCGCACGGGGAGGCGGGCGGATGCAATGTTTGCGGCCGTCATTCGATGCAGTCGGCAATAAAAACATGAGCACGACGTCTACATACAAATATGTGTGGTTGGATTGATTGGAAACGAGTGTGCGGGCGGGAAGGCGCAGGAATCGAAGGTGAGCGCGGTAAGACTGTAATCTGTTTTGCTCGGGGCCGGCGCCGCTCACAATTAAACTTTGTTTGTATATGTGTCGCTAGAGATTAGCCACAATGCTCTTTTTAAGTGGTCTGACTGCCGTTCGTATGCAATTTAAGAATCTAGAGCACAAGTTCGGCTATTGCCCATGTAGGTTTTACACAAGGGAATTACTACTAGTACCGAAGTTGCAACTGTTGAATTTAACAGCAAACGGAGGAAATAAACTTAAGCTATTTGTAACTGGCTTAATTACGGGTACATCCCTCTTTAACCATATATAATGTAAAAAGTGTATAAGTCCAGCTTTTAGAAATCTTAATAGGCACAAAGTGTTTTACCGGGTGTGGCCTGTAATATGAGCAAACAATTAAAACATAGATCATACTCCTCAAACTGAACAACATTAGTTCAGCGACTTTTAAAATTAATTTGTTTTTTATTTTTATTACACTTTAAAATTTATACGAAGAAGCAATGTAAAGCAAAATGCTTGATGTTTGTTGGGTGACAGGCGACGTCAGTTGGGTTCTAGGATGGCGTACATTGATAGCAGTATTTAATTTGTATGAAAAAAGAAAAATTCAAAGACTCCATTATTTTTAAAAGTCGCTGTACTAATGTTGTTTAGTTTGGCGAGTTCGCCTTTGTACTCTTTTGTTTTGTTGTTTTCTTTTTGTATTTTTTTGAAGTCCTTTCAGAATATTTTTATTTCCAGAACAATACAGGTCCAACTAAAAAAAAAGGTAAATTAGGTGCAATAAAATTAAATAAGCTAAAACTATAAAAATGGACCCTGCGGCATGGTACCAAAGATGCTGGCAGCATTTCCCCGTCGGATCGCAAGACTGATGCGTTGAGCGAGGAAACTGCCAGCTCTTCGGTCTCCTGTGGTATCTCTGAGTCTCTTTGATAGATCTTTGAAGAGACTCAGAGCGCCAGGGCCCCACGGACCAAGGGTCTCGACGCCGAAAGGTACAAAATCATATTCGGCACCGAGACCACTGTATTTTCCTGCTTTGGCAGTTTCTGCCATTTCTGCTGCTGCTGCTGCTGCCTCGCACACACTAGCCTGCCTCGCACAGCAAAACTCTGGAATGAACTATCGCCTGCGGTATTCCCGGACCGATATGACCTTCAAGTTTTCAAGAAAAGAGCGTACTCCTACCTTAAAGGCCTGCAACTCACTTGTGACTCTTCTGGTGTTGCAGGTGTCCATGGGCGACGGTAATCGCTTAACATCAGGCGATCCGCCTGCTCGTTTTCCCCCTATACTATAAAAAAAAAAAGAGTCAATCAAAAACATTCCTTCCGGTCTCCTGCCGTCATTTCTAGATATGCCTGTCGGCTCTAAAATAGCCGGCACATTGACCGTAGCAAGAGACCGACGGATAATATCATTTTTTGTATTATTTTTGTGTTTTATGTACAATAAAGTATTGACATACATTTACATACATACATACACATACATACGATCTATGTTTTAATTTTTTGCTTGTATAACAGGCCACACCCGTTATTTGATTTCAAATTTTGATTTTCGTTAAGATTAAATTTACGTGTATGTATGTTATCTGTAAATACGTCCTGGAAATTCGCATACAATTTTACGGCCGCTTTCTGGAATAGATTGAGCTGAAATTAGTAAAAAATTCTGGTAGTGTCGCGTGCACGCGTGTCGCGCTGGCTGCTGGCGGGCGGTGGGCGGCGGGCGGCTGCGGGCGGTGGTGCTGGGTGTGGGCGTGCGCCGTGTCGCAGAACGCGCGTTGAAACAAAAGACGGTCGCATTGCCGGCCAGCGGCCTGCAAGTTTGTATGAAATCTCTTTGCAGGCCACTAGAGTGCCCGCGCGCACGCAGCTGAGCCGCAGCGCCTGCAGCGCGATACTTCTCGGCCATATTATTTGTTACACAACGTCAATATTTCATGTCATGTTTGAGAAATAGTACATTACTATAGAGGCCAGGAAGTAGCGGGTTGCCGGCCAAGCCGATATAGAAGGCCGAGCGTAGCGAGGCCGGATAGGGATGCGAGGCCGGCAACCCCACGTTCCGGCCGAGGCTTGTATAATGCTTTTCTCAAACATGACATGAAATAAAATAAAAAAACAAGAAATCAAGCTGGCGGGACGCTAGTCTGGTCACCCTGTTGTGTGCTGGCGGGCGGCGGGCGGCGGGCGGTGGTGCTGGGTGTGGGCGTGCGCCGCGTCGCAGAGCGCGCGTTGAATGAAACAAAAGACGGTCGCATTGCCGGCCAGCGACCTGCAAAGTTGTATGAAATCTCTTTGCAGGCCGCTAGAGTGACCGCGCGCAGGCAGGCGAGCCCCAGCGCCTGCAGCGCGATACTTCTCAGCCTATTATTTGTAACACAACGTCAATATTTCATGTCATGTTTGAGAAACATAATATACTTAGGTACTATAATGCTGTGCCATAACGTCTGTATTAAATTGTCTATGAATAAATCTCTCTAGAACCAACTCAAATACAGCAGCATGTCACAAAATTAAAGATGACCTCAACGGACCCCTAAATGGCGTCGAGCTTGCAGCAATCGCAGATATGTAGGAAAGATGTAAATGCGGCGCAGGCGACGTCGTCAATCATCGAGGGGCGCCGATTGCCTGCAATTATGGCATTAGCTTCATGCTTAATTATACACTGCTGGTTCCCCTTCGTGTAGATACTTTATTAGCCTCGGTGTGGTCAAGTGGTTAATAGTGGGACGTCTAGTTTTAATGTGTCTGTAGTATCTAGTTATGAAAAAATCATAAATATTGCAGAAAGGTGCAAAAACCTACACATGGACCAAATTTCAAGTTATTTCTATCAATGTTGTCAAAGTTCACTTGCAAGATTTGAATCGGGTATTTGGGCATTTATGTTTTGATGGGATCCAATTTACTATAGGTGTCCCTACATTATTTGAAGAGTTCCCTCAACTTCCTTAAGATCGAATCATCAGATCCTGATTTGGTGCTTATGGGACCTGATTGAAAGCATTCGTAGACGAACGCAAAAAAAAATCAGATCGGTTCATAAATGACGGAGTTGTGAAGTAACAACATAAAAAAAAAAAAAATACAACCGAATTGATAACCTCCTTCTTTTTTGAAGTCGGTTAAAAATTCTTTAAAATCGAAGGTTAGAACGATTGCTTAGGATTCAAAAAATCATCTTCCACCCCCTTGCAAGCCTACCTAACCACTTCGATCAATCAATCACTCCGCCGACATAAAAGTTACAACCGTGAAATCTTCAGGGGCAAGACATAGATAATTCCCGTTTAACTTCCGTTTCCAACTTATCGAATAATTTAACTGAACATTTATTTTTGCACGCTCATCAATCAAGCGAGCTCGCTCCGCCGATAAGCCTCGCCCGACGCCGAGAAATGACTAGGCATTACATAAATCCCCTCGGATGATGAAAAGTGAAGTCTAACAGATAAGAACCGACAAAAAGTTACGATGAGAAATGAATCGCGATTTATATCCGAGGCTGGCAATTGCGCCGGCGGCGGAGGCGGTGCGGCCGCACCCACGCCGCTTATCATATTTTCCAGCCAGGGGCTTCGTATTTACTTTGACATCGATACCTACATTCATTGACTTCTTGTTTGCTTAAATTTTATAGATACTTGAATTGGTTTTATTTATTGTTTTTTTTCTACATGTACCTTTTGAATCTACAAGACAGAATTCACGATTCCAAAATAACCCCACAATGTTGACCAAAAATTCATTTTCCCTTTAGTGGCTGCCAAACATCTGCAGTAATAGGGTGCTAAACAGATTGCTTCCTGCGCACTCTTATCTCAAACACTTCGACTTAAATAAAAAACGAAAATTTAATCCAGAGTTTTCTCCGGGCGGCCATTATTAAGATAAACAGTACAATACATAAGCCTATCTCGACATTTATTTTATCACGGGTTCACATCACGCACCGCTATTCCGTGTTATGATACGGCCCGTACCTGAGAGGAGCTGAAAGAAAAGCCATAAAGCTGTTGGAAGGTCGGCGCGGCGGCACGCGCGCGGCCTGCCAAGCAGCGCCCGCGCCCGCTCCCGCCGCCGCGCTCGACGCGCCCGCGCCCCCACATCGGCAGACCATATTTTCCACTTTATGTGTGACAGTTGAGGTAATATCGAGACTCTCGCCGCTCTCTGATTGGACGAAAAATACACATTAAAGGAACCTGCTGTGAGCGAGCGATTCAGAGCTGTATTCCCGTGGAAAATGTCGGAAAATATTGTATTATAGGGGTGGAAAATTGCCACCCTGCCACCCGCTCGCTCGACTCCAGCAAAAACTGTCGAGTATTTGTTTTTGATGAAAACGATTTATTATTCTACGTGGGTTGGAGGCAATAAAGATAAGCCGGCGAGGTGGCGGAGCCTTATTACGACTAACCCTCGCCTTTGTTTCCTTATAAAGAATAATAAATGAGGCCGCCACGCTTATTTACCAAGTTCCTTAATTATTTATTTATGCGGAAACATTGTTGATATTTGTAACATAAATTGAGTTACAGATGGCGTGGTGGTGTGCGACCAGAGAGTTGGCATATTTGTGGAAGGCGTTCTTTAAGGAGGTAGCTTTGTGCCCGTAGCAGGGATTATAGGATCCACTTATACGAGTATGACGCAGTAAATCATTGTGTATAAATCCGCGCGCGCATGCCAGCAGATAGTAATCGCCATAACGCTAATGCCACAATTTGCATTAACACACCCCCGCTGGCTCCACACCTCGCGCGGGGATCACTGCGTTGATGCTGCGATTTAGGGTTCCGTGGGTAACCAATTGAAATAAAGTTATTTATTAATTTATAAGTCATGTTCATTGCATTAGGTGACATATTATTAAATAGTAGGTACACGACACCCTGTTAGGGTATAAAAAATGATAATCCTTAAACTATTTTACTCTAATAATTCATTATAACTACGGATTAGAGGAGTGATCTCATTAAAATACTAGTTTTAGTGTTTATGCGTGAAGTCAATCAAATCCAAATTTAAAAGTGATTTTTCATTTTTTAAGAAACTATTCGTAAATGATATACATACATAGCTATTATATGATATGCAAATGCTTCCTGACATTTATTCCAGCATATTTCGGCAATTCGTTGGTAACTTTAACTGTATGAAATTAGGCCGTAAAATATTTTCAGGAGTGAGATAGGCAATTGTTTTCATAGTAAAACATGACTCAATGTTTAAAGAATACCTATATTACACATACAGGAGTCGTACAGTACTACTTTGTTTGTGAATCTATTATAATCTAACCCGTAAACGAGCTATGTATTTATTTATGTCGGGGATCTCAGGAACGGCTGTAACAATTTCCATGAAATTTGCTATGTGGGGGTTCTCGGGGGTGGTAACACGATTTCACTTATGAGGAAACTCACTTTTCAGTTTTAGGTCAGAGTGAAACTCGGTCGCCCAAGGATAGGTACTTTCAAGGATTGTAATTACGAACTACAGATTACTTGATAGTTACAAACTCAGCTATTGTCACTCCGTAACTACTTATATAAAAAATAAAATAAATAAATATCACGGGACAATTCACACCAATTGACCTAGTCCCAAAGTAAGCTTAGCAAAGCTTGTGTTATAAGACTAAGCAACGGATAAATATAATTATATAGATAGATACATACTTAAATACATATTAAACACCCAAGACCTGAGAACAAACATTCGTATTCTTCATACAAATATCTGCCCCGACACGGGAATCGAACCCGGGACCTCAAGCTTCTTAGTCAGGTTCCCTAACCACTAGGCCATCTGGTCGCAAAGTATTATCCAGGAAAATCCTTTCGCCTACTTAAAAAAAAATGTTTCTGCTAACCAAGATCCATATTTAGCGTACACAACAAAGTTTGACTGGTGGAGGTTTTTTTTTTATACGTCTGGATGGAAAACGAGCAAGTGGGTCTCCTGATGGTAAGTGGTTCTTTATAAGAATAAGTTTGCCTTTTTTCACGTGTACGAGTAAGTATTTAAAGCTACTGTTTACTGATATCTCATATTTAGCTTGTAATAAATAATAATTATTCTACTTAACCTTCATAAACTGATACCAAATGGTAACAGATTTTTGATGTGTTACATTTGAACCGTACGTATTATTTATGTGTAGTAGCGGTACCCCAAAAATCCCTACCGACTGCCGTTTGGGCACCCCCGCGGAGCGCACGCGCCGCTAATCGTACCGTTTTGTCACTTTTATGAATTTTATCATGGAAATGTTGGCAAACAAACAGACAGTCCGCTGTTATACGTCATCTGGCGTTCGTGTTAATATTTGATAATGAATGAGTAGGGTGACAAGTTGGTCATTTAGTGGTTTTATTGCACATACTATAATATGATACATTTTTCATCTCATAAATTATTGTAAGTACCTATATACTCGTATTTATGATTGTTTTAACATATCAAGAATTATTGTTGTTTTTTGATAAATGAATTACTGTTAGTTCAAACCTAAATGCGTCATGGTCAAGTTTGTAATACCTAATTTTTTTCCATTACTGTGTTTTATTTTCGAAACAAGAGGTTAAGACGTTTATTATACAGCTGCTACCAAAAAATAAAATGTCGAACGAGCTAAAAGCGCAAGGTGCCTTAATGGCTAAAAAGCCCTTTAGGTATTTTTCCAAGTCAGTCTATAACGATGCGCCACTTGAATTAATGTTTATAACTGCGTTATAACCGACATTGCGGTTATAATTAAAATTTCTACGATAACATTTCTACTTATTATTAGTTTTGTGGCATAAACTTACGAGTATACCACTTAAAAAGCACTAGCAGTTAAATAAATATAACAAAACTTGTGAAGTGCATTAAAACAATAGCAGTTTACAGTTTTGCCTGATAAATGTGTACCTACAGACAAATTGTTTGTGCCCTCCATGTCCCTGTCTGGGCGATGCTTAAAAAATTTAAATATCGACAGACCGACCCCTCCTAAATTAAACGAGCGAGCATCTGAAAAATTGTTCGTCCAACCCGTTGTCAAAATGGACTTCTTTCGTGCCGACCCGGTACCACTTGTGTCCTTTTGTGATTTGGCTATATTTTTGTGGGATGATGTTATGCAACACGTAATGAATAAATTTAGAAGTCAAAGTGCGTTGTCATTTGATGACCACAGATTATAGGACGATTACCTGAACGTCCAATTACAATAGATAATTGCAAAAGAAAAACAAATTGCTAAGATGTATGTACCCTAAGATAAAGGTAAATATGTACTTGAAGCGCGATCTTTTCATTTGGCATTGACTCGTCTTATGGCTGATACAATACCGATGGTACAGTAATTTCATAAAGTTTTTTTTTATTCGACTGGATGGCAAACGAGCAAGAAGGTCTCGTGATGGTAAGAGATCACCACCGCCCATAAACATCTGATATCGGCAATACCAACCCCGTTGGCGCTACCTTATTATTTTCACAAACTTTATTCGTTTTATACACATTGCTTTAATAACGAAATGTCAAAATTGTATAATGATTCTAATACAGGAAATACTTTTGAGTTTTGCACATAATCTGGTTATATATTTTTTTTATTGCGTAAAAGTTTTTCTTCATAACTGAAAAAGTGGGGTGCTAGAAAAATTCAACACAAAAATTTACCGAAAAGGCCCAATCGTGAGAGGCAACATCCTAACAAATACTTTAGATGTGAATGCGACAGTGAGTGTGTTTGTTTGTTACGCTTTCTAGCTGAATGTACTCAACCAATTGTGATGAAATTTGATATGGAGATAGTTTGAGACTCTGGACATAGGATGGTTTTTATCCCAGATAGTTTATGCAGGGGCACGATAAACGAATTCTTTGCGGATGAAATTGCAGGCATCAGCTCGTTGGGCTGGTGTATTTTATCACAATCGGTTAAATACTTTGATCGTGTAAGAGCGACAAACAATGAAATAAAAATATTTGTAAAAGGGTAAAAAAAACCTAGACAGCATAGATCACCCCTAACAATTGTTTGTCTAGGAACAGGCGAAGAAATTGAATCACGTACCAAGTGTCATGCTTACATCTCACACATGCCACACAAATTATAGCGAAATAGATAATGGAAAGGTTCCACCCAGATACGTATTCAATTTCCTCGACTGTACATGGAGTCACAATATATTCGTTTCAAATTGTAATTTGCGTTTCACTTTTTCTATCTAAGTATGGACCACCATTGGATAGAGCCATCCACAGCACCCCTAAATGACGCGTAGCGGATGCGGTGTAAGTTAACTCGTACTATTTAACCATCCGTTCATACAGCCGCGATGAGCACCCTCCGTGCGAAAAGGACGGCGACATGCCTGGACAAGCTGCTAGACAAGGAAAAAATACGGCCAACCGGGCATAACTCATAAATAAAATACAATATGGTGAGCAAAACATTAAATTATGCTGGTATTATGGCACATTTGGCCTTTGTGTATTAGTCAGTGCATATCGCTGGGGGAATCATATTGGATGTTTGTCGCCGTTGTTAACCGACCGTGACGTGTCGATGTAGAGATGCTGTCTTTTATTTGATTTATTTTCCTGCTTGCTACTCTGTGATTTATTCATTTTACGTTTATAGTTACTGTATATCAATGCACCATGAGGGTTTGATATGAGAAGCAAGAACTGTTAAAGTAATGGGTACACGTGAAACCTTAGTAGGTAAGCCGGTAAACACGTTGCAATATTACAAAACAAAGTATCTCTTGCAAATCCACGGTATCTTACTTTCAGAACTGTAATTTTAAACAGCTACATTGGAAACACTTCAATTTATAAACAAAATGCGCTCTCCGCTAAGCTATAAAGGGGAAAACGGCGGCCCGATTCAGCAAAATCATAGAAAAGCACATAAATTGGCAGGCATTAACATTTCCTTTATCCTACGTGTCGGCGTATGACGGGGGCGCCGCGCGCGGGAGGCGCCCAAGACAATAAATTTACATATTTCACCCCTCAAACAGACCTTTTTTGCCATTCCGCAGAATTACGCACATATGGGAATATTCTGCTGAATACATCAGCAGTAAGACGAGATCTCTCAGAATAAAATTTTCTTCTGTGTCGCCACATTTTCAGATAATGCGTCGCGCCATAGTAGCGCTTTAAACGTGCAACATTGAGCTCCGTTTTATACATAAAGGATACACTTTATACATACGCGGGTATAAAAATATTACGGAACCTCTCCTCCCAATTACCAGCGGTATATACATGTGGAGGCAAATTCGCATATAGAAATGTAATTTTGCGGTAGAGACTCCCTTCAAAGGGTCAAATCAAAATCATTTTCACAGTCCAGTGAAGCGACGTACGGTCGGCAGCGCAGTGCCGGCATCTGTACTCTGCATTTATGTGTTTCTCAAATGCATATACTGCAGTATCCTGCATACTGGGCCGATTAGTGCACATACACCTGGCTCCCACTTGGATAAAAGTTGCAAGCAATTCGCTCACCGTATTTTTACATAAGTACTAATATTTCATAGTAATTTAATACGAATAAATCAGTTTATAATAAGCACGTCTAAAAAAACAAGAAAAGCATAATTTAACCAAATTATTTTCATTTTTCATTCAGATGTTCATCAATTTTAGGAAGTAATACTACGAATCTCATACCAATTTTATTTTACTTCCATACTTATAAACTCTTTCGTTGCCATAGGTATTCGCCATCGCATTTATGATTTGCAACAACAATTTAAATGTGTATGTAGGCA
The DNA here is from genome assembly GCF_025370935.1 of Choristoneura fumiferana. Lineage (NCBI taxonomy): Eukaryota > Metazoa > Arthropoda > Insecta > Lepidoptera > Tortricidae > Choristoneura > Choristoneura fumiferana. Next base: position 12,757,190 of record NC_133474.1, on the reverse strand, counting down.
TAGCGTGGACTGTAACACAACACACAACCAAAGCAAAAGAAACAACAATGACAATTAACTAACTAAAAAAGAACTTTAAAAAACGGTAAAAAAGTATAAAATGCAAGGAGTTTGCAACAACAATTGATTGTAGAATGCACTCAGCGCCTGGTGGTAAAACAACGAGTACAACTCATCGATGGAAGCGCAAATCAAACACACAACAACAGGCGTTAAAAAATACGCTCTCGAAAAAATTACCGATCCAAGTAAATCTCCTCGTACATATAAACCAGTCGGAAGCACAAAGCACTTCTAAAATGCCACAAATACATTTTCAAATACAATCCAGTATTATTTCCTCCTCCGATTGTATCTTAGAATGTGTAGCGTTTGCTGGGAAATATCGCATTCGGTGCACGAATTCCACCACAATCGATAAGAGAGATGACCGCTGGCCGCGAGGCGGCGGGGGGGCAGGGGCCGATGGGGAGACTGTTATTTGATTAGTCTTACCGAGAATGAGCTCGACTCTACTTAATGGGGTGAGGGCTTGTAACCGGACTACGTATAATTTTCACTACAACTATGTTAGAGCTACAAATTCAAACGTAGAAATAGCAAAAGCACAAAGCATTACTGGTTAAATCTACTTATCCAGAAACAATTGAACGATTTACAGCGTGTAAGAGTAGACCCAAGAAGCGCTCATCCCATCATCGCTTAATAGACACGCATTTCAACATAAATGAGTTTCGCTTTAAATTAATTAGTAGCACATTTTCCATTATAAGGATAAATGCAAAAGCGACCGCTTAATAGCGCGGTGGAAAACTCGCTAGTTTTCGCTCGCGAGAATAGGGCCGGAGAGAAATTGCGGATAGACATAATCAGTCTTCTGGCTTTGAGGCCGCCTGAGCGCCCTAATGTGCCGCGCCTCTCACCTGATGAATACGAGCACGCGTTTGCTCGCCGCACACGCTGCGATCCGATATCAACCTGTCGTTTGTTACAATATAATTTAAAACAGTTCTAATTATTTTAACAAAGCTCAAGTTTTTTTTGTATTATAAGACGTAATTTTTGAAATGGTTAAGCAACCGTTAGGTACTAAGGTACACTGCATCCATTAGCAGATTTTCAAAAAGTAATAAATAACTATTCCCTAAGTAACTAGTTAAATACCCACAAGCAGAAGTGTACACAGGAAAGTTTTGCAAAACGGGAGGTCGGTCTGGGAGGACGGTCTGTAATGACCCTGTCCCGATCTTACAAAAGGCAATTACAATAAAGTTCCATTCGCACATGCTCGTTAACTGGGCGATATATCTCGGATTCCCTCAGTCAAGTCGTCGTTCGCACTCGTTTCATCTCACCGCTTTAATACTCGATTTGAGTCGACAATTTAACATTTAATAGCTAAATGAAACGGCAAGCTTGAAACAGTGTTTTTCTTGTAGGTACATCTCGTAGCCAATACATGTAATAAGTACATCTAAGTAAACTTAACTTAAAATATAAGTCAAGATTGAAAAGGTTTTTTTAACTGCCGTTTTGATTAGTTTTTGGATGGTTTGTCATATACATACGCGTATAGTGGCTGCGTAAGAATGAGTGTGTGTGTGCGGTCTTGGAGGCAGCCCTTCACTCGCGCACACCTTAACTGCCGCTAGCGCACGCTTTACGAGCGAGGGATTAACCCGTGTAACGAGATTCATTAATTCTTGTCGTTAAAATTTGTCGTTCTCGATTAATAAGGAAGTCCCAGGCGGCGGGACGTTATTATCACTCGACCGCAGCGGGTGTCGCCGACGCCGGGGCCGCCGCCGCGAAACTTCCCGCACCGCCCGCTTTATTTACACTATCGAGTAAATTAAACTCACGCTCGAGTGTCGGAGAAAACTTTAACAGAACTTTGTGTGTAATAAGTGGTGCAACAACACGAGTGGAAGAGCAAACGTCGGACGCGGTCTCCGCTCCGCACTTCTCTCCCACTTAACTCTTTGGGACATATTTATTCGACCCTCCGGCGACCACCGACGCTCGCCGGCCTCAGCCCCTTCGAAATTAACCTAACGAATCAAAGGAGCCATTAAATACTAGCGAGACAGTCTTGCGTACAATTTACTCCGATTACGTTATGAATCGCCGCAATCCTATCGATCGGGCACCGTATAAATTTTTGATCGGTCAGGGAAAGGAATAGAACAAAGAAAGTACCTACCAACAACTCCGTTATTAGCGTCCGTTTCCTCTGTTTGTATGTAATTTTTAATGCGGGGTCAATCAGGGAGCTATATCGTAGATCTCCGTCGGGCCCAGACCGTAACGATAATGAATCGCAGCCGTAAGTGCGCCGGACCGCACTCTCCAATTATTAACAGCTCTATGCCCGGACATCGTACTATGTGCGCCCAACTTTCTTATGCTGACCAGTTCGACTACTACTAGTGTAGTTGAATGTTAATGGAAATTAATAACGGCTTTAACGGGTATATAAGGTGTCATTCTCATTAAATTAGATAATGCGAAATATTTCAGCAGATGGTTTCGTTGTTACTAATCTTGATGACACCCTTGTTTTTTTTGTCGTATTTTTTGTTTTACAATGTACCTAGTCACAATTTAAACAATGCTGTAAAAGATTTCGGGAGTTTTCTAACGTGATAATCATCTGCCAAAATATTTCACATAAATTTTAAGACAATGTATATTTTTACTCAAATGGATATAATTTATTTGCAAGGATATTTGTTTATTATTTACCTCCACAGTCGACATCGATCGATTATTATTGTAAATTGATCAATCAAATCAACTTACTGGTACCAGATCTTGACATAAATCACGGGATAAGCAGCCTTTAAAATCATATACACTGTGTAAAATAATCACGATAATAAAAGTATGTACATACCTACCTAGGCAGTAAAATCTACAATGGTAGTGTAAAGACGCTTGTAAGACGCTTTGAATTGATTATAAGTGAAAGTGGTCAACATCATAGTTCGGTTTCAATTAGTTGACATTACTAATGCATAAAGAACACCTTGCGGTGTACCTGAAAGCCGCGTTCTCTGGTCCTTTAAGATGACCCTCCCCGTGGAGGCACAGAGGACTTGTCCACTATTTGTTCTGCCTACCTGCGACCCTCGTACAATTGCCCACTGTCTAAGTGTTGAATGCTTGTAAACAGTGCCACCTCTTTAACTGTTTACTTCCCACAAATTCATTACTTGAGACCCACACCCTTCTACAAGAATTGTAAAGAATAAGGTAAATATCTATTTTGTTTTGTGTGAGTTTCGTCATAAGTTTATTGGGCGATCGAGTCCCATGCGTGGAAGGAATTGATAAGGCACGCTCGAACCTTTGCGTCTATTGCACGAAATTTATTGCTGTTTTGGGTTTTTATTGTTCCGTTTTACGGCCTCCTCGTGTATAAATCGTACAGATAGAAGATGAATTCAACGCTAGAACGACCGCTATCGGTAATACTTTTCCGTACCTCCACACATATACGTCGTACGTAAGTAAACAGCGACAGTCAGGTCATGGAGGACGCTCTTATTTTCCAACTAAATGCCACCCGGCTAACATGAAAATAGGACAATTTTCAGGGAGGCGGCCCAAGCGTCTGCGATATATCACACGAAATTATGCTCGAGCTGCGTTCCTGTGCCGGAGCGGGACAGAGCGGCGGACGCTGACCCTCGACTCATAATGTACGGTCCGGTTAGGTACACGACTTACGGGAAATAGGTACGTAACCTCAGGACCCCGCGCCCGCGCCCCGTGCATGAAATGCTTATTATACGCGGCACGTAGCCGCCCGCCCGCTCGCGCGCGGCGCCCGCCCCCGCGCCCGACAGGGACGCACGACCGATATTATAGCAAATCGAGGATTGTTATGTCCGGTCCGCCAGAGGTCGGCGTAAATTATGGCCACGGTATTCCGGGCACATATATTAAAAGAGAACTCGCCTCATACGAAAAGATCTTGCGCGATGGGAACAAATGGCGGGGAAAATTTTGGCGGTGGAATTCATTGTGATGGAAAAACAAGGCGAAAAATGACCATCATTTTTCTAAAGGACATGAACATGTCATTACAATAAATATTAAAGCAATCTGAAGTAATATCTTAGAAAATCAACATTATTCAGAGATTGATATTGGAGTAAAAAAGCCGTGGTGGCCTAGTAGTTTGACCTATCGCCTACTCTCACTACCGCCCTCAAGCAGCGGGTCGTGGGTTCAAACTCCAGCTCGCACCTCTGAGTTTTTCGAAATTCATGTGCGAAATTACAATTGAAATTTACCACGAGCTTTGCGGCGCAGGAAAACATCGTTAGGAAACCTGCACAAACCTGTGAAGCAATTCAATGGTGCGTGTAAAGTTCCCAATCCGCACTGGTCCCGCGTGGGAACTATGGCCCAAGCCGTGGGACGTTTATAGGCTGGGATGATGATGATGATGATATTGGAGTTCATTAGTGCTAACGATGCTTTAACGTACTTCAAATCGAATAATTCAACATTAGCAACCCAATGCATTTGAATATATTTATGATCATATTCTAAAACTATCTTTTACTTTCTGTTTCAGACTTAAAATAACCTCCAGCTACTCCCTCAGACATTCATTTATATATCTCGGATAAGAAATCGCATCTGCGGTCAAGTGGATGATCGAGACAGGAGGCAGCAAATGAAGAATGATCACCCTGGGTGCAGCGGCTCCTGGATGCGAGGAGGCGGGGAGGGGTGACGCTGCACTCGGTAGGTATGACACGTCGCACTAAGTGAATGATGGCACTGCGGCAACATTATAAAGAAAATGTTAAAACCAGACAAAGTTTTCTGAAGAAAACTACCCATTTTTTATGGTAATAAAATATGTAGGTAGCCAAAAGTGCGATTTGGATTACATACCAAGGGTTCCGTTCCACCATATAATTGCCATTATGATCTAGTAAATATGCCGCAAAACACGTTTTTTAAACTTAAACTGGTTTATTTAGTTCTATTACTTATTATGCTTTGTTTTAGGAGACAAACATTTGTCAAATCATTTCCCATTGATTTCCGTTCTATGAAATAAATTATAAAATTGATGTCAACCTGAAATATAACAGTTTCACGCACGTGGATACAAGCAGGCAAGATATTAGCGGCTTGCCTTGAAATTTTCACTTTCTTGTATTGAGGCTAATATATTATTAGGACGCAGTTGGCATTCTTTGGATACGTAATCATAAGTAATCCTACAAAAAAATATTAAAAAAATTAAACCAACTATAAAAAACCATGAAAATAATTTTAAACCAGTCTGAAGTCGGTCGGTGCCTCAGCACGAGCCAGCAGGAGTGGACCTATAGTCATCTACCTCACCTACGCACTTTATATTGGGCTTCAATCACTCCTGCTGGCTCATGCTGAGGCACCGACCGACTTCAGACTGGTAGAAAATTATGTTCATGGTTTTTGTAGTCGGTACTATTTATTTATTTATTAATTTTTTCACGCTTTTTAGTGTAAATAATCTAAGATACAATAGTCTAATGTCAACTGCTCGTCACCTTTTACGAGAGATTGCTTTTTCCGATGCTGAGACGTTCGTTATTGAGGAGTCCTGGTGCTTCACTACCAGTTTTACCATATGTATTACGAGGAGCCTAAGTTGCTTAGCCACTGTGTCAAAGTAATTAAAATTCAACCCGTGAAATACTTGTAATTGAGTAGTAACTCCGATGGTCAACTGTGGTCTTCATCATCAGTTCCACTTCACCAAATGATGATTTTCAAGAGCAAATGCACGAGTTACTACTAAATATATCAAATTTACTATAGGTGTCCCTACAACATTTGAAGAGTTCCCTCGATTTCCTTAAGACCCAATCATCAGATCCTGATGGAGCTTATGGGACCTAATTAAAAACATTCCTAGACGAAAGCAAAAAAAAAATTTCAAATCGTTTCATAAATGATGGAGATGAGACCTTTCCGTTTTCTTTTTTAAATTTTGGCAAAAATATGGTTTACCCTGCTCAGAATCAAGAGCACAGTCGATTCCGATCGTTTAAAAAAATATCCCCAGTTTTTCATACAAAATTGTATGAGTCAGTTTTGTCACGCCCATACTGAGTGTATGAAAAAAACGTCGCAAAACTGTTTTTTTTTGGGGAAATTTTTTGAAACTATCGGAATCGATTGTGCTCTTTGATTCTGAGTAGGAAAAACCATCTTTTCCCAAAATTTCAAAAAAAAAAGAAAGGGTAAGTACACTTTTTTATGGAAACGCCCAGTTCTGAGGTAACAAACATAAAAAAAACATACAACCGAATTTATAACCTCCTCCTTTTTTGAAGTCTGTTCAAAATTATTTAACATATTACAGGTCGATATAAATAAATAAATAAATATTACGGGACAATTCACACCAATTGACCTAGTCCCAAAGTAAGCTTAGCAAAGCTTGTGTTATGGGTACTAAGCAACGGATAAATATAATTATATAGATAGATACATACTTAAATACATAGATATGTTTTAATAAACTTTTTTTTTACAAAACTCAGCGATATAATGAATTAGTAGAGAACTGTAGGTTTTTAGCATCAACATTTTTTAATGTTACCTAAAATTTGTTTTCATATTCATTTTGGTTTCCATTTGTTTAAATGTATATTTATTGTTTAATTGTTGACTTGCTAGATATTGGCTTGTTAGTGATCGTTTTGAAGCGATAAGGCCGCCTATTGCTTACCTCAGAAAGTCTCTATATATATATATATATATATATATACCTGTGTTCTGTACTGCTTGCTATGTGTTGAGAGTTATTGTATTGTATTGCATATTACCTACTCCGTTTCAACATTTTATTCGAATTGTATTATATCATACTTTTAATCAATTTCTGTCAAATAAAATCATGAAGCGTCTATAGTATAGACGCTCTATACGTAGGTATTGTCACTGAGGTCCAACAAATGTTGAATACACGTCTGCCAAAGTAAAAGATTGATGAGCCGAATAAAAAACAAACTACCTACTGCTTTACCACCGCCGTACTAATACATCATAATCGTATCTGTTCAACGCAAGACTTATTATCTTCTTTTAGTCACCAAATTTCTGTGAATAAAATTTAACAAATTGTTAATAAAAGATAATACAAAGTTTGTATTATATGTATTTTAGAAGAAATAGTGGATTAAAGAAGCAAGCTTGAGTTTTAAAACTATTTAATTAAATTTAATTTAGATTTTTCAGCTTTTTGTTTCCTACTCACTTACATGCTTTGAATTTTGAGTTGAACTCTATTATAAACAAAATTAGAGCGTTGACAGGCAACTAGAGTTTCTACAAGCATGTGAGTGGTTATAGAATCTGTGGCCAAAATAAAAATTGAATTACTTTCATACAAAAGTTGAAGAGTTCGTGTAAACCGTCGCAGGGAGTGTGAGACTCTTTTTGCTTATAAACACAATCACGCCCTCGCGATAAATGTCTGGGGGCGCAGTCACCCGCACCGCCTAAACGAATTTAAATAAAATCGGGTATTAAAATCTCCAAGCGATCTCGCAAAATATAGGTATGTCAAGAGAGATTTGAATGGAATAAAAATTCCTCAGAGCCGGCGCATTATCGAGGGGCCCTGTTTTCTTTTATGGTTGTCGTACGGTATAATCTTCTGGCAAAAATGCGATTTTTAAATTCCAGAAGGGGGATTAAGCTGATACCCAAAAATTTTCAGTAGGTAGCAATTCACTTTATTAATTCGGCAAGGTGTTTGAGAATCGTGTAGCGGCAACTGGGACATCTACGGTCTTTAATTTCAATTCTCGTTGCAATTTAGGAATCAATTTACCCCTCATTTGTGCCAGGGTAAACAGCTAATGTTGTCTTAGAGTGTATCGAAATGATTTTTGTATAAGATATCATGGCGGGTGGCGTCACCTCGGCGTGTGTGCGAGTAAACAAGCATGGCTTACGAGCGGCGCGCGCGCCGGAGCCGCGCCACGCGCCGCCACGTGCGACACGTCTCTAATTGCCCTTCCACACAGATTGTGACAATATTGGACAATCCAGTGGAAACAACACCGTTATATTGGGCATATCGCTCGACCCGGCAATAATCTCTCATTTTAATAGATAAGTGCGGGTGCGGGTGGTGTAGTGTGATTTATTTACATTTTACTACCATTACGAATAGATAAAACAAAATACACAATAGTCGCCCTTAAACTGTTGTTGTTACGCAGAATTACTCCATTACGAACAAATTGTAAGCCGGCCACAATTTGTGGCCATTTGAAATTAAAAGAACCCGTGACACGAGACAAACTGCCGCCTAGAGAAATAAAGAAAGCAAAGCAAATGAGAAGAACTCATTTGGGCGGCCGCTGAATTGTGTTCGAGAGGATAATAAAAAGGGAAGCCATCAGTGACACGCACAATAAGCATCAACCTCAAGAATATCATAGATAACGGCAGCCGCCGCCGCCGCCGCCGAAGGGACCTCATTAGGAGGCCGCAGGGAAATTAAAAAGAAAGCAAGATCTCGGACTCGATTGCGGCCCGAGGAAAACGAGCGGCCTTCCTCTCATAACATTACATACAGCCTCCGACGATTTTCCGGACAATTATTATTTTGTGGTGCGTAAGACGGAACCGGAAAAGTGGAGGTTGAAGGCACACGAGTCGCGGCGTAAATCAGTCGCAGCAGAGACGGGCGCAATATCCGCGGCCGAGACACCACGGCTGTGCAATACTGTGCATACAGTACCGGCTCACATAAACTGCTCGTACTCTAATTAGGTATGAATGTTAATAATAACAGCCACGTTTTCAGCTATTCATAAAAAAATTAAGATGTTTGCCTACTTGGAAATGAATTTAAACATGGAACCCCGGATGACGGGAGAAATTATGTGTTGACGTCTCAATAGTGCGATGACACACATTTTATAAGCCGATAAACCACCGTTACGAAATTCAGAAAAATTATAGTTGTAAACAAAATTAAAACGAGCCGTTTGTATTTTTTTGACATTGATTGACTTGAGTCAATGTCAGATAGCGGTTGTTTATAATTGCGATAAGCAAATATGATATGAAAGAGGTTTGTAAGTTATGAGGAAAGTATCTTTTTAGAATTCCCTTGACCCGTAATATTGATAATAATTATAGTATGTAATTAGTTAACTGAAATAATATATAATAAGCTTACCTATAGGTACCTGATGTAATATTATGTAACAACCTGACATGTAAGATAATAAGTTTGATCAATAAATTTCTAATTCAAAAATTGTTCGTATGGATGTCGATAGAATATTTGATAGTTAATTAAGCACTAGTTAAAAGTGCATTTTTGCTCCCATCGTCCGGGCTATTAGTTACCAATCAAGCACAATTTGTAGTGTTTTACGTTAAATATTAATTATTTGAAAAATCATTTGGAGCATAAAATTTCCTCTAAGTACTCCAAGGTATGACGAACACACTGTTTTATCGATTTCATGTAAATTATTCTAAAGTTGCGAAGAAAAACCAATTAATTCTCTTTTCTGAGAACAAATTTGGAGTCGTCTCGAACTTACTCGATCCAGTAAAAAGAAATCTATAGAAATCTTGCATTTTATGCAAAACAAAGGCAATCAAGGCCCGGACGAACAGAAGAAATGAGCTTCATTAAGCGACGGAATGAAACTTTAATAATGTAAGATGCAAAAAAGTAGCTAAAAATACTTAAGAAAATCTGACAACATAAAGGCTGTTGTAACTGGGGACTCGCCGTAAAATCATTAAGATGCTAATAAAAACTTCCTTTTGTAGCGCCGGCTAACTCGAGGAGCGACGAAAAAAATTCAAATAAAAACTCCATCGGGAGAGTGGAATGGGAAACGGTGGCCATGATTATTCTTCAAAACATAATGAAGAGAATTAATGTAAATATTCTTTTTGTTCGGAACTTTCCGCCCCACGAAAAGTTTTATTTTACAGACGTCGTTTAACAACCGCCCCTACTTATTGACATTCGATTTGGGGGAAATTGATTTATGAAGATTGTCGCTTTAATTGACAAGATTTTAATCTGAAAGACTTTGATGAGTAATTCGGTGTTTTCCTTTGATTGAACAACATAGGTAAGGCATTTACTGCATTGGAGATATGACATTTAAAAAGTATTCCCCTCTGTCTTATCAGTCAGTGTATTCAATTATACATTAGCGTAGTACAAAGGGTGTGCATACGATCACTGCATAATTGAACAGCCCATGCGCGTGCAGGTTGCAGCTGCCGTTGTGACAGCCCTGCGTCAGGGTTGTCACAACCTGTCAAAAACACGACTAACAAATGTTAACATTTGTAGAAATGTTCAATTTATAAGCTTCGCTAAAAAAAGAAAGTGGTCAATGCGTTTGAATTTTTTTAATTATGAAACAAACTATCATTTACATGTAGCTATATGTATGTATGTATCTTATAAACCTAAACCGTTTTTAGTTGGACCTGGATGGTAGGTGACCTCCAATTGTCATATAAGTTACCTTTATTAGATGAGATCAGAAAATTTTATCTGATATAATGGCCAATTAGAGAAAAAATAATTTTTATTTAGTGTTAAACTCAGAGTAGTAGTTTCAAAATGTATAGAACTGTCAAGTATAATCTAGGTTTAACGACTAAATGTAAATTAATATCCAGCAAGTAGCTCTTAAAACTAAGTAAGTATGTACGTAGTTTTTTTGCTGTAAGCTGGCTTTAGAACTTATAACGTCGCGTAATGAACCAGTAATTACTAATTACTAGTGGCGTGCCATCCAATATGCTTAAGTTTTTTACATGGCATCTGTAATGACAAGTAAGTATGGCAATAATTGCGTACACTAACTCCAAGGAGTTGCAACCGAAGACATTCCTTATTTGCGCTTCAACCTCCCCACGAGTTCCCTTCGAGAATGTTCAATCCACGCCATTTTAATTACCTATTAGTTAACATTCGCTTTATGTTTAATCACGAATTCAGCTATTGACATTGTTGTAATAGTGAATTAATAGATCGACACAACAGAGTTAGTAGAAGGACGTAAACAATTCTGTCTTAAAAACAAATCGACAACGGCACAGCCATTTAACTCACCAGTATACCTTCCAGGATAAACGATTAAAAGAAAACCATTAAAAAGACTCGAACGTAAGCAAGTACTAATCAAGCGAAAGCTAAGTACCGAGCGTACCCTTTCGGCCGGTATTTTTCAGGATTCAGAACAAAATATCCGTAAATAATTGGAATCACTCGAGAGCCTTCTGGAAGGGTCTGCAGAGGTCCGGCACCTTTTTACGGTCGATAAAAATAATAAGTCGTCTCCCCCCGGCCCCCACTGACCCACGCGGCCCACGCTCGGGCACGCTCGTTCTGATTATTACATGCTTACTTAGAGTAGGTACATATCGTTAAGTGAATTACAAATAGACGCAAAATAATCCGTTTAAGGTTTATTTATCAAATTAAGTTTTTCTTTTTGGTTTCTAGTATTTATAAGTCAATCTTCACGCCACCCAAAGGCCAACCATACATTCACACTGGACAGAATTGTAGTACCATCCAAGGTAGGTCATAGAAAAACTCATTAGGGCAAGTTACACACATTAAAAGTTCCCGAATCGACTCCTTATATGCAATCACATACTTTATACGAAATTTATGTTACCTATTACAAGATTCGCATTAAACTACCCAGAAAATCTTTAACCTAAGCTTTAAGCTTATAAAAGCTCGGCGCTAATGGCCGGATACCGGAAATTGCGCTCTCATATATCTCCGAACAGATTTATGAAAGTACCCACACATGGGACGCTGTCTCCGCACGCACACAGCGGCCCGCACATGCACGGCCACTCGCTCCAGCGCGGGTGTCTTCAACAAACTTTGACACTTATGGATTTAAGGGCTCATTAATTCAAGACTACTGATCAGGCAAGCTTAGTTAGACGTACAAACTCGTTACACTTTGAAAGTCTCGCTGATTGCGCGCTCTGTTGACCAGCGAAAATATAAGTTTTTCAAAAAATATTTCTTTATTCTTAAGCCACTCACTCACTCTAAGCTTCTTGTAAACAATAATAAATATTCACTCGAACAATATAAACAGATGGCAATCTTTGGGCGTGCTAATGCTACGCTCGTAGCTCAGTGGGGCTACGGCGTAGCCGCGTAGAGGATAATCTGCGTCCAGCGGCGTAGTCTCACGCCCGCCGTAGCACTTGATATGACCGTGATGCCCTTTCCCTGTCATGTTTAATGCATCTCATTCTGATGATACTTAATACCTATAACTAAGTATAGGGTGACTATATAAACACATGAAGGAAAAACTGTTTTTACCCGACAGCCCGAAGAAGAGTTATTTTTAAATGTTGCTATATTCAAGCATTTTATGCCAATATTATGTCAGTTACAAAAAGGTGGGTAGTTGGCTGGGCAATTAATAACGAATTTCGATTAGAAGGTTGTAGTCAGTTAGTTACATGCGCAAGTCAAAATTAAGTTAATACAATAATATTTTTACAGAAGTTTTTATTTGTTTTCTTACTCAATCTATTAGAGGGTTTTGGCTAACTACAAACATACATTTTGATTTAACATCTTTTCAAGCATTCTTCAAGTGTAAATAGTGCATCTTGAACTTTGTTATCAAGTGGACAAATTAATGATAAATTTGACGACTGGACGGCCAAGTGGTTAGAGAAACTGACTACGAAGCTTGAGGTCCCGTGTTCGATTCCCGGCCGGGAATCTGAATAGATATATTTGTATGAATAATACGAATGTTTGTTCTCGGGTCTTGGGTGTCAACACCCGAACCCTGGACCTATTTAAGTATGTATTTATCTATATAAGTAGTATGTTTATCCGTTGCCGTGTATCCATAGTACAAGTTTTGCTTAGTTTGGGACTAGGTCAATTGGTGTCAAGTGTCCAATTATATTTATTTATTTTATGTACCTATGTAAATATTAGCTACATAGGTATAGTAAATTCACGGGCATACATTTACCTACACTAAAACTCAAATGTACATATAACACAAAGCTAATTCTCGTCACAAACGGATTAGCAGCGAACTGTAACGCATTTGTAGTGAGTTCCGCGTACTAATGCATTCATTGCCTTCGTGTCTACTTCAGCGTGTGTCTGCCCACAAAATAGACGTGGCTGCGCTACGCTGAAACTTCAAAGGCATTCAAATATCCACTGGGCCCGAGTGGGAACTATGGCCCAAGCCCTCTTGTTCTGAGAGGAGGCCTGTGCCCAGCAGTGGGACGTATATAGGCTGGGATGATGATGATGATGATTCAAATATCCACCAACAGCTGATTACGTTGCTTAGCTGGCCATATTCCCGATTAAGCCCCATGACGTAATCGTGTTGCCTATATATTAGATTTCAGTATTTTCTTTCCTCTCTGCGTCAAATTAAGTTTGTTCAGTTCTCGGTTATGCTGTTGACTCAACCAGCCATAATAATGGGATGAAACCAAAGCTCTCTGCACGTAAGTCAATTGCGGCGGGAATATTATATCCGCGTCTTGCCTATGTTTTTTTAGGATCGTAATCTCCTTGCGTATCCCGCCTTAGTCCGCTCCAACACGTACCGGCCATTGTGACGTAGAATCCGTCTTCCGTGGCGCTTCTTATATGAGCGTTACAAGTGCTTTCTAAATAATCTAAGTCCAGCCGAAGAGTATTGTATTGACATAGTGGAGTGGTGGCCGGCCGTATAATGCCGCGCGCTCGTGTGCGCCGTGTCCGTACGCTGCATGTGTGACCACGCTTGATAGAATAAGCAAGTCGTCCGCAGGGGGAGGGGAGGGAGGCGACACCCTCATAAGTATCTCCAAGACTGGACCTCCCCGCCCCCTGCCCACTACACGTCTTCTGTAGCACTTCCCGCGGCCGCATCCAACTCTAATGGGCCTTTATGTTATTGTGTAAGGAAACGTTATCATAATAGTAATGTAAAGCTTGACCAGATATCCACGGGAGCTGTCAAGATAACAGCGACCTCATATAGGACCTTCTTAATCAAATCTTAGTTTGAAAATTGTATTGGAGCTTTAGATACTTGATGAGCATTCATATGAAGGTTCCTTCCTGGTCTTTCTTAGTCGCCAAAAGTTTTCCTTAACGGTTATTTTTGTTTCGGTTTTTTTTACCCTCACTATGGCCTATGGCAAACTCAAAAGAAGGAATATGAATTGAGCAGTCTATGTATGACTACTCGTCATTATGGCCTGGGTAACATTCGCTACATTTTATATGTATGTAAAGGGTGCCTTAAATAAATCGAAATATATCAAGATATTTCATCGGAATCTTTGATTCAAGATCCTTTGACGCCCTACAATCACCAGCACCAATACCTGACACAATCAAGTGTGCATATATCTGATACGATTCTATTATATTCCGGGTAGGACATGTCATGTCATGACAGATATTAATGCAGGTACACCTACACTTTGAACATCGATCCATGTACCAATTAAAACACCAACCCAACTTATCTACTTACTGAAATATTCCAGATTGATATTCAGAAACACATACATCAGATAGTGAGAAAGACGGATATGAACAGACACAGTTATTACAGCGTTTATTGAAAATGGGCGTCCATTGTATTTACTTCATTATATTTAAATCATTTGACATGCCCAAACTGATTTCTTATGCTGTGTCATAATTCAGTTAAAAGTACACAAAGTCATATCGCTGTTCTCACCATCTTGGAAGCCAAAACGAAAACGAGTGAAGTTCCGGTTTATTAAGTGGACCGGAACGTTGGGTCGCCGGTTCGAAGCCGGAGCAAATCATATTACCGAGCATGTCGCAGGCTGCAGCTATTACACTTGCTAAACCGGACCGCATCCGAAATGGAACTAAATTGTAGTGGGGCCTTTACCCTGCCGCATCCGCTTTAAACTGCGTTAAAAGACAACAACAATAAGTACTTAGTTCTATTGGGAGTTACTAAGCCGGGCCACATTTCGTTTGATTCAATAACGAAATAAAAATATGAATTTCTTGTCCCGGTGGTCAATTTGGGGAAGAAAAAATTAAAAATCGCACTTTATTGATAAACCAAATGGATGCTAACAAATATTCTATAGTTTTTAAGTTCTGTGAATTCTGTGAGTTCTGTGGTTAATTATTTACTTAGTTACCTTCCAAATTTTGACGTGTTTCGGTATCGATAAAAAAACATGTTTTATTACTTTTAAATAAATTAATAACAATTTGAATTTTTGGTTATCTTTAGTACCTAATGTTACAACATATGTTATTTGTTAGGGTTTTTTTGAAGGTTAAGAATTAGTACACAGAAGAAGTAAATAGTAACGGGGTCACGAATACTTTAGAAGACACTGTACTCCTCCGCGTCTTTTTTTCTTCAGTTGTCCATCATATATGCGGCGAAGGTAAGGCAACCGTTTTCGTAACAGTTCCAATATTCAATTCAAAAGTCTAAAGGATCTAGAACCTTTCCTGATCAATTATGTCTGATACCTAAGCATCAAAAAGCACCAAGGCATAAAACTTGCACACGTGAATCTCGTCAGTAGGTACCAAGTACCCAGTAAGCTTCCAAATTACCAAAGTTACTTTATATAGTACGTAACTGAAAAGCAAATTACCGAGACATAACATGAATTCGAAGAGAATGTTGAACGTAGCGCGCGTACAAAGGTGCTCGAGCCGAAAGTTATGTAGAAATACTTTTAACGGGCGGGCGGCGGCTGGTATGAGTGGATTTACAATAAATACACCAAACAAAGAAAAAGGAATCTCGCTGCGGAGAAAACTTCTGCTTTTGTACGCTAGTACACTGCTACAGTGAAGTGTTTGTGTTTACGTGGACCGTCTATACAATGTGCTCGGGAATAATGCGAATCTTGTTTAAGAAAGTGTATGTACGGCTTTGTTTAATAAATGTTTTCCTTTTAACTTATTGCAACGAACCGATTGATTTATACAATAAACACAACTTATATTCTTCAAGTCTTGCTTTGTGTAACTAGATGAAAAATTTAATCCCGTCTCGTGACATCGCTTTTTGATCAACAGAAACATGCTCGAATTATCGCTGAAGCGAACACGCCAGATTAATCAAACAAAAAGATTCGTTACGGTCCCAGCAGACTTGAGGTGGCGCGACGCTGCCGGCTGCCAGCTGCCGGCAACAGCAGCGGCAGTGTACAGCGCCGGATCCGCCTCCGGCAGTGACACCTGTCGGGATATACTGCGATATAATTGGACTTCAAAACTGCGCGCTCACGGCAGATCCCCAATACTTACGCCTCGCTGGCTCGCCGCACACTGCCGCCCCCCTATTTATTTTGTCTGCGTTGTCTTTGCCGCTGTCAGGATTCTGCCTTTTGAACGCTATTTCTATCCGACGCATTATATTGACGGTATCAATTCCCTTCAGATAAAGCGAGTCGTTGAGTAAGCGCCTTACGTGTCGTTTCTCAACATGCGACGGGGTAGTATTTTGATTCCTGAATATTTATTTGCTTACTTTATATCGAATTGCTAATAGTGTTTTGCGTCTGTAGTCTGGGAATCATTTCTAATTTAACATAACTAGCTATATAAAACACACCTTCGTCTTAAACACGAGTACTTACTTAATAAGTTTTTGTTAAAATGCAAGTTTATGCTCCCACTAAAATTTAGTGGGTAAATTTAGTAATGGACTGAGTTGACAACATCGTGACAGTTGTGAGCAACCGGTGGACGCAAGTGGCGAGTTGTCGTTCATTGTGGCGTTCTAAGGGGTAGGCTTTTGTTAGCAGCGGACGTTTTCCAGCTGATGATGATATAAGCTACATAAATGGGTACACCAAATTTCAAGTCACTCGACTACTGGAAGTGGATGAAAATTAACTTGCACGATAAAAATTCTAAACAAAAGCTTCTAAGTATGCGTAAAGATAAAGTAACTCTATTCTACATATATATATTTTTTTAAGTTTAAGAACGATGCATGTCACAAACAGTTAGTCACAAACGTAACTGAAGACTAAACCTCAACTTAACTAACTACTCAAGCATTCCTACCTCTGCGCCTCATCAAGTGAGTAGCAAGAAACGTCAAGCGTCTCTAAAGGCTCATGCAAATTGAAGCATCGCTTTCGGCCACTCGAGTAACAAATCAAGAAAGAAACCCCGACCGGTCGAGCGCGGCTCACGCCTCAATCAACTGCCAGCGACGAGCCTTTGTGCCGCAAGTGCCTCCTTGCTTCGCCACTGCCAACCTCAAATTCCACTAGGACGTGATTGTGTATTTCCATGTACGTGCATTCCAATTTACCTGAGCGTTAGCACATAAAAGGGGCCCTTCATAACTCTACAATAAGAATGTCTGAAGCACCAACGGTGTCTTAAGATCGACATTCCAAATATGAAAATAAAGAAAATAAGCTCTCCCTGACCGCTCCTCCAATCGCGCACCTCGCTTTTATTACATCCATAAATTCATCATATCCCAACGGCGGCGGCGCTCGCCATTGGCCGCGAGAGCGAGACGGCGGTGGGCTCTCCCTCACACCTCCTTCATATTAATATTGAATTTTTCTCGACCCCCGCCCGCCACCCTCGCGGGAGGCTCTATACTCGCTCGCCCCCGTATTGTTGTTATCTTTAATGTTGTGGAAAACGCGTTTTCTTGTGTCGTTAACTTTTATATTGCACGAGTGATACTTTTACGGGTTTGATACATAACTTATGGCGAAGCTTTAAACCCCTTCCATTAAACATAAATTAGTTTCAAACTTAACTTCGAAAAGTATTATGTTATCAAAATAATGATGTCACTAAAATTTTATCTTCTAAAGCCTGAAATCAAGAACGTGAAAAAAAAACCCAAATGAAAATTATCTTAGCAAACTTACCTGCCTTGACAAAGGCTGAACCGATTTTGGTAAAACTTTTATTAAAAATATATTTATGATAATTACCTACCTTTCATGGAGGATCCCTATATTACATAACAAACATACCAAATGTAAATAATCGTGAATCATTAAAAACATCATACAACTGCTGGTCTGTGTTAATGTCTAGGTTAATCAGTTTTAAAACTAAATAAGGACTGGTGGAGTTTTTTTATTTCCATTTTTTTTTCATTAAGCTCAATTATGTTTCTAAAAAACGTATCTCTTACAAGTTCCCAAGGTGACCCTTGTTATTGCGTTTCCGTACCAAAATCAAAACAGAAACAAAGGACGTAATAAATTAATCACTTTCAAAAGGGGTTGGTCTCCCCTTTAATGTTTTCCTTTAGTGCATTGTCTGCCTGCCAAAATTAAAAAGAGGAAATGACCCGTCTACCTTCTCAAATGACAACGACCTCTGGGGGACTATGAAGGTATTGGCTTCAACTCGTGTTCGGTGACGCGCGCATAATCCTAATCTGTACACCTATGGATGTATCCTTATTAAAAAACAAAGTAATTTGGGTAGTATGGTGGTTTCGAACTCAACCAGAGCTCATCTTCAGAGCAACACAACCGTACACTTTGCTACCAGATGTACCTAAGACTAACAAACCAAAACAAACGTTTTAATTTGTCTTTGTAACTAGGGAGTTACAGAGACAAATTAAAACGTTTGTTTGTTAGAAAAAAATATAGGTGGGTACTTAGGGAAGTACCCACCTATATTTTTGCTCAGATCAAAACTTTGTGGGTGGGCTTTTCTGTGGGTAGTTTTGATTAGGTGGGTACTTAGGGAGTTACAGTGACAAATTAAAACGCTTTTTTTAGTTTGTTAGTCTAACATCTGGTAGCATGGTGTACGGTTGTGTTGCTCTGAAGATGAGCTCTGGTGGAGATTGAAACGGGTCAGTGTAGTGTGGTGGTGGTGATAGATGGGTTTGTGTGATTTGTGTGTTTTTACAGTGTGGAAGTGGAGGCACTGCATGAACACGCATATCTTGCATAAACGTAGCTATCATAAGGTCGCGGGTGAGCAGAATAATTGTTTTAGTTCATTGATATGATTTTTTACTGCTCCAAGGGGTAGCAGACCTGAGAAAAGCTTTTTTACAGACGGACGGACAAATATACAGACGAACAGACAGACCGACGGACAAAAAAGTCCTCACTTTAGGGTTCCGTTTTTACCAACTGAGGTACGGAATCCTAGGCATGGATATACCTATAATTTAACCACGCAGGAAAATCGGTAAAAGAAAATAAAAAAATATGGTACACGTGAGTGAGAAGATTTTTTATAAATATGGTATGCATATTAGCACGGTTTTTCGTTTTGTGACTGCTGATATCTGATAATGATATTTTCAAATTCAAATTAAATATTAATTAAATTCTGCGTCCAGTTGCAAACCTAGGTTATTTCTAATCTAAAACTGATACGATTTTATCGGTATACGATTATAAATCTGATCATAAAAAATCGACTTCTATTTATTTTATACAAAAGCACGCTAGTGTACGCTATTATAACTAGAGCCGAATAGTTTTTCCAAGCATCAAAAAATATAATACCGTTGCCAAAACATAAAAGGGAACACGCAGCTGCTTTTTAAATCTCCTCCCTTATATTTCGAAGCTCAAAAGAAATCGCTGGCAATATCTGTCTGAAAAATATATCGGATTGCTTTGTCGCAGCTTTGGAAATCGAAATCTATTTTCCTTCAAATCTAAGTGAATCCCGTGCGGATTGGAAGTGTACCCTTTACCTACCGCCGGGCGAGCCAATTGATATTCCAACAATACAATGTATGAATAAAATATAAACTGAGCTCTATCAGCCGTGTTCTCTGCGAACGCTGCGATCGCCGCGTGCCGTGTTTTGAAGAAATCTTTTGTTATGACAACAAAAGGTTTCCAATACAACATGTGATTTACTTTATTATTCACTTGAAATTCTGTCTAAAAGTGCATGTACCTGTGTATAGCTTGAGGTTCTTTTTTGACCAAAATTTCAACTGAAGATACCCACATGTTTTCTTTATAAATGACGATAAATTGATAAAACCGTTATCCTATAGACCTTTATGAAGCAGTCACCCTTATTTTGTATGGTCGTATGGGCCAAAATTTGTCAGTCATTTTTCGATGCGAACCGTCCTCACGCACTATTTATTCATACGCTGCAACTTTTGATGTCCAGTTTCAACTTCGTTCATTACAAAGCCAACCTCAATAAACAAAAGGTACATGGGTGCAATGGGTCGGTAGTCGGTATCGTAATTTTCTTTATTGTTCGGAAGCCGGCGCGGGCGGCGTTGGCTACAAATCCGGGATGTTATTCGCGTCCCCTCCTCATTTAGCTGTCGGAGAGTTATTTAATACCGCGAGTGACCCCCGCTTGTGTCTTGCCCAAGCCTAAAGTGGACGTTGGAAATGCATTGCACATTTGCCGGACTTTTAGGTAGGCTCTTACAGAAATTACGAGTAAATACTTAATTCCGTCATACTATGCGAATTATTATAACTTACGTTATTTGGGTTGCATTTTCACGTCATTTTGACTACACTAATACTAAAGTATTGTTGGTAGGTACTTTCATGTTATCTACGATTAGACTATCTTTTCCTGGAGGTCATTCTTTTTACCTTACGATAGTAGTAACAATTTGGCAAACCTCGCGTGTATTTAAATATCGGCCACACGTACAAAGGGTCAGCGATCATTCCAAAGGTATCTCCTTAAATAACAAAGTTGTACGTAGTGCTATATGGCCGGTACCTTATGAATTAAATATGAGCGCTTTATTCGATTCCGAAGTCCCTCGATATCTGATAATAAAAAAGAAATTTATCGCACACGCCGAAACGCGGCGAGGCGCGGAGCTGGCCGACTCTCATCGCCCGCTATTTTTTACTGCGTCCTTCCGTCGACAATCACTTCATAGCGACCCCTGTCCGAGCGTTCGATGACAGAATTATTTATCAGTTTGAAAAATGACGGGAAATTGAATGTAGTCGCAATGTTTACAACGCATTTTCTGTCGTGTCCTCGGGGGCGCCTTCCCTCGCGTTCCGATGTCCACTTTTCAAAGAGGCCGCTCGGACGAGGGTCGAAAAAGTGTCCCTAGAGTAAAAAATAAAAATATATGTCTACGTATGTATTGTATCGTTACCGAATGTTACACATGTACGGTGGATGACAAAGAAAAAGTCGCCTCAGATGAAACGGGCGCGCTGCTAGGAGGACCGATGATATTTTATTCATTTTGTCTCCATAATTGTTTTGCGCTCTGGGACAGCATTACACTATGACGCAATCTGTTGAGTGACCGAGCCGTGTGTTGCCGGCTGTGACGGGGGAGCCTAAATTCTAGTTCGTGTCTCCAATCACTTCTATTAAGGATACTTTGCAGATAACACTTGTTATGAAATTGACGAACCATTTCAAACAACTTGATTGTTATTTCATATCATGCCAACGCAGTGATTACGACATTTATGATGTTATATCTCGAAGTTAAAGGTATATAAAACACTTATAGAAAAAAAAATGTTGCGTCAAAACCATTATTTCTGTCAAATAAAGCGAAAAATTTAAAAGACAGTTAAATGGTTAAGTGATACTATTATTTATGCAGTTTTGGAGTATATATGGCGCCGGAAACGGAAATGGAAAATATAAACCACCTAATACATACTCCTAGCTATGTATGCTTGGGTATCAATTTAATAAATTAAATCGTATAGGTAGTTACCCTTAGAAGCCAATCCCATAATTAATGCAAGACGGAACGCACATGTATGTTACATATAAATAAATTCCGTATAGATACTTTATTACCTGCGGCCATTTGCAGTATATGTATGTGCGTGTAGGTATATATTATAACACCCATGGCCGGTCGTAAAAATGTTTTATTCACCCCATACGGCGTCGTAAAAGGCGTAATAACGCGAGGAGGCATCGTGGAAGCAATTACCGATCTGTTATAGTTTGTTACAAAGGCGCTTGTTTATTATCCTTTTATTAGCAACTCATTTGCTGAACAAGGACGACGTTTAATTCAATACGATTTTATGTCGTCAATATCGTTCGGTGAAATTAAATGAGTTCGGGTCTCGTTCCAGCAAAGAGTGCGCTTGGCGCTAAGCACATACTGCCACATTTCATATCTAACTTGGAACTTTGCACATTCAGATAGATATATTTTTACCACAATCTGCAAAGTCGTACCTGAATTTAATCGTCGTGTTTAGACACTTGGTAAATGTGAATTTAACACGTTTTCGAAATAAATGCGTAAAACTCCCCTGTTATCTATGTTTGATCTTTCTCTATCGTCAAATAACAAATTATTCTTAAGCTAATACTTGATGATAAATTATCCCAATAAATAAGTTACATAGGCGAGCACTTTGAGGTGGTAGATAACTGTAACCATCTCCCGCACAACTGAAGGCTGAGATGAAAACTGCGCAACAAATCCTTATCTTCGTTTCAGGTCACGATTCTGCAAAATCGGCGAAAATAAAATCAAACGCGCCTCGCTCAGCTCGTGGAAATGGAAAATGTGATATTGCACGCTTCCAGGCGATGTCATCTCGGAATCATACATGCTCAAACCCCTTAAACCCATCCAACTGAACTTTTTTTCAAATTAATATAAACCAAAGTACCAACTTTAAATCAATTTCATAACCTTACATAAACATATTGTCAGGAAAAGTTCTGGATTGGAGGAGCGATCCCAAGCACCCTAATAATATAATCATAACAAAATATCATAAGCCGCCCGCCCAACGAGGAAAAACTGCCGCTTGCACTTATCCGCCCGCCTACAATATCATAACGCGCTGCCATTGGCCGATATGAGTTGATATAATATCATATCGAGCCAGGATTGGGCGAGGCAGTGCGACGCTCCGCGCGCCCCGCGCCCATAATAAAGGTTTGTGCACCGTCGTTATAATATTTTATGTCCGTGAGTTCCCGCATGGTGGTCTGGAGGCTCGATAAATATGTCGGGCGTCTCGGTCTCCCCGCCGGCCGAGTATGAGCGGTAGGAAATGCCGACCGCCGCCCGGATCAATATAATACTCGGCCATATCTGCAGTGGACTGGATCTGCTTGAGACGCGCCCCCGCCCGCCGCCGTTACACAAACAATATAAATCATTTTCCCAGCGGAAGCCGCGAGCGCAGCGGCGGCGCCGGCCGAGGCCCTGCGGTCTGAACATCCCCGTGGATTACTTGTACATAATATACGGAAATAAATCTCTTTATTTACATTTTGATTTATTTTTGGGTTTATTTTTGTTAGGTACTTAAAATTGCATTTTGCAAACGGCATATTCCTTTATTTTTGACGTCTTTAAAGTGAAAACTATTCCTTTACTTGTAAGTGTGATAAGTGGTTTACTTGTAACTGTAAAATTGTTAATTAGACAGGATTATTATAGGTTAGTATCTACTGTTGCATCGTAATTACTATCATTATAATACTTTTTAAACTTATACGGTCCTTGGAATTGGTTAAGCAATTTTTTTGGCTGCGACATTTAGTACTACAATGTTATCTCATTTGTATGTTAGCAGAATATGTCGTCAGTATCTTAGTTCATTTATTAAGGCCACTAGAGTGGTGATCTTGGCCAGGTCAATGATCCTTTGGTACTATTAAGTGCCACAGAAGCTTTTGCGATTTCCACTGTTTTAGGAGCTCTCCGCCGTAGCACTTACTACCGGTTTCATTTAAATCCGTATCGTGCGAATTCATAGTGATTTTAACATAAATGGTATCAGTTATTAAATTTGGTGCCAGTTAATAAAATGATTTATTACATTTAGGGGCTGTTTCTCCGTCTATTGATTAGTCTTAGCTGACAGTTAAATGTGATGCCAACTCTATTTGTTTTGTTCGAATAGACGGAGACGGCATCACATTTGACCGTCAGTGATAACACTAATCAATCGATGGTGAAACAGCCCCTAATAATGTAAAACAGAGTAAATAGGTATCATAATAAACAAGGTGAGAAGATAAATAAATAATAAATCATGGGACACTTGACACCAATTGACCTAGTTATGTCAAAATTTGATGTTGCGTCTGTCATTGCTAGTTAGCGAAAGATTTTAGGATTGAAAAGTCTCGTCTCAAATCACTGAAATACAAAATAAAATAAAATAAAAACCCTTCGAGTAATATTTTCTATGGATTTTATTTAACATTTCTACCTAATCGAGGTTCGTAATCGATTGAACACCGCCCTAAAGTGCAAGTGTACTTAATTATCATTTTTAAAACGTCTCGTGCTGCGATCACTTTAACTGTTGACAGTGGTCCCATGTGCTCGTACAAAGTGCTGTACTCGTATACCTACAACATAATATCCGACGAGCTCATAGCTTTGGGAGCGCAAGAGAAGTTTGCACAATTTATCAAATTGAGTTACTGGGGGGCAATATCGTAGAGCGAACGCAATATTGCAGCGCGTGACCGCGTCTGCAATACGCGCTCAATACATCGGCCGGCGCCGGGCCCGGCACGTCCGCCGCCCCGCCCGCCGGCCCGTCTTCTAGCTGCCCCGACCCCACGCCGCCCAACTGACCACCTAGATATTTAGCTAACAATGCCTCGCCGTCCCGCTCCCGCGCCCGCCGATCCCGCTCACCCGACAGGGATACCCGCGCTCGCCTTCGGTCATTGCTATATTTATTGGCGACGCTCATAAGTACGCGGGTCAGGTTATAAGTTTCTACGAAATGAATGGCCGAGGCACGTAGGAGGCGAGCGTCGGTCGCCTCTAACAAGAAAGCACCTCCATCAGAACTTGGCAGGGGGCGCCGCCACCCCACGGACGCCGTTATATCTAATTAAAAAACAAAAGAATACAGAGCCACTCAGCCTCTTGGCCGCCGCCGCTTCGACTTTTATGCGAAAAATGCAACTACTGACAGCGGCCCTGGTCGGAAATAAAACATTCACTAGGCGACTTATTTATTGCTTTCTACAATGTACCTAACTGCTTTTCCAAAGTATCAAAGCATAGCGTAGCCCAGCTGAAAATATTTATTTACAATTTCGATTTTGCTGTTCGATACTTTCTCTAATCCTACCTACTAATTACTACTAACATTTTCGTAAAAACAACTAAAACTAAAGCAGATACAAACACACACAACGCAACACATGATACATGACACGCACGCATACACCATACCAAAGCATACATACCATGCTAACGCATTCCATCAACTCGTATACTAAAATGATTCCCTGGTGATTAATTTAGGAAAATTCTTACCAAAATTATTCAATTTATTTACGTCAAGGAAACAGTTTACTGGAGCGCTCCGGTCCGTGCGTCCGGTGTTGGTGCGGTCTAAATTAATCTTATAAATAAATCATCAGACCCATGTGCTCGCCGCCCGTCACAATTCATGCGGCCCGCTCCTATTACAAATACCATTACGGCGTTCGCAGATGACCGCACCGTTTTATAATGCGAAGGCACCGGCGCCCCCGCCCGCGACGCAGCCTCCGCGCCGCGCGGCCCTCGGTCGCCCGCTCCCTTGACCATCGACCGACAATTGTAAATGGCACATAAAATAAATGAATGTGCAGCGGGACTCGCCTCTGCAGCAGACAATATAAATTACGAGCGGACGATTATATTCCGGCGGGAATGAAGCGTTTTCTTTCAGATACACTTTACATTGCGGAGCGCTAAGGCCCTACGAGACTGTGCTATATATTTCCCGACTAATTATAAGTGCAAAGTCACGGTTTCCCCTCTTCCAGCTAAACGGTAGTAAATATAAACCCAGTAATAGAACGAATTAAAAATGAGCTATCATATCTATCACATCTTAGCTATGGTACTGAACCCTACACTGCGCGTTGCCCGACACGGACTTGGAAGATTCCTGTAATGTTTTAGTAGTTATATTTTAAGTTTACAAACACAATAAAAACTCTGGAAATCTTCAATCCACTTATAAGGATTATGGATTTATTATTACTACCTATACTCATCATTAATGAAAATTTTAATATAAGTAATTAATAGTATATCAGTTATGATAGACAGACTGGTCTCAATTATTCTTAAGTATCACGAAACTAAGAATTAAACCTGAAAAAGAGAAACTTGATCATTCGGTCAAAATCTTGAAATTCAACATTCTGGAAGGATTCTTGAGAGACTTCGAGATATTAAAGTAATTTCTCTATTTTTAAAGTTCTTATGATGAACAGGGAGTCATACTGTTGCGCGAAGTCCATCCGTTTGTCTTTACCTGTCTGTCCGCGGCTTACCTCAGAGGTTCTTAGCATTGGGCAAAATGGCCAACAAAATGGTAAAATAAACTGAGAAAAAAATGTAGTCTCTCCTTCACGTAGTGAGGATTTTTTTGTCATCTTTCTCGTGATGCCATGTATCGTGTATTATAAAAATCATTTTTCGGTTCAGGGATCTCAATATTACAGCTAAGGCTTTAGTCATATTGTATTTAATTATTATAACGAGTAATGAACTCGAAGAAAGTGAAAGAAATGAAAGTCGAAGAAATAACGCTTTGCTAAGTGTAAAGCAGTGAAATTAGTTGATAGTATCAAGTAGTTCCTTCTTCTCTAAGTTCTGTATTGTAACGTGTCGAGTAAGTATTTTTTTACAAGTTGTCTAAAGCCCAGTTAAGCTACCATATTGTTGACATTATGTTTGATTTAGTTTTAATAACAGTGGAACTCGAAAAACATACAACGAAAATTTATTTCGCGACTTCATGAAATATTCTCAAATCGCCGTAAACTAATTTCATTAAGGCCAAGTCGTAATATGTAGCCCCTGTAGCAATGAAAGAGCTAATGGGAAATTTCCAATAACATCTCATTGATCGTAGTAAGTGAAATTTATGGTATAATTAGGGCGGTGAATCGCTCGCTGAGCACATAAAGCCGGTGCCCCTTGGCAGGCGCAGGAGCTTTGTTCTATACGGGAGCTTTGAATTGACCCTTAAAAAAAACTGCGAGGTTATGTTAAATTGTACAATATTATGGTCT
This sequence comes from Choristoneura fumiferana, assembly GCF_025370935.1. Lineage (NCBI taxonomy): Eukaryota > Metazoa > Arthropoda > Insecta > Lepidoptera > Tortricidae > Choristoneura > Choristoneura fumiferana. The sequence goes on along the minus strand of NC_133474.1, from coordinate 12,730,129 downwards.
CTAAGATATTCTAGACTGGAATCCACAATCATTAGAACGTGTTTCTAATGCAGAGTCAGCGACCGTTTCACTTTCGCGGGGACACACAAAATTGTGTATTCATATGTATTTACTATTTTCATGTGTTTTCTGTAATTTATTATTTATATATTTTCATTTGTGTAAATTTTGCTATATAGGTGTGTCTTCTGTGTTATAGTGAATAAATGTCTTCGTTCTTTCTTTCTTTCTTTCTTTCTCGGTCTTTTCGCCGAAATATTTTTCCCAAATGATGCATTTCCCAACTCACGATTATCTCTGAAACCATATTTTTATTTATCATTATCATCATCGGAAAACGACCGCAGCTGAACACGGTCCTCCCCCATAAAACGTCACAATTAATGACAATTCGCCACTTGCATCCACCGGTCGCCAGCAATGGTCTCACATATGATTTCTTATAAGGGTATAGCCGGGTAAGCATGGCGAAACTGCCCTTAGCGAAAAAATAATTTCCTTTTACTGGGTTATTAACCTTTACATATGTAGTGCTTTCACCAAAAATTAAGCCTCAAATCCTTCAGGTTTAAAAAAACCGCATAAAAGAAATAACATTTCTATTTTATTTTAGCCAAAGTACTAACCCGATTTCTTTGTAATTTGGATATGTTGTATATACCCTTTACGCTTTAGTCCATAATCTAAAATAATGTGTTTACGATAGTGTTCAATTATATCAAGAGTTAATTACTGATCTTTAAATTAATATTTAAAGCCGTAGTAATTCGACAACTTGATTCGAGCTCTCACAATGTCTCAGTCAAACCGTTTGCTAGTGAAGCTCTTGGCAACTTAAACTAAACTTGACTAAACTACACTACTAATAATGTTGCAACATAGGGGACTTCGAACTGGGTGCAAGCGGAACAAACCGACAGATCACTTTGACGAGTTTCCATTGGCAATAATGATTCGCTATTGTATGGAATTACCTAAGTTGTGTGAAATTAAAATGAAATTTCCAACTGATTGCAGGCAGGTGCCTTAAGCTGAATGGAAAAACCGGACAAGAGAGTGTCATGCGCATATTTTATTATTTTTATAAGATTAAAACATTATAAAAAATACATAAAATAAATCGTACTGTAGAATTCCATATTATCGACTGCGGTAATATCCTACTGTAGATTGAAGATATTATATCATTTATAAATAATGCCATCATAGGCCATAAGTACATAATTTTGTCTTTTTTTCATACATCTAATAGATACCACTGCCCGATACTCGTATAAAATATGAACGTAATTACTATCTTGTTAAAAAAAAGTCGGCAACGCTCCAGTTACTGCCACGGCGGATGTGCATGAGCGGCGGAGATTGCTCACTATCAGGTGTCTCGTATGCTCAGTAGAAATGAATGAATGAAAAGTAATACGAGTACAACGCCAAAAACAGCATTATTTTGACCAATAACAAACTGTCTTCCTGTTTCCCCATGTAATTGTAATTACGCCGCCGCAGCAGTAGTTCGCAAACCAGTAAAGGAAATAATGGAAAGCAGTGAAAAACTTTACTTTCAGTCACGCCATTCTTCCACATTAGCCGACGTTTGCATTAACGTAACTAGATAGCACAAATTACTTTTATACATGAGCATTGAGAAAACCACGGAGACTAATCACGAACAGAATGAGTCATTCGATATCGCAGACCAGTCATTTGGTCAGTGTCGCAAAACTAATGACACATAATGACGGCCGGGCTAACGGTCGGGGGTGTAGCTTGCCTAGTGTTTCGCCGTAGCTAAGTTTGTGTAACTGAGACTCTAAGGTCAGGTGTTAGGGGTCAGGTGGTGCGCAGGAACATCAGTCAAGGTTTGTTGGCTGCGAGGGGGTCTTGCCGGTCGCTGCAGCGCGGCACCTGACCAGAGTCCGGCTAATTGCCTCTCCCTCGGCACAATATGAGATGTTATTAGATTCACATTGACATTGTTAATTTTTATAATTTACTAGCTGTTGCCCGCGACTCCGACCGCGTAGAAGTATGAAAAATAGTTTACGTCCTATTTTGGGACCTACCGAATATACACAAAAAAAACATAAAAATCGGTCAAGCCGTCTCGGAGGAGTTTGTCACAAACCTTGTGACACGAGAATTTTATATATTTAATTGAAAAAACACTTGGATACTGAATTCAAACCACTTCTATTGATTGGATTGTCTTTTATCAGTAGTATACATAATCTATATTTACATAGGTCTATATATATAAGAGTAAAACTGTAACCTGTCGATGTCGGTGCATTGATAACATTTAAGAAAAAATATTGCTAGGGGAATTTATTAGCGCGATAGAACAGATAAGTTTGCTTGTTTGTATGTGCTTTATTCGCACTTATCTAAAGAACAGCTTAACCGAAGTGGATGCGGTTTCCATTCATATGTTTTGGTTTTCTTGAATTACATTTAGTTTTTATTTAATTTGAATAATTACAATTAAGAATAAGTTTACAATTAAAAGAGCCTAGATACCTAGTTATCCTAGTGGATGATACGTAAGCACTACGTAAACCGTAAGGAAACTATTGTTTTTTTTTTAATTTAAAATTATCATCGATTGACTCTATTTCACCAGATGTTAAGTGCAGATGAGGCCGAAGATGTACCTCACTTGACAAAATAAGTAGAATTTCAGGACCATCTTGAGTTTCCAAAAATTTTGCACAAATACTACCAGTTCCGTCTTCATAATTTGGACCATCAAATAGCTCGTTCCAGCCGTCCGTTATCCAGTGCGGTTTCTGCGCACGTGCGCCGGCGCACCCGCCCCCTGCTCTGATTACGCGCTTAGAAAATTGCCAGCAGATCGACGAGCCATTGAACATCATTATCTTACTGCTTTACTTTTATATCGATTTCTAATTAACGAATATAGGTTGTGGGTACGTGTATTATATATCTTCTTCTATCTTCTATATATTAAAATTCAAAGTCTTGACTGACTGACTGACTGATATATCAACGCAAAGCCCAAACTGCTGGAGCTAAACGCTTGAAATTTAGCATACATATACCTTAAGTGACATAGAGGTACGCTAAGAAAGGATTTTTCGAAATTCCTACGGGATAAAACGTTTAAAGAGGATTTTATAAACTAACTGAATCATAAAACGCACAAGCTAAACTCATTAACCTAAGAACTGTAGATTTTGCATACTTATGTAAATCTGGTGACAATACAATAATCTGGCAGTGACATCCAGGTAGTCCGACCAGGATCGTCTCCGCAGAAACGAAGTTCTCAAAATTTAAGAAACTTTGCACGATTATTCAATTTCTTTCAATGACAATTCATATGATAGACACCACCTGATGGTAAAGCCAAGGTCGTCTACTCATGAGGGAACTCCTCATAGGTTGATAGCTCTGATACGTAGTTTTACAGTCATGTACGTTCTGTTTTGATGATACCAAGACTTAATGAAAGACTGAAATAGCTGTAAAAATAAAAAACAATGTAGCTTTCTATAGTATTTACTAATTCTTATCTCGCGGGATTTATCTAATGAACTATCGTGTACTAAGTTACGGTCAGAAGAAACACGTGGGCACTTTAACGTTTTTCGAAATTCTACTCTTAAATATGTGAAACAGCTGGAGTTCAAAGTTGGTGTGAATTATGATTATAATGTACCTAGGTTGAGATAGGTTTTTTGGAGTCTTTTTGTATTTTTTATTTCAATTCAACTCCAAATTTTGTTACTTCCATATAGAAAAACCAGAAAAAGAGACTAGCGCTGGGAATCGAACCCAGGTCCTCAGCATTCCGTGCTGCGTGCTATACCGCTACACCACCACTGGATAGGAGTACAGACACGAATTTCTCCTATGCACCACATATCTCAGCTTGATTGTTTCTTTTTTAGTCACTTAAGCAGCGACATCTATGCTTATAGCCTTCATCGAGAAACTTTCAGCACTCCATTGGAACTAACCGCTCATCCGGACAAGAGATGTCGCTATTAAGCAATCAAATTAAGATTCGTTTTTTGGGGTCTTTTTGTATTTTTTATTTCAACTCCAAATTTTGTTACTTTTACGGTCATCCCGTAAAATCCATATCACATCACATCTGGACATCTCTTGTCCGGGTGAGCGGTTAGTTCCAATGGAGTGCTGAATGATTCTCGATGAGGGCTATTGCATAGATGTCGCTAGTGTCGCTGCTTAAGTGCCTAAATAAGAAACAAACAAGCTGAGATATATGGTGCATAGGAGAAATTCGTGTCTGAACTCCTGTCCAGTGGTGGTGTAGCGGTATAGCACGCAGCATGGAATGCTGAGCACCTGGGTTCGACTCCCAGCGCTGGTCTCTTTTTCTAGTTTCTCTGTGCATCTATGTTTCAGTTTCTATTTTCGAAATGTACCTAGGTTGATTTTTTTAATTCGAAAATTTGCAGCATCTGTCTGAAACATCTGTCTGTATTTGTATTTCCATAAAGGTAGTCCTCCGAAAAATCAATCAAAAGACGAAAAAATTATTCTTAGAAATGAAGTCTATGTTACCCCAAATTTAACGCGGGTGAATCCGCGGGCAAAAGCTAGCCATATAGTAGTTCAGCTTGGTTGTTTGTACAAGTTATGGGCAACAATCGAGGAAACTGAATCACGTACCAGGGTGGATCCTTTATCCTACTAATTTTATGTTGGCATCGCATAGGTAAGGGTCATCTGCCAAATAAATCATAGCGAAATTGATAACACAAAAAGATTCCACCCTGGTACATGCTTTAATTTCCTCGACTGTACAATCAACTAATTTGAATCCTGGACCAACATGGAACCTTATTTTAGTAAATAATAGTCAACCGCACCTTTATACATGTGTTTCTCTTATTTATTAACTGTTAATTTTTATGTTTTATGTAGATACACTTAATTAAGGAGTATTACAATACAATACAATTTTTTTTGCTAGATCTACCAAAGTGTCAAGATCTTATATGTATTAATTAGTTGACTGTACAGTCATGATCTTTTTTTAATAAAACTCTATATTCGAATTTAATCTTTCAAGCTAATTTTTTCACGTTTTCCATGATGTGATTGACTTGAAAACGTTTTACATTATGAAGATTAAGATAATTATGATGATAATGCTGTAGGTAATCAATCAACCACCACCGATACCAAACACCACCGACCGTAAAATGAAAATAAGATTGTTATAACAAAACCAGCTGGGTTACTCGTATACGATTTCTATTGAATACAGTAAATGTAATAATTCTTACAAAAATGCACATTGGAAAGTGAAATTTGCAGTTATTGATTTGAAATGCACAAATGACTGCAATATTTTCATTACAGCAGACGTCGCGTGCGCCGGCTTTCACTTGGTTGCACTTTTCTACATGCCGTTACTTAAGTACAGCTACTATATTGAACTATACTATCTTTATCCTTTAGCTTTGTTGCCGTGGAAGAATAAGTAATTGGCTAGCTTTGTAACCCCTGGCAATGTCTTTAAAGAATTTGTCTGCCGAATTTCAAGTCTCTAGCTCCAGTGGTTACACGTTATCTAAACATTTTTTTTTATTCGACTGGATGGCAAACGAGCAAGTGGGTCTCCTGGTGGTAAGAGGTTACCACCGCCCATAGACACCTGCAACACCAGGGGGATTGCAGATGCCTTGCCAACCTAGAGACCTAATATAGGATACCTCAAGTGCCAGTAATTTAACCGGCTGTCTTACTCTCCACACTGAAACACAACAGTGCAAGCACTGCTGCTTCACGGCAGGATTAGCGAGCAAGATGGTGGTAGCAATCCGGGCGGACCTTGCACAAGGTCCTACCACCTGCACACAAGGCTGCACAGATTGTATTTAATTGGTAAAAAATAAACTTGTCCGTTCTACAGGTGAACATACGTTTGGCTCTTTTCTCGGTTTACGTATTGGCATCGCCATACAACGAGTAAACCTCTACTATCGCTAGTTACAGACTAGATCCGGAAATAAAATATCTGACTAAAAATCCACGAACTTATAACTCTCATGAAATTTCTATACTACCAAAAACATTTCATGTAAAAATGGCGGCCTAGGCTCACAAGCTCATGACGCTTTCGCTGTAAAAAGTTATCAGATCCAATGAAAAGCCAAGCCCCTTATCCCTGGCTTTACTAACCCTATACCTTGGTTTTAAAGTGTGACCTGGCAGTTTCATAGTTTCATAGCTCTATTACATATCATAAAATTGAAGACCTGTGACATAGCTCTAATGCTCTAATGTTGTTGGTGACATCTGATTCTGTGTTTTAAGTTAGTTTGATTGCTTTTCAATTTAAATGTATCAGAATTTTATTTGGACTTAATCAAACTTAATTTTACTTTACTTTGTTTTATCGGATTTAATTTAATTTGTTTTGCTTTGTTTGACTTCATTTAATCTGACTTGATTTGTAATGATTCTATTTTTTATCTGTTTTGTTTTATTTATTTAGTTCGTCTTCATTTTATATAATCATAATTTTATTAATTTGATTTGTTGTTTTTTTGTTTTTTCAATTATTATTTTTGATTGTATTTTATAATGTCACTTTTATCCAAAAATATTGTACACCATAATATGGTAGACTATGGAAAGAGACTGTAAAACTTTAATACCTTATTTATATACCTGTGGTCTTACAATAAATGATTTGAATCTTTGAATCATAATTTTCTCGTCATTACGAATGTCGTCGTGAATTAATTTACGGATACGTTTCTGTTAAAATTATACAAGGTTTTTTCTTACTGCACATTTTGCTGACTGTACTAGCACCATCATCCAACTTACAAAATGTATATCAATTTTCAAGTCAGTCCAACCACTAGAAGTGGGTCAAAATGAACCTGCATGATTTGACCCAACAACCAAGGCAAATTAAAAAAAAAGTTGATTGTACAGTCAAGGAAACTGAATCACGTACCATGGTGGAAACTTTGTCCTACTAATGTCATGTTGACATTCCATACATCTGCCAAAGAAATCATAGCAAAATTGGTTATGAAAAGGTTCCATCCTGGTACGTGATTCAGTTTCAGTTTCCTCGACTGTACACGCTGTATGTACGAAACATACTTAGTTTTCACTAACACAGTTCCTCAGGAATTTAGTTTTCTCTTGACTGCAATGAAGACTAGTTATTTCCAATTGTCCAGGCATTCAATATTTCACGCGCTGCACGCCATTCGCTGCACATAGGATTTATAATGTTCTTGTGCCATTTGACTTACTCGTACACGCCTGTGTCTACGAGAAAATCGCTGTCTATAGCAATTACTAATTAGCTCAGCTGAACATCTTGTCTAACTTTCGTTTTTCAGTGAAGTATAGCTTAGGGAAATCTACACATAATTATCTGGGAAAAAAACCCAATGGCGCGTGAAAAGATCCCAAAACACACAAACTGTAATTTGGTATTGATTTTCACGTAGATAAATATTTGGTCTTAATAATATCATCTAATAGACTTTACCATGAGCATTCTGGATTCACATTGCCATCAGCCTGTTTCGTATAGAATCACAATAAATAAGCTGATATAAAAAGAATACCTAGATTGAAACTTTTATGCATGATAAATTAACAAACATCCAAACTTTATCTCTAAAATAAATAGATAGTTATCTCTAAAATATCTGTCGAAATAAGGTTGTGTGTATCCGTCATGTGTGGAGGCGGGCGCGGGCCGGGCGGACGTGTGCCGGGCTAGAAATGAAATTGATGAACTTTTCTCGAGCAATAATGGCTTTGGCACGTACCAACATAATTCCCTGCAAAACTTCCTCACAGATCCGCCCCGCAGTTACAGGGTTGGTACGCTCGCATTACTTCGCTAATTTTATTTTAAAACTACATTAGTAAGTGGGGGAGCAAATTTCAGGAACTTCAAACTCTACAGTCTCTTTCTGTGATAGCTGTTGATAATGCAGTTTAAAATGACGAATCATGGATTTTAATGTCTGAACTACGTATTTTTACCTTGTAACACACTCACGCACACATACATCACGCGCCGCCTGTATTCCCAAATGGGGTAGGTAGAGCACACGAAACGTTACCGCTTCGGAGCCACTTTTAGCTACTTTAGGTTTTAAGTTTGACAAAAACGGTACAATACTTAGTGATAGGTTGCTAGCCTGTTGCCTACGGTATCTTAACCTACCTATATCTTGTAACGCCTGAATAAATGAATTATTTTAATTAGTTTTTACTTACTGTTTGCCTACCATACCCGCTTTTAGAATAGGACAGATCCATCTCTTCTCATGGTTGTCGTAAAAGAATACTAAAAGACTTATTGTGAGAGTGGAAACGACGCTCTCTATTATCAACTAGGAACTTGGACTCCAGCCCTGGGCTTAGGAAAGCAAGGCGAAAATAATACACTATCATCCCAATAGAATCGTCATAAAGGTTTAAAATTTTTAATGATACCTCGACCGCAACGCCCCTGTCAAGAGTGTGATGACTTAGAAGAAGAATTGGACATACTACACGTAGTATGCATAGTGATTTACCGACAACAAGCGCCTGACCATCTCTTCCTAATCGATGTGGTCGCGTACCGGAATAAAGCCGCACAGTTAATAATTTATATACAATATTAGCAATCTGGCAGAACCAATTACCCTAACCCTTTAAAAATCTCTTTCTATAAATCACGTTTGTGTATCCAAAAAATGCTTAATATAAAAGCTTCAGCCCTGATCCAAAGGACAGCGGCCGGCGGAGGCGGGGGAAGAAGGGAGCGCACATCCAATATAAGAAGAGAACAAATAGGTTTATGTCGGATACTTTGACCATTCGCCCGTAAAGTAACTTCGCTCGCTGCGAGTGACGCCCGTAGCCTCATATCCGCCTCACGTGCGCGGATTCCTCCATATGTACCTACACATAATATAAACCAAATGATGATGCTTACAAAAATTGTGTAAGTACTTTTATTTACAGCCTGAAACTAATTTGGATTGAATTATGACACAGGGAACGCACATGCTCGAGTTATAAGTGATTCATAGGTACTTACATGTATACGAGTAATGTTACAATGCTATTCGGACTCAGAAATAATTCCCTCCTCAGCGAAGGTAGGTATGAATTGATAGAAATTTTGCAAAAGAACATGGAATTTAAAATATTTTTTTTCAAGATTCTACAAAAGCAACAGTTACATTGAAGGAAAACATCGTGCGGAAACCTACACGAACCTGCGAAATAAATTAATGGCGTATGTTAAGTTCCCAATCTGCACTGGGCCGCGTAGGAACTACGGACTAAGCCCTCTCATTCTGAGAGGAGGCCTGTGCCCAGCAGCAGTGGGACAATATAGGCAGGCGGGATAGTGATGATTAACCGTTAAACATTATTTTAATTATAATTATCTATTTTTAACCCCGACACAAAATGAGAGGTGTTATAAGTTTGACCGTTATGTGTGTCTGTCTGTCTGTCTGTAGCACCGTAGTTCTTAAACGGGTGAATCGATTAAAATACAGGTATTTTATTTGACATTATAATGACAACTTTACGTGGTACACGTACCTATATATAATTGTCAACGATGACGATATTTGACACAGGTTGATATCTACAAATAATTAATTAATTACTCAGCCGATATTAACAGCACTAAATTAGTAATCTATAGCCACTCTGGCGGCGTCTGTCCTAAATTGAGGCGCAGATGGCCATCAAGTATTGAAGCAGAGTGGCGACCCTGCCCTTCTTGCACTGCGACGTGAAGCATCCGTCTCTTACAGGCTCTTGTAGTTGGAAAAGGACAGATATGTTATGTATTTGATAAGCGGTAATGTGCTGGAGATTCTGAGTTGGCAGAAGGTTATATTAGTTGACATCAGCGCCAGACGGGTCCAGTCCAGTTTCCTCCGGGACTCGCAACTGTCACCAGGCGCATGCTGTCGCTGGATATATCTCTACGACAACTAATTATTAATGTTACCTATATTGGGTCCACTTATGGTCCGCCCATTAGTACGTTCGACGCTCCACGTTAAAGCCTGAGGCTTACAACACTTTTAAACTATCAACAAACTAACCTTAGGTACATAGCAGCTTAATTGATGCAATGAATGACATACGGGTGGACACCAAAAAGTTGCACACCGTTAAAGCTGCGTTAGCAGGTAGTAATAATTTCCATTAACTTTTTCCATTGTAACACGAAAATTATCACAAATGTATGGTTAATTTTCGTGTCACAATGGAAAAAGTTAACGGAAATTAAAACTACGTGCTAACGCAGCTTTAACGCTGTGCAACTTTTTCAAACTGAACAACATTAGTTCAGCGACTTTTAAAAATAATGGAGTCTTAGAATTTTCCTTTTTTCATACAAATTAAATACTGTTATCAATGTACGCCATCCTAGTACGCAACTGACGTCGCCTGTCGCGCTACAAACATCAAGCATTTTGCTTTACATTGCTTCTTCAAATAAACTTAAAAGTGTAATAAAAATGAAAATACTAATTATTTTTAAAAGTCGCTGAACTAATGTAATTCAGTTCGAGGAGAATGATCTATGTTTTATTATTTGCTCATATTACAGGCCACACCTGGTATATGCATAAACTTTATAAATACACTTATCTTATTTATAATATGAAAGAACCATAAACTTTAATTTCAATCCCAGAGATGTAAATTGACGTTGTTAATTAATTTAAAGACCAGTTATCTTGTACTTAGAGACTCCAAACTCCAACTATGAAACCTGAGCTTCTTGGTCTGGATTCGAATCCCGAGAGGGTAAACATATGAATGTTTGTATAAATGTGTATACGTTCTATGTGGATGATTATCGTTATCTAACACAGTGCCATAAAAAGTAGTGCGTAATAAAAACACACATAAATCAATACGTATAATAAAGCAGTAGAAACCAGGCAAAGGCGCGGGGACCAGCTAGTATAAAATATATAAGATGCTAACGAATTAGGTACCACTTCTTTATAGATAACAGTAGTCGATTCTTGGAGTACCTACATTTATTTAAGTAAAAAACAATTAAAAAGTTCCATTTGGGAAAAATATTGCTAAGTACGTAAATTTAGCAGGAACTCCTTAACTGGTCTCTTCAGGATGTTTGACATTTAGGTACTTACGACAAACAAAGATCTTCATTTGACTGAAAACACTTATCAGTTAAAATGCACAGGATGATTATGTTTAATTGATTTATTTTGTTAAGAAAATGAAAACGAAAAATTCATGTAATAGTTTTCTTGGTTGCTATTACAAAATAATTGTTTTAATGTGATAACATCTCTTAAAGCATTGGTACCTAATTAATTAGCAATTTATAATGTACATTTCATCATAATAGAAGAGCAAAATGTCGTTTAGACACAAATTACGCTATGAGTGTCATATACTTCCTAATATTTGAATAACATCTTAGTAAATATATAAGACACTTTCGTCACTTTTCAGGAATTGTAAATAATAATAAACAATATGTGTTGCTCTGAAAATAAAGTTTTATTGTAGTAGGTTCTTACATACACATAACATGAAAAACACTAACTTAATCATTATCCTACCTGAAAATAAAGAAACGACATTTAAAGTCTATTATTAAGTTAACAATTCCTTTTATATTTAGTTACCTATTGTAATATTTAAACATTATGTGCAATCACGATGAATTCTACTGCTGTCATCCAAATCCAAACATAATCTGCTTTACCGTATTAACCGTCATAGAGCGCACCATAAACTAAAGAAATAACTTTCTTTAAAATATATGCATAACTTTACAACTTTACTCGTTGAGTTTCTTGCCGGATTCTTCTCAACAGAGTTTTTCCGAACCGGTGGTATATTTTTTTAAAGCTAAATTGAATAAAGATATTGTGACTTTTGACTTGAATAAACAATTTCCTAATTCCTATCTATCTGAATTCCTAACCAACGAGCATCAGCTTTTAATTCTAATTTCAATCTATCCAATCGCGAAATAAACTTTCATTGGCCTGCTCTGACACAGGCCGCTAGCGCACCGCTTAATCAGCGCTGGACCACCCGCCCTATATTTGCGTATGCAAAGAGACGCCAGCCACATTAACGATGCCATATAGCCAGCGTAGCGTGCAGCGATTGGGCAAACACATATCTGCATTATAAACAGCAGTCCGGGCGCACAAACGCGTCTGTGGTCGGCCTTTACCGGCGCTAGACTAATCAACGAGCTGACCTTCCGCAGTCGAACAACGCCGCACACTCCGCTGCAGCTCTCTTCCCTGGAAAACATCCACCTCGCTAGCTCGACTCATCTACTCATTTGTAATTAGGTAGTTCAGTTCACGCATACTACATTCTCTCTGGAAACAGGATACTGCGGCAAGTAAATGATCCTAACCTTCGCATTGAACATGTAAGCGAATTCAAAAGCCAGCCTAGCGTGTAAAGCAATAAATTGCTCTACCTCGATATGCAATAAGGCATAAAAGATCATAACAAGCTACGTGCTTCAACAGCATGCGTGCATGTGCAGTGGATCGATTAAAACTTTCTACTTTCCATGTTCGTACCCAATGCACCCACATTAACGGAAAATCTAGACACATTTCTCGGACTCCTCTCCACTAGACTGAATAAAGAAAGCGGGTTATTGCAACTAATTAAAGCACTGAGTATTTAAGCATCAGCCTGTCATCCGGGAACTTTGGTAACAGGTGATAAACAGGCTATGAAGCTAATCAACCACCTTTTATTTCAATTACTAGTGGAAAGTTCGATACAATCGAAATTATATATTTTTCAATTTTTTTTTATTTGCTTTTATGATGGCGAACGTTGTAATTATCAACAGCGGAGCGTGCCATATTTGCACAGTTATGTTATTAGCTTCAACTAGGCATACCTTTCTACGGTTAAGGCATTAACAGTCAGGCAATTTTCTTGTTTATTATTATAGACTTAGTTAAGTCTCATTTTGAAGTTTTTTTTTGTGGCCAGCGACAACTTTACACGTTGTTACGTTGGCAAACAATCTTATGTCATATTCACTGGAAAATGAAACCATATTCAGTGTCATGTTTCTTTTATTATCTCTTACATCACTTCTGTAATTTAAACATACAACCGTAGTCACAAATAAATAAATTACATTAAATAATTTATTGACATAGATTTGACAACAAGAGCTAACGAGCGACTCTACAAGTAGGATGTCCATTACATGGACGGTACTTTGGTTTGAGGTTGTTTGTGCGTGGAGGCACGGCGGGCGGGCGGCGGAGGACGCAGGGCGAGGCGGCGCGGGCGCGGGCGCAGGGCGCAGCGCGGCGGCGCCTACGCGCTGGCGGCGGCCGCGGGAGTCGTCTGTTCCGCGTAATACCGGTACGGATCCACCGCGCTAGCGGGCGCTGGCCTCACCACATACAGATTGCGCCTTCGAATTAAAGACTAGAATTGAAATGTTGAGAATTAAAAAGTGTTACAAAAATAACCGTATTCGATTCAATAATGGAATTTTAATCCTTAAAGAAACGTAATATATTTGAATAAATTTCATAGTTTTAATAGACGCATTTGCGTGTAAATAAGAAAAAAAATATAATTTAAATGCAACAAAAGTTCAAATCAATTTGCCATTTGATAAAAAAAAATATAATTAATTGTCACTGCTTCATCACTTTCATGCGTCTTCTGAATCTCATTTTATAATGTTCTTAAATAATACTAGTTACGAGTATATTTTATAGTCGCCTCACCTATGGTGTCCATCAGCATGGACCTGGAAGGTGGTTTCACCAGGGGCACCGTCGTGGCTGAACAGTTTCTTCAGCGCGATGATGCCGGCGATGGTCAGCGCGACCTTACTGGCGATCAGAGCCTTGCCCGCGATCGCGGCCAGGGTCTTCAGGGCGATGCCTCCCACCACGCTCACAGTGGTGAAGATACCCAGCAGCAGGTAAGGGAGCACTTTCTTGCCTAAATTGAAATTACGAAAATATATTTAGTAATTATCATTTATTTTCAAAAATAAAATGGCAACTACATCGTTATCAGTTACGAAATAAATAACTGACCTCTGCCTCTGCCTTCCGACGCCAAATCCATTGAGATGGTGTACGAGTTCATCAATTGCTCGAATTTAGTGCGTAGAGCCATGTCGAGCTTGTCTTCCGTGGACATGCCAGGGAAGAAGCGCGGCTCAGCGACTGCGGCGGGAGCGTCAGCCTGCTTCACCAGGGAGAGCCCGTCGGCGAGCTGTACGCTTTCCTGTAGGTACAATCAACATAACATTACTTTACACTATTCATGATACACATCACAGATATTTCGATCACAACATTTCACTGGCTTCACCTGTTCTACAGCCCGTGTGAGAGCGCTAAGGGCTTTGCCCTTCAAGCACATCGTCAAGTGTTTTTGTGAACTGCAGTCGTCGTAAACTTTCTGCAGAACTGCGAATTCTGCTGAAGGCCACCACGAGCTCTCCTCAGCTCGTCCACTGTCTATTTCGTTTTGTTTGTAATCCTCCACTTCCATCCTGCGGGATCTGCGGGGACCGTGAACATGGCCGGATGCGACGACCACACAAATAACAGACACGACGGTTATCCGGAAAGCAGTACACATTTTGTTTTTGTTTTTATTAATTTTCACACACTGCACTAACAACTAAATCAACGTAGACGAGGGTGGTCTACTCGTAACTGACGTTCGAAGGAGCGGGCGCGAGCTTATAACCGCGCGCCACTTGGCCGTCGGGCACCACCAAACATCCGCCATTCCGCACCAATTCTCCCGCACGCGTACTTACGTAACTGAACTTGAAAATGATCGAGAAATATTTTCCAAGTGAATTTCTCCAATAAAATGCTTGGCAAAAAGCAAGAATTGTGTGTATTACCGATTATGTTGCGTGTGTTGGTTACCGTTTGAGTGTGTGCGTAGAGCATTATAACGGATGGGTTTGCGTGCACTACCAGGACCATTCAATCCCTCGTTTCACTCACGGACGACCGATTTTAGCGTTTTATTTGCGAGTTTGCCGATATCGGTGAATAGCATTTCGGTCTCTAACGTGCGTAGTGCGCACGCGCAAGGTGCAAAAAGTGTTTCCGCCGGCAGCTACGATCGGTTGCGCCCGCGCTCAGGATGTCAGAAACCGTAAAAATCATACTTACGTATAGGAAATATGTCTGTTATCGGCTGAAAGAAAGTAAAAGTAATAGCGTACTCGTATCGAACCGTGTCGATCAGTTTGTACCCATTAATACTAACGCAGTGTCGTTAAGCTGTGCACGCCTGCTTACCCACATGGTTTGCCGCCAGAAGTATCAGCTAAGTACCAGAACAGGACATTGCTATACTTAACTATTTTATATTGCATTGGTTATACTTAACTATTTTATATCCACTATTATTTTTACCCAACTGCGAAAAAGGAGGGTTATGTGTTTGACGCGTATGTATGTATGTCTATTCCTATGTCCTCTCGTAACTACTCAACGGCTGAACCGATTTCGATAAATGATACGGCATTGGATTCGCCTTAATGCGAGTGACACTGGGTACCTGAAATTCTTGAAAAATTAAAATGGCGGATTTATGGCGCCCAATTGTAAGTTTTCAAAAAATGATTTTTATTCAAACCTATTGAGTGGGGTATCTAATGAAAGCTAATAATTAGCCCATTCTAATTATATATAGGTTATAACCTTTTAATATACCATTTTCACAGAAAAATGTGAAATAAAACAATAAATTTAAAAATCAAAACCCGACTGCCTTGAAAATACTGAAAAGAAGAAAACAAGTCTAGTGGGCTAGAACTTTGTTAAGTAGCTAACTTAAAGTTCAACAGTCGGCACCCATTTAAATCGTGACGCCCAAAAATTCTTACCTAATGGGTCCCGACTGTTGAACTTTAAGTTAGCTACTTAACAAAGTTCTAGCCCACTAGACTTGTTTTCTTCTTTATAGTATTTTTAAGGCAGTCGGGTTTTTGATTTTTACCCGACTGCGAAGAAGGAGGGTTATGTGTTTTTAAATTTATTGTTTTATTTAGATGTTTGATATGGTGTGTATGTATATAAGAGTTCCCAATCCGTATTGGGCCTGCTTGGAAACCTCAAACCAAGCCCTTTCGAGCTGAGAGGAGGCCTATTTCCGGTAGTGGGAGGGTATAGATCGGAGATAATGATGATAAATTATTACATAGCGAATTCCTAAGCAGTACAAAGAGTAGGTAAATATTATTAAGCACCTACCACGAAATCATGATACAAAAATATCCCAGACCATATCCAACTCAATGTCGGCTAGCGATTCATCAGATGGCCTACGTCGATTATCCGACTATCCTAAGGTAATAGTAAATTGTAGGTAAGTATTGTACCTAAGCAAGGTATTATTGTAAGAAATTATAATAAACTAGCTTTTACCCGCGACTTCGTCCGCGTGGAATAGTAACTTTGGAAAGTTTTTAATTTATTTAGGGTACCTATTCTGCCAATAATAGAACATAGAAACTTCTACGGTTTACGTAAAAATAACATATTTTAATACATTGCTTTATATCTAGAGTTTATTAAAAACATTGTTATACATATAATATAAAACAAAATAAAGGTAACTAAAACTACATACAAACTAAAATTATAAATAAAAAAGTTGCCCAAAATCACTGCCAGGTGGTAAGGTGCCCAGAAGGCTGGCAGCATTACCACGCTGTATGGCAATGCTTAATCTTTGTGCTAAGAAAAAGCCAGCCCTCTGGTCACCCGAAGCCGTAATCAATTTGGACGACTTTTTAGAACGACAGTTACACATCAGCAGCTGCAGCTTTGTTGCTGTGGCGGCAATAGGAATCGAGATACAGCCCGTAACAAACAAAACGGACAGACAGACGGACTCCAACGTAGCGACACTAAAAAAAACCTGCACCAAGTACTGCACAGACTAAACAGTAAACACTGCTCCTTAAGCTAACACTAGAGACTGTATATACTAAAGCTCTTTAAAATCTATCCTAGGAGTCACGAAAAAAAATACATTTTGAAGGTAACTAAATTATTTATTTGTCACGGTATAAATATTAGCAGTAGAGCACTAATCTGCCGTAATCCTCATTACAGTCATCGATAATAATGAAAAAATCTATATGTAGAAAGTAGTTAACTCAAGGAACGCATTTTCATTTCTAGGCAGCATTTGATCCAAACCCTGTCAATCTCATTTAATTGGTTTTTTTTTTGACAGTAGCTACCATTCGGCTTCAGGTAAAACTTAAGGCGGAATAATAAAAACGGAACGCCAATTAATCATGCATGCGAAACTAATAATGACGTTTTGCACGACTAGCGAATGTGCGCATGCGACTTGCATTAGGTACGTAGTCAGAATATTTACGTGCTCATCAGAAACAAGTAATTAACACTAAGCATCAAAATTGCTTACCTTCACAAGGCAATTACCAATATTTTGGGAATGCCAAAGTAAAACTGATTCCGCTCTGACAGAAGCATCATTTAGGTAGGTACCTACCTGCCTTAGCCTCCTCGGTTCTCGCGTACTTTATAAAGGACTAATTAACACTAAGAATAACGGCCGAATGTAGGTACTTTATAAAGTAAAAATTGTTAATTGAATAAAGAATTCTAAGAATTTTGAAATAATATCCAAAATAACAAAGCAGGTTAACCACGTCTAGGTTTTAAGCACTAAGTTTGTTAAAAAACGTCAGGAATCAGG